>NC_091346.1:9316792-9679292 GCF_038502225.1 Cherax quadricarinatus | reverse complement strand
AAACTCCCCTACCCCTCAACCACCCCTACCCTTAAACCACCCCTACCCTTCAACCACCCCTACCCTTCAACCACCCCTACCCTTCAACCACCCCTACCCCTCAACCACCCCTACCCTTCAACCACCCCTACCCCTCAACTACCCCTACCCCTCAACCACCCCTACCCTTCAACCACCCCTACCCCTCAACCACCCCTGCCCTTAAACCACCCCTACCCCTCAACCACCCCTACCCCTCAACCACCCCTACCCCTCAACCACCCCTACCCTTCAACCACCCCTACCCTTCAACCACCCCTACCCTTCAACCACCCCTACACTTCAACCACCCCTACCCCTCAACCACCCCTACCCTTCAACTACCCCTACCCTTAAACCACCCCTTCCCTTCAACCACCCCTACCCTTCAACCACCCCTACCCTTCAACCACCCCTACCCTTCAACCACCCCTACCCTTCAACCACCCCTACCCCTCAACCACCCCTACCCCTCAACCACCCCTACCCTTCAACCACCCCTACCCCTCAACCACCCCTACCCTTCAACCACCCCTACCCTTCAACCACCCCTACCCCTCAACCACCCCTTCCCTTCAACCACCCCTACCCCTCAACCACTCCTACCCCTCAACCACCCCTACCCCTCAACCACCCCTACCCCTCAACCACCCCTACCCCTCAACCACCCCTACCCTTCAACCACCCCTACCCCTCAACCACCCCTACCCTTCAACCACCCCTACCCTTCAACCACTCCTAACCCTCAACCACACCTACCCCTCAACCACCCCTACCCCTCAACCACCCCTACCCTTCAACCACCCCTACCCTTCAACCACCCCTACCCTTCAACCACCCCTACCCTTCAACCACCCCTACCCCTCAACCACCCCTTCCCGTTTAGCGCATGTTTTGAATGTATAATTTTTATTTATTATTGTCACTATTTTATAATGAATTATTTTCATTATAATTATGGATTTTAATTTATCAGATTTACTTTTTTTCAGAGAATATGTATGGTAAATATATTTTTGATCATGGTTTCTCCTTCATATTGTCTGTTATTCATGATGAAATAATTTACTAAAAAATGCGAAATATAGTTTCCTGAAATCCCCCAAATAAATGTTTCGATCTGCCACTGAACACTTATGCGAAAAAAAAAGACAATTAGTGAAAACTTAAGAAGAAAATCAATACCCTGACCATCGTTGTACCAGCCTCGTAACTGCCCAAGCTATGATTGGATCCAAACCATCCAATTAGTCACAACAGACCTTAGGGTTGGACGACCGTCCTGGAGCAAGCAATCAGTGTGCCAATGTGTTCACCCTTCACTATACAGTTGCTCTCTAAATACTGACTCTTACGGCAAAACAACAGAATACTATTTCGAGGTTAAAAGTTTCAAAATGGCCGATCGAAAGAACGTTTGTCCAGTAATGGCAATGGAATAAAAATGTGGGAATATTGTCCAAGATACATTATTGAAGTATTGAAATTTTGAAGGCGATGGAATAAGGCTTTGAGCGATAAATAAAAATTTGTGAGTAAGCAAATTAAAATATTGCTGAAAATTTTCAGAGAAATATGAAAGCTGCCATCGTCAATCTTAAAAACTCAATAAATCGACAGATTTTCTTTCCAGTTTGCTTACCACGTCTACATTTTGCTTAGAGTTTTCTACCTGGAGAGTGTTCCAGGGGTCAGCGCCCCCGCGGCCCAGTCCTTGACCAGGCCCCCTTTTGTAAACTTTCGTAAACGCTAGTTGTCGCACCTCCGAGGACTCTGAAGTTATCTTAGCCATTCCAGGACGCTAGGAAAAGTTCCAATTGTCCCTAGAATTTGGTCATCGCCACCGAACACAAATATTGAAAATTTATAACCGACTGGATGAGAAGATCTCGAGATATCCAGAAAATAAAATTGAAAAGCAGAAGGAAGAAAAAATTTGTGGACTCTTGAAGGTCAAACTTGGAAAACTAAAACTCTCAAACTGAAGTAAAGGAACATCAACTTCTTGGCATTTTCAGAAGTTAATCTGCCCCTTTGAGGAGAGATGTTCCTTCACTGCTCAACAGTCTTTCATTCTTGAAGAGGATGAAGAACTCAGATAGTTCCTGACTATGGAACTGAACTCTCCAGGCTGAGGGACTGACAACCTCAAATTCTACGACTTCAAGGGTGATGGACTGATTACATCGTCTTCACATCTCTACTGTTCCTGCCTACTTTCTGTATTCGACTGAAGAAGCCTACTGTGTAGGCGAAACGTTTCGGAATAAAGTTGCCTAACTGTTGCCTTTGTGTCTTACCTACCAACTCAGATATACATTCTAGGTTTGCCTAAGGTGGAACAATTATCATATTTTAGCTCCACCACAATAGTGGATTTCTTTCTTTGTGCAGTAACGCTTAAACATAAACACAGTTGCATTTATTTTTGAACGCTGCTTTTAGTGTTTTGGAAAAAAATTCTGAAGCAGATGTTAGGAATACTATCTGCAATTTTTTTCATTATATCTGTTAAAATAAATCTCGCAAACTTCTTCAATTCTTACGTCATCTTAAGATTTTTTTTTTATCAGACTCCCTGCTACTTTAATCTGCTAGCACACAACCTGGTGAGCTTCATTCATATATGATACAAAAAACACGATTTCTAATAAGCATAGAGATCTCCAGTGAATACTAGAAAGGACTGCCCTTCTAGCATCCAGCCTGTTACTGGGTTTTTGTAACAAGTAGTCAGTATCCTGGTCCAATTATCCATTAGAATTTAGTAAGATTCAATAGTGCTTCAGGATTACAACTGGTAGGCTACTAACTAAAGAAATTAAAATTTAATAAGTTTATTAACAATTAAATTGTCTAGGCGTATATCAAAATAAATTAAAGTAATCAATATAATCAAAATAATCACTTCTCTCGTGTACTGTAGTATTGTGCTGAAGGCACAAATCACATCTTAATGGCTTTTAAATACCGTCTGGTACATTGTCAGCATTTAATAACATAATACAAATATATACAAGTAAGTTTGTGTGTATGAGTGTAAGTGCTCTAAGCAGTTCGCTATGTCTCAAAACTCGACTAGACTTAACCAGTGACTGACTAAAAGTCCTCACATAAACCAACTTCTTGACCAACCAGGCAATCAGAACAGCTTGCTTGAACAATAAAACGACTGATAAGCCGAGCAGCAATATAACAAGCAAGAGCGATACATAAGAACATAAGAACATAAGAAAGAAGGAACACTGCAACAGGCCTACTGATCCATGAAGAGCAGGTTCATGTCCCCCCCCCCAGATTAGCCCAGTAACCCACCCTCCCCCAGATTAGCCAAGTGACCCACCCTTCCCAAGATTAGCCCAATGACCCACCCAGTCTGGTCACCTTCACTCAAGGATGGAGCACTGCACCAGACCCAGCAGCACAAGCTAGTCAGGTCCAACTCACACCCACCCACACCCACTCATGCATTTATCTAACCTATTTTTAAAACTACACAACGTTTTAGCCTCAATAACTGTACTCGGGAGTTTGTTCCACTCATCCACAACTATATTACCAAACCAGTGCTTTCCTATATCCTTCCTGAATCTGAATTTTTCTAACTTGAAACCATTGCTGCTAGTCCTGTCTTGGCTGGAAATTTTCAGCACGCTATTTACATCCCCTTTTTTTATTCCTGCTTTCCATTTATACACCTCGATCATATCACCCCAAATTTTACGCCTTTCGAGAGAGTGCAGATTCAGGGCCCTCAGTCTATCCTCATAGGGAAGATTTCTGATAGTAAGACACATGTGCAACATCTGGGTATCTTTATTGTAGAAGTTTCGCCATCCAGTGGCTTTATCAATACAAATTCTAGGACATAACTTGAAGACAGTAGAACTATGTACAGAAGATGAGGTAATCAGTCCCTCAACCTAGGAGTAGGTGCGAACAGCACCATAGTCGTGGAGATTCTGAAGCAGAAGAAAGAATCCTGGCGCTTATATAGTAACGTCAGGTGTAGCAGACGAGGGCATATTCACTGGTAGGCGGGATTCCCCAGTGGAAGTAGGTCCTTCCCAAAGAGATGGGTTAGTTGTAGTAGTAGTTGTCGTAGTCGTGAAGGTTATGTACATGTCCTCAGACTTAAGATTCCATGATGTTGCAGTGTCTGACAAGTTGTGTACCTCATCTTCTGTACATAGTTCTACTGTCTTCAAGTTATGTCCTAGAATTTGTATTGATAAAGCCACTGGATGGCGAAACGTCTACAATAAAGATACCCAGATGTTGCACATGTGTCTTACTCTCATCTTGTCGGTATTATATACCATTTCGTACACAACTTGTCAGACACTGCAACTTCATGGAATCTTAATTCTGAGGACATGTACATAACCTTCACGACTACGACAACTACTACTACAACTAACCCATCTCTTTGGGAAGGACCTACTTCCACTGGGGAATCCCGCCTACCAGTGAATATGCCCTCGTCTGCTACACCTGACGTTACTATATAAGCGCCAGGATTCTTTCTTCTGCTTCAGAATCTCCACGACTATGGTGCTGTTCGCACCTACTCCTAGGTTGAGGGACTGATTACCTCATCTTCTGTACATAGTTCTACTGTCTTCAAGTTATGTCCTAGAATTTGTATTGATAAAGCCACTGGATGGCGAAACGTCTACAATAAAGATACCCAGATGTTGCACATGTGTCTTACTCTCATCTTGTCGGTATTATATACCATTTCGTACACAAGATTTCTGATACATGGGATCACCTTTGTCATCCTCCTCTGTAGGTTTTCCAGAGCATTTATATCCATTCTGTAATACGGTGACCAGAACTGAGCAGCATAGTCTAAATGAGGCCTAAGCAAGGATATATAGAGTTGAAGAACAACCTGAGGACTTCTATTATTTATACTTCTAGATATGAAGCCAAGAATTCTGTTAGCTTTATTGCGAACACTAATGCACTGTTGTCTTGGTTTTAGATTACTGCTAACCAGAACTCTTAAATCCTTTTCACAATCAGTAGTATTAAGATCTACATTATTTAGTTGTATATGGCATGGTTATTTAACTGTCCAACATTTAGAACTTTGCATTTGTCAATATTAAACTGCATCTGCCACTTCTCCGACCATTGCATCAGTCTATTCAAATCATCCTGGAGTGCTCTAGTGTCCTCATTAGAATGAATTGGGCGGCCTATTTTGGTGCCATCAGCAAATTTGCTTATGTCACTATTTATTCCCTCATCTATGTCGTTTATGTAAATTGTGAACAACAACGGGCCCAACACTGATCCCTGAGGAGCACCGCTTGTGACGTGCCCACATTCTGAATTCTCTCCATTTATGCAAGCTCTCTGTTGTCTATTTGTCATGCCTATACCCAGGAAAATCTCCTCCTATTCCGTGTGCCTTAAGTTTCCTCAATAACCTCTGGTGTGGAACTCTATCGAAAGCCTTACTGAAGTCCATATACACAATATCATATTCATTACCATGATCTACCTCCTCAAACACCTTAGTGAATAAAGTTAGTAAATTCGTAAGACAGGAATGCCCCTTTGTAAAACCGTGTTGAGATTCATTAATCAATCTGTGCCTGTCAAGATGGCTACGAATTGCTTCGGCAATTATTGATAATATAATGACAATAGGTAGGGACCATCTGCAGATCCTCAACAGAAGTCACAAAACTCCCATACTACTGAATCTAAGTTCAGCATTAGAAAAATCCCCGACTGTGACAGTAAACAGATACCAGTACAAATTAGGTCTGAAGCTACAGCTCATGACCTGAGTTTCTCAGAGTGTCTATGCGACACACAACCTCAGTACAACGTCAAAAATCACTAAGTCTAGACTATGTTCTGCGAACAGAGTTACACAGAACCAACAAGAAATCGACAGAGACGATCTTTCAACAAGGGCCAGCAAGGGAGAGCAGCAGAGAGACCTCTTACTAGAAGAACGTCCAACAGTCTGAGCAGGCCAGACTACTCTAGGCGAGGTGTGATCAGCCCCCTGATCAGGTGACTCTCCGTGGACTGCTGCTGCCCAGCAACACAGAAGCCGGCAGCGTAAAGAGCGGAGAGAAAACAGTAGTTAGACAACGTTGTCAGTTACTTAACACCCTCGAACTATGAGCACTGAATAATATATAAATGTTACATCCTACCTAATATTATAACTAAATCAAATAATAATATAAAGCAATATATTTATGATTTAGCTAATATCGCAAATATAAGCAATATAAAATTATATGAACAGGTAATATACATTATATACATTGTGACCCATTCAGGGGTCGTAATAATATATATATTATCAATTATAGTTTTACGTGACTTACCCGCTGCACTGACGTTGAAGAAGTTATTATTACATCGGTGATCTAGAAATGTGTTGAGTATCCTGTTGTAGTCTGTGACGGAACTCTCTGTCCATGATAAACTTGTTGAGTATCCTGTTGTGGTCTGTGACGGAACTCTCTGTCCATGATAAACTTGTTGAGTATCCTGTTGTAGTCTGTGACGGAACTCTCTGTCCATGATAAACTTGTTGAGTATCCTGTTGTAGTCTGTGACGGAACTCTCTGTCCATGATAAACTTGTTGAGTATCCTGTTGTAGTCTGTGACGGAACTCTCTGTCCATGATAAACTTGTTGAGTATCCTGTTGTAGTCTGTGACGGAACTCTCTGTCCATGATAAACTTGTTGAGTATCCTGTTGTAGTCTGTGACGGAACTCTCTGTCCATGATAAACTTGTTGAGTATCCTGTTGTAGTCTGTGATGGAACTCTCTGACCTTGATAAACGTGTTGAGTATCCTGTTGTAGTCTGTGACGGAACTCTCTGACCTTCATAAACGTGTTGAGTATCCTGTTGTAGTCTGTGACGGAACTCTCTGACCTTGATAAACGTGTTGAGTATCCTGTTGTAGTCTGTGACGGAACTCTCTGACCTTGATAAACGTGTTGAGTATCCTGTTGTAGTCTGTGATGGAACTCTCTGACCTTGATAAACGTGTTGAGTATCCTGTTGTAGTCTGTGATGGAACTCTCTGACCTTGATAAACTTGTTGAGTATCCTGTTGTAGTCTGTGACGGAACTCTCTGACCTTGATAAACGTGTTGAGTATCCTGTTGTAGTCTGTGACGGAACTCTCTGACCTTGATAAGCGCGTTGAGTATTCTGTTGTAGTCTGTAACGGAACTCTCTAACCTTGATAAATGTGTTGAGTATCCTGTTGTAGTCTGTAACGGAACTCTCTAACCTTGATAAATGTGTTGAGTATCCTGTTGTAGTCTGTAACGGAACTCTCTAACCTTGATAAATGTGTTGAGTATCCTGTTGTAGTCTGTAACGGAACTCTCTAACCTTGATAAATGTGTTGAGTATCCTGTTGTAGTCTGTAACGGAACTCTCTAACCTTGATAAATGTGTTGAGTATCCTGTTGTAGTCTGTAACGGAACTCTCTAACCTTGATAAATATGTTGAGTATCCTGTTGTAGTCTGTAACGGAACTCTCTAACCTTGATAAATGTGTTGAGTATCCTGTTGTAGTCTGCAACGGAACTCTCTAACCTTGATAAATGTGTTGAGTATCCTGTTGTAGTCTGTAACGGAACTCTCTAACCTTGATAAATGTGTTGAGTATCCTGTTGTAGTCTGTAACGGAACTCTCTAACCTTGATAAATGTGTTGAGTATCCTGTTGTAGTCTGTAACGGAACTCTCTAACCTTGATAAATGTGTTGAGTATCCTGTTGTAGTCTGTAACGGAACTCTCTAACCTTGATAAATGTGTTGAGTATCCTGTTGTAGTCTGTAACGGAACTCTCTAACCTTGATAAATGTGTTGAGTATCCTGTTGTAGTCTGTAACGGAACTCTCTAACCTTGATAAATGTGTTGAGTATCCTGTTGTAGTCTGTAACGGAACTCTCTAACCTTGATAAATGTGTTGAGTATCCTGTTGTAGTCTGTAACGGAACTCTCTGACCTTTTTAAGACTGACACTAAGATTTTAGTGTGTTTACACAAGAGTGAAAATCTGAACACTCAAAGCTTTGTTGGTGAAATGTTACAAATATTACGTGACGGTCTGGAGTTTTGAGACTTCCTGATCGCAGGTTCTAACCCCGATCGTGGTATATATATATATATATATATATATATATATATATATATATATATATATATATATATATATATATATATATATATATATATATATGTATATATTTTTTTTTTTTTTTTTTTTTTTACAAATATTGTATTTCTGAAACAAGACAATTTCTTTGACTAAGACATTTTTGTTTTGCGAAATAGAAATCAACGAAAATGATAGCTTGGCAATGTCTTCCTGTTTTTTTAAGCAATGTATTACAATATTTTTTTTATTCACATTTATGAAAAGACTGATTACTGTTGCAGTGGGTAAACATTATAACTGTGTCGGTGTGTGAAGGTCTAACAGCCCTTTCAAAACTCCTCAAAGAGTATTTGAAAGCAATCATAGAAAATAAATTATATCAGAATAAGATAAAAAAAAGTTTTAATAAGCAAATCCTGCATAAAATTTAAAACAACCAAAAATGAACTTTTCCTGTCTGAGGTGAATAATGAAAAATAAGTTATGTAAATAGCGAAACAAAGCTTATATATAATTGGAAATATAAACACAAATGCAGTATAATGTGATCCTTTATTGACAACGTTTCACCCACACAGTGGGCTTTTTCAAGTCACACACGGATCTACCGTGTGTGACTTGAAAAAGCCCACTGTGTGGGTGAAACGTTGTCAATAAAGGATCATAAGAACATAAGAACATAAGAACGAAGGAACACTGCAGAAGGCCTACTGGCCCATGCGAGGCAGGTCCAAGTCTCCTACCGGCTTAAGCCAATGCACCCAACCTAGTCAGGTCAGGTCACATTGACTTAAGGGAGGAACACGGCAACCGACCTGTTAGCACAAGCTATCAGGTCTAACTCACACCCACCCACATCTACTCATGTATTTATCCAACCTATTTTTAAAGCTACACAACGTTCTGGCCTCTATAACGGTACTTGGGAGTTTGTTCCACTCATCCACAACTCTATTACCAAACCAGTACTTTCCTATATCCTTCCTGAATCTGAATTTTTCCAACTTAAAACCATTGCTGCGAGTCCTATCTAGGCTAGATATTTTCAGCACACTATTTACATCCCCTTAATTTATTCCTGTCTTCCATTTATACACCTCAATCATATCCCCCCTAATTCTACGTCTTTCTAGAGAGTGCAGTTTCAGGGCCCTTAGTCTATCCTCATAGGGAAGGTTTCTGATACATGGGATCATCTTTGTCATCCTCCTTTGTACATTTTCCAGAGAATTTATATCCATTCTGTAATACGGTGACCAAAACTGTGCAGCATAATCTAAATGAGGCCTAACCAAGGATGTATAGAGTTGAAGAACAACCTGAGGACTCCTATTATTTATGCTTCTTGATATGAAGCCAAGGATTCTATTAGCTTTATTGCGAACACTTATGCACTGTTGTCTTGGTTTCAGATTACTGCTAACCAGAACTCCTAAATCTTTTTCGCAATCCGTAATATTAAGATCTACATTATTTAGTTTATATGTGGCATGGTTATTGTCCTGTCCAACATTTAGAACTTTGCATTTGTCTATATTAAACTGCATCTGCCACTTCTCCGACCACTGCATCAGTCTATTCAAATCTTCCTGGAGTGCTCGAATGTCCTCGTCAGAATGAATTCGACGGCCTATTTTGGTGTCATCGGCAAACTTGCCGATGTCGCTCTTTATGCCCTCATCTATGTCGTTTATGTAGATTGTGAACAGCAGGGGGCCCAACACTGACCCCTGTGGAACACCGCTCGTGACGCTTCCCCACTCTGATTTCTCCCCATTTATGCAAACTCACTGCTGCCTATTTGTCAACCATGCCTCTATCCAGGAAAAAATTTCTCCTCCTATTCCATGTGCTTTAATTTTCCTCAATAGTCTCTGATGTGGGACCCTGTCAAAAGCCTTACTGAAGTCCATATAAACAATATCATATTCATTACCATGATCTACCTCCTCAAATACCTTAGTGAAAAAAGTTAATAAATTCGTAAGGCAGGAACGCCCCTTTGTAAAACCATGCTGAGATTCGTTGATTAATTTATGCTTTTCAAGATGGCTACGAACTGCCTCGGCAATTATTGATTCCATAAATTTTCCCACTATGGAGGTTAGGCTTATTGGTCTATAGTTCGAAGCTAAGGACCTGTCACCTGTTTTGAAAATAGGTATCACATTTGCCATTTTCCACTTATCTGGCACCATGCCAGTTTGTAGTGATATGTTGAAAAGATTAGCCAAAGGTGTGCTAAGCTCCTCTTTACATTCCTTTAGAACCCTTGCATACAGTTCATCAGGGCCTGGGGATTTGTTAGGTTTTAATTTATCTATTTGCCTAAGGACCATGTCACTTGTGACCCTAATAGTGCACAGTTTATTATCGTCCTGTTCTACATAATTTATCATTACTGGAATATCGCTGGTATCCTCCTGTGTAAAAACTGAGAGGAAGTATGTGTTAAAAATTCTACACATTTCCTTATCACTGTCAGTGAGCTGACCCGAGGAACTTTTGAGTGGGCCTATCTTGTCCCTGATCTTACTTCTGTATACCTGAAAGAATCCTTTTGGGTTAGTCTTCGATTCTTTTGCAACTTTAACCTCATAATCTCTTTTTGCTTTTCTAATTCCCTTTTTTATTTCTCTCTTTAACTGAATATATCGATTTCTTAATTGCCCCTCTCCTCTTTTGATTTGCCTATATATGCCTCTCTTTTGACCAATCAGATATTTTAATCTATTGTTCATCCATTTAGGATCATTTTTGTTTGATCTGATTTCCCTATTTGGAACATAATTTGACTGAGCAGCTAGAACTATGCCCTGGAAAGCATCATATCGGCAACCATCACCACCTACCTGACCCTTAGTCAGATCATTCCAGTTCAGCCCACCTAAGTAATTTTTCAGTCCTATGAAATCAGCCAAGCGAAAGTCAGGGACGGAGACTTGATTGCCATTATTAGGGGAATTCCATGATATATTAAAACTGAGTGATTTGTGATCACTCTCCCCAAGCTCATCATTAACCTCAAGATTATTAATTAGTGTTTCCCTACTGGCAAGAACCAAGTCAAGGAGGTTATTTCCCCTAGTTGGCTCTGTCACAAACTGTTTTAAAAAACAATCCTGGATCGTATCAAGAAAGTCACCCGACTCTAAATTTCCTGTCAAATTGCTCCAGTCAATCTGTCTATAGTTGAAATCTCCCATTAGCACAACATTTTCGTATGTAGATGCCTTACGAATTTCGTCCCATAGAAGTTTACTGCACTCCCTATCAAGATTTGGGGCCCTGTAAATCACACCCAAAATTAGTTTTTCTCGGCCCTCGAGAAGCTGTAACCAAACAGATTCAGTGGCTGACGCTTCTAATTTAATATCTTGTCTAACACAACAATTTAAATTGTCTCTGACATACATCGCTACTCCACCACCTCTCCTGTTGACCCTGTCAGTGTGGAATAATTTATAGCCTTGTATGTGACATTCAGAGGGCATCTCTCTATCTTTCAGATTGAGCCAGGTCTCTGTTATAGCAATAATATCTATGTTTCCTGCACTTGCAATTAATCTTAGTTCATCTATCTTATTTCTAACACTCCTGCTATTAGTATAGTAAACCTTAAGGGAGCTAGTCACTTGCTGCCCTCTGCTGTCCCCCTTTGTTTGCTGACCTGTTCTATTGTCTTTATTTATAACTTCATGCTGAATGCCTTTTATACATTTACTGTTTCCAACCCTAGTGTTGCAACCTGCTTGTTTCCCACACACACCCATACCTCTATCTTCCATCAGTTTAAAATCATAGGCATTTCACCAATGGCCTTCTCAATCGAGTCTGCAAGTGCTACCACCCCTGCCCCAGAGAGATGTACCCCATCCCTTGCATACATATCATGTTTGCCATAAAAGTTGTTCCAGTTGTCAATGAATGGGATTGCAAGTTCCTTGCAGTATCTGTCTAGCCAGCAATTTACACCAATTGCCCTAGACAACCATTCATTTCCTACTCCCCTTCTAGGCAAGATGCTACATATGATTGGGATCCCTCCCTTAGACTTAATGAAATCTATAGCTGACCTGTACTTATCTAGCAGCTCTTCTCTCCTACCCTTCCCAATATCATTTCCACCAGCACTGAGACAGATAATGGGCTTGTTCCCATTACCTGACATGATATTATCCAGCCTGTTTACAATGTCCCCAACACCAGCTCCAGGGAAGCACACTCTATCTCTCATCTTCTTATTCCTATTACAAAAAGCACGGTCAATATATCTTACCTGAGAGTCACCAACCACAAGAATGCGCTTACCTTCATTAGCAGGGGCAGTAGTACCCTTACCTTCACTGGCCACTGAAGTACATTCATCCTGGAGAACAGAGAAGCGATTTCCTACCTTCAGATCTTCACTCTTAACTTTCCTTACTCTGATGCGCCTCCCATTACTGTGAACAACTCGCCACTTGTAGCAGGTGCTGGGCTGCACCTCACTGCTGGTAGCCGTTGCTACCTCCCCAACTACAGCCTCCTCACAGCGAGAGACAGACTGCACCTCACTGCTAGAAGTCTCATTCCCCACAACTCCAGCCACCTCACACTCTCTCCCAGACCCATTGAGGTGGACCTTCAGCCTCCTAATCTCCTCCTGGAGAAGCAAGACCTCCTCCTTCAACTCACCAACCTCAGTTTTTAAAACACTGCAGAAGCAAGCCATGCTTTGTAACCGTCCACGCTAATCCCCAAAGCAGCTCAGGGTCTGTGACCTCACGTGACGACTGACCACTGACGACTGACGACTGACCACTGACGACTGCATTTGTGTTTATATTTCCATTGTGTCGGTATTTTATACCATTTATTTCCTTATATATAATTCATGATCTTTGATACATTGTGTCATTGTATTCATGTTCATGTTTTTTTGTAAATGTATTCTGTTAATAAATGTTCACATAGAATATCAAATATAGGGGGTGGTAGGAGAAGAAAATATTCAAACAGCTCCGGGGAGAACCTTGAGTTTTCCCTGAGGTGCGTTTATTGTCTTCTCTGAGGATGAGGGTCTCTATTCCAGCCATAGAGGAGGTACTTCCATATATATATATATATATATATATATATATATATATATATATATATATATATATATATATATATATATATATATATATGTGTGTGTGTGTGTGTGTGTGTGTATCGGAAAGATGGACTTCCGATGAGCCGATGTTGTTGACAAGTAGCTCAGGAATCACATGGGGGTTTCGGACCTAGAAGCCGTTGGTGAAACACGGTGGTCACTGGTGGATCTGACTATTGTGAAGCTCTGCCCAAGACAATACGAATGCCAATATTCACTAAGGTAAACAACTGGCGGCGTAAGAGACTAGTCACTGGTGAACATGAGTTCTGAAGTTCTCCCGAGACAGTATAGACGCCATATTCACCACAGTGAACTGTTGGTGGCATAACAAATGGAGTTTGGCTGCAGGAAGTTGAGGAAAAACCGCTGATTACCCAAAGATGTAGAGGAACTGTAGAGTTCCCTAAATAACATAAGAACATAAGAACATAAGAAAGGAGGAACACTGCAGCAGGCCTGTTGGCCCATACTAGGCAGGTCCTTACAATTCATCCCACTAACAAACATTTGACCAACCCAATTTTCAATGCCACCCAAGAAATAAGCTCTGATGTGCAAGTCCCACTCAAATCCAACCCCTCCCACTCATGTACTTATCCAACCTAAATTTGAAACTACCCAAAGTCCTAGCCTCAATAACCCAACTAGGTAGACTGTTCCACTCATCAACTACCCTATTTCCAAACCAATACTTTCCTATGTCCTTTCTAAATCTAAACTTATCTAATTTAAATCCATTACTGCGGGTTCTCTCTTGGAGAGATATCCTCAAGACCTTGTTAATATCCCCTTTATTAATACCTATCTTCCACTTATACACTTCGATCAGGTCTCCCCTCATTCTTCGTCTAACAAGTGAATGTAACTTAAGAGTCTTCAAACTTTCTTCGTAAGGAAGATTTCTAATGCTATGTATTAATTTAGTCATCCTACGCTGAATGTTTTCTAACGAATTTATGTCCATTCTGTAATATGGAGACCAGAATTGAGCTGCATAATCTAGGTGAGGCCTTACTAATGATGTATAAAGCTACAGTATGACCTCTGGACTTCTGTTGCTTACACTTCTTGATATAAATCCCAGTAATCTACTTGCCTTATTACGTACACTTAGGCATTGCTGTCTTGGTTTAAGGTTGCTGCTTACCATAACCCCCAAGTCCTTTTCGCAATCTGTATGGCTAAGTTCTACATTATTTAACTTATAAGTGGGTAAGACACATATGCAACTATGGAACAATGCTCTTCTCCAGACTGAGGGACTGACCACCTCAAAACTTTAAGGGTGATGGACTGATTACATCGTCTTCAAGTATCTTCTGCTTCTATCAACTTTTCTGTACTTGACTGAAGAAGCCTATTGTGTAGGCGAAACGTTTCATAATAAAGATACCTAACTGTTGCATATGTGTCTTACCTAACAACCTGTCGGTATTTTATACCATTTTAATGTTCAACTTATAAGTGCTAGGGTTATGGACACTCCCGAGCTTCAGAACCTTGCATTTATCTACATTGAACTGCATCTGCCACTTTTCTGACCAAGAGTAGAGTTTGTCTAAATCCTCCTGAAGTTCCCTAACATCTACGTTTGAATCAATTATCCTACCTATCTTCGTGTCATCGGCGAATTTGCTCATATCACTAGTAATTCCTTCATCAAGATCATTGATATATATTATAAACAACAACGGGCCCAAGACTGATCCCTGTGGAACGCCACTTGTTACTGATCCCCACTCGGATTTAACCCCATTTATGGACACTCTCTGCTTCCTGTCTGTGAGCCATGATTCGATCTACGAGAGCACCCTTCCCCCAATGCCATGAGCTGCTACTTCCTTCAACAGTCTTTGGTGCGGAACTCTATCAAATGCCTTACTAAAATCTAAGTAAATAATATCAAATTCTTTATCGTGGTCAACAGCCTCAAAAGCTTTAATGAAGAAAGTTAATAAATTAGTTAGACAAGACCGGCCTCTTGTGAATCCATGCTGAGTATCATTAATCAAGCTATGCTTATCGAGATGGCTTCTTATAATCTCATAAGAACATAAGAACATAAGAATGTAGGAACACTGCAGAAGGCCTACTGGCCCATACGAGGCAGGTCCTTATCAAAACGACATCTACCTAAAGCTACTCAAGAAATAACTCCCGTTCCCCTTGACACCAATCAAACCCAGCCCCTCCCACTCATATATTTGTCCAGTCTCTTCTTAAAGCTACCTAAGGTCCTAACCTCTATCACCCCACTGGGAAGACTGTTCCACGCATCTACAACTCTGTTAGAAAACCAGTACTTACCTATGTCCTTTCTAAATCTAAATTTATCCAACTTAAATCCATTATTCCTGGTTCTTACCTGGTTCGACACCCTCAGTACTTTATTAATGTCTCCCTTGTTTATGCCCGTCATCCACTTATACACTTCAATGATATCTCCCCTCATTCTACGCCTCTCCAGAGAGTGGAGATTTAAGGCTTTAAGTCTATCTTCATACGGGAGGTTCCTTACACAGTAAATCATTTTAGTCATTCTTCTCTGTATGTTCTCTAATGAGTCTATGTCCATCCTGTAGTAAGGGGACCAAAACTGAGCAGCATAATCCAAATGAGGCCTCACTAGTGATGTATAGAGCTGTAAAATAACTTTTGGACTTCTGTTACTTATACTTCTTGAGATAAAGTAACAGAAGTCCAAAAGTTATTTTACAGCTCTATACATCACTAGTGAGGCCTCAGCTATAATTGACTCTAGTAATTTGCCTACAATTGAGGTCAGGCTTATTGGGCGGTAATTTGACGGTAACGACTTGCCCCCTGTTTTAAAAATAGGAATTGAAAGTTAAGACACATGTGCAACATCTGGATATCTTTATTGTAGACGTTTCGCCATCCAGTGGCTTTATCAATACAGATTCTAGGACATAATAGGAAGACAGTAGAACTATATACAAAAGATGAGGTAATCAGTCCCTCAGCCTTGGAGTTAGTGTTCACAGCATCGTGGTGGAGGAGAATCTCATCTTTTGTATATAGTTCTACTGTCTTCCTATTATGTCCTAGAATCTGTATTGATAAAGCCACTGGATGGCAAAACGTCTACAATAAAGATATCCAGATGTTGCACATGTGTCTTAACTTTCATATTGTCGGTATTTTATACCTTTCTTGCACAAAAATAGGAATTACATTAGCCATCTTCCACATATCAGACACTACACCTGTTTGAAGAGATAAATTAAAAATATTAGTTAATGGTTCACAGACTTCCATTTTGCATTCCTTTAGAACCCTTGAAAGAACCTCATCAGGACCCGGTGACTTATTTTGCTTCAGTTGGTCTATCTGCTTCACAACCATTTCACTAGTGACTGTGATGTTACATAATTTATCTTCTTCTGGCCCACTATAAAAATTAATTGAAGATTGAGACACTTATGCAGCATATGGGAATCTTTATTCAGGAAACGTTTCGCCACACAGTGGCTTCATCAGTCCAATACAAAGAGGAAGGCGTAAGGAGAGGAGGAGAATGAGGTAATCAGTCCCTCAACCTGGAGTCGATGTGTTCAGTCCATCAATCTTGTAGAATGTGTACAGCATAGGGCCGTAGACGTGGCTTATATACTGTAGTGAGGTGACGTGAAGCAGGTGGAGGCGGGGTCATAGTGGTACCATCCACTAGTCGAAGTAGGTCTTCGACTAGTGGATGCTGTACATTCTACAAGATTGATGGACTGAACACATCGACTCCAGGTTGAGGGACTGATTACCTCATTCTCCTCCTCTCCTTACGCCTTCCTCTTTGTATTGGACTGATGAAGCCACTGTGTGGCGAAACGTTTCCTGAATAAAGATTCCCATATGCTGCATAAGTGTCTCAATCTTCAACTTGTCGGTTTTTCAAACCATTCATCACAAAAATTAATTACCGGAATATTATTAGTGTCTTCCTGTGTAAAAACCGAGAGAAAATAATTATTTAAAATCGAGCACATTTCATTCTCTTTGTCAGTAAGATGCCCATAGTTATTTTTAAGGGGACCTATCTTATCTCTGACTTTTGTTCTATATACCTGGAAAAAACTTTTTGGGTTAGTTTTAGAATCCCTAGCAACTTTAATTTCATAGTCCCTTTTAGCTTTTCTTATCCCCTTTTTAATGTCCCTCTTAATGTCAATATACTGATTCATAAGATGACCCTCGCCTCTTTTGATACGCCTATAAATTCCTTTCTTATGCCCTAGTAGATATTTCAGCCTATTATTCATCCATTTTGGGTCATTTCTATTTGATCTAATTTCTTTATAAGGGATAAACGTTCTTTGAGCAGCATGTATAGTGTTCAGAAAACTGTCATATTGATAGCTCTCTTCGTTACCCCAGTCAACAGATGATAAGTGTTCTTTAAGCCCATCGTAATCTGCTAAGCGAAAATCTGGGACTGTTACTGAGTTATCCCTACTATCATACTTCCATTCAATGCTAAATGTAATTGATTTGTGGTCGCTAGCACCCTGTTCCTCTGAAACTTCTAAATTATTAACAAGGGATTCATTGTTTGCCAGAACTAAGTCAAACAGGTTATTACCCCTTGTAGGTTCAGTCACAAACTGCTTCAAAAAACAATCTTGAACTACTTCTAAGAAGTCATATGATTCTAAATTCCCAGTCAAGAAATTCCAATCAATATGACTAAAGTTAAAGTCTCCTAGAATTACTACATTATCGTGCCTTGTGGCCCTAACAATTTCCTCCCATAGTAGTCTCCCCTGGTGCCTATCTAAATTTGGGGGACGGTATATCACACCTAAAATTAATTTTTCATGCCCCTCTGAAAATTTTATCCAAACAGACTCTGTATGTGTTACTTTAGACTTAATACCCGTTTTTATGCAACAGTTCAAGCGATCTCGGACATACAATGCCACCCCACCCCCCTTCCCGACACTTCTATCTAATTGGAACAATTTAAAACCCTGAATGTGACATTCTGCAGGCATGTCTCGACTTTTTGAATTAAACCACGTCTCAGTAATGGCAAATACATCAATGTTACCTGCACTAGCAACTAGTCTCAACTCGTCTATCTTATTCCTAGCACTGCGACTATTTGTGTAATAAATATTTAAAGACCCTCCGTTCTCTTTACCCTTCCTGCTCCTTTCTGTTATTCCACTAAACCTATTACTGTCCTTGTCAATTAGTGCCACTGGCTTTCCAATATCCACCTCATTTTGCCTATTACTAGTTCTCATTGTACTCATATTACTACCCTGCGACTTCACAGTTTTCCCGCCAAAACCCATACCACTCACTATTCCTAGTTTAAAAACCTAACAGCTCCCTCCACTGCGTTGGCCAGTGCTCCCACCCAACACCTAGATAAGTGAACCCCATCCCTGGCATACATGTCATTTCTGCCATAGAAGAGGTCCCAGTTGTCAATGAATGTTACTGCATTTTCCTTACAGTATTTGTCCAGCCAGCAATTGATACCAATTGCTCTGGACAACCATTCATTTCCAACTCCTCTCCTTGGCAAAATGCCACATATGACAGGTTTCCCACCCTTCCTCCTAATTATCTCTATTGCTGACCTATACCTGCTAATCAGGTCCTCACTCCTACGTCTGCCAACATCGTTGCCTCCAGCACTGAGACAGGTAATGGGATTGCTCCCATTACCTCTCATGATGTCATCCAGACGGCTAACAATATCCTTCATCCCAGCCCCAGAAAAACACACTCTCTGCCTCCTATTCCTATCCTTCAAGCAGAATGCCCTATCCATGTACCTAACTTGGCTATCCCCAACAACAACAATGTTTTTACCTTCCTTGGCGTCGTCCTTCGTGATGCTCCCAGTAGTCGACTCACATTCGTCAGGTAGCATTACACCACTTGTGGAATTCGTCAAGACGTTCTCGATGGTCTTCGTTGGGGTTTCTAGGGATGTCTCACTCACGTCTGCCAATGCTTCCTTGGTACTCGTTGTGGCATTCCCAGTAGAACGCTCACATTCGTCAGGTAGCACGGAGAATAGGTTGGAAGTTTCCACTGTAGTCTTCTGGTTTCTCGTTGTTTCTGCCTCTCCAACCGTTTTCTTGATCTTCAGCTTGGTTCCATGTTGCCCGGCCACTGACCAAGCTCCCCTCCTAACCTGGGGACTCACAACAGGAGGATTACTACGAATCCTCTTGTTCTCCTCCGTTAATCGCCGTATCTCCAGCTTAGCAACTCTGAGCTCCTCTCTCAGCTGCTGGTAAAGTTGCTCAAGAGAGGGCATCCTGGTTCAGATTCACAGAGAGCACACAAACAGGTCTTCACAGAGCTAAGTACACGTCTATACCTGGATCCCACTGCCTGTCTTGTCTCGCCTGTGTCGGGTGACCTAATCCAGCCAGCGTGGACAGAACAAAAAACAAGTTACAGTCAGGACACGCAGTCACAAGATAGGCAGAATGCCTTTAATTAAAAGAAATGGCGAGAACAAATACGTAAGTCAGGTTCAGCTAAAACAACTAAAACCCCAACACAATATAACAAAAACAAGAGAGGAACTGTTGTGAAAACTAAATTAACTAAAACCTCCAACACTACATAACTTAATACTTACAGACTAGATGGGAGCAGAAGGCCAAGAACGTTGATTCGTCAGTAGGGTCCCATGTTAACTCCCACCGGGAGGAGAAAGGAAGGGAGGTAAAGGTAATGACGCACATCCCTTTCAGAACAAGCATTCAACCAATTATACTACCACCACCACTCATGCTTCCACTCTTATCTAATGAACTTTATCCCCCTCGCATGGTGCTTCGGTAGTTCCATTTGTTCTTGACGAGCCTCTAGTGACTGAAGTCAAATTGGCGCCATTATCTCATGCTATCAAGTCAATATTGGAAGCTGGTATGTTGAATTCATGCATAGTTTCTTGAATAATCTCGGTGACATGTACTGCTGTGTGAGATCCAAGAAATGGCATTACTCTATGAACAACAGACTTCTGAAAGAAATCTTTATTGAGTCGCATGTGATGGTGTGTACTCTGCTTTACTATATGTACAGTGGCCATAAAGAACAGGCACAATACCGTGACTGGAACAATACACAAACTTTGTAAATAGCTCAAGTCGGACCGAAACATCGTCATAAGCTCCTGTCTTCCACGTGCGGGTTATTTGTGTATGTGGCCAAGCCTCTCAACTTGCCGTTTGTCAGATGTCATTTCACCAAGCCTCGTGGGCCTTGTAGCTCCTGGTCTTCAAACTATGATATGGGTTCCGTCTCCAAGACATCCTTGTTAATGTTATTTTACTTCCTTATGCACCCTAAAGCTGAAGAAGCACTTCTCGGCATCCCTCTCACTCCCAACTTTTCTCCTCGTGTACCTTTTTCACGCCTCTGTCTATCCCTGTCTATCTTATCAATTCTCCCGCGCATTTCGCACGCTTCTGTCATACCTCATTTGCTGAACATTCCTCTATCATCAAGCTAATTTACCTTAGGATCTCATCATTGCTCTTACCCTTCCTTAACTCTGTGATCAGTCTCGTTGCATACACCATCACATCCTCCACGGAAACATACTTTCTCAGGTGTGGGCTCCTTGTCGAGACACCTGAAGCAACTCTTAGATTTACCAGACATACGTAAAGGACCCAGTTAAAGTTGGAACAGTCTACAGGTTATTTCATTTCAATATTCCTATCTTCAGTAGCAGTCTAAAAAAAAAACCCCTAATAATTAACAAACATTTAAACATCACCTAATGTTTGGTGGTGACTTGACCATAAGAGCTTTCTAAGTTGACTAACTTATCAACATAAACAATTATTTGCTGACACGAGATGTGACTAAACTTACAAGAATTTCTGAGAAATAAAAGTAACTTTAATAAACTATGTCTAAACCATGGTTTAGTACTTAGTTTTAATAATAATAATAATAATAATAATAATAATAATTATAATAGTGCACAAATAACCCGCACGTAGGAGAGAGGAGCTTACAACGATATTTCGGTCAGATTTCGGCCATTTACAAAGTCACAGTGTGACTTTGTAAATGGCCCAAGTCAAACCGAAACGTCGTCTTAAGCTCTTCTCTCCTATGTGCGGGTTATTTGTGTATTGTGCCTTTTCGTTATTTATTCAACATAATAATTTAGCGAAGTTCGGAACTTTTATACAATGAGTCAATGTTTTCCTACAAATATACAAAGCCTTTACAATAAACATTGTCCTGTGCACAAATATCCCGCGCAAATGAGAATGAAACTTTTGACGACGTTTCGGTCCGACTTGGATCATTAACTAGTCACACAGAAGAGCGAAGAGAAGAGAACCAGTATATATACGAAAGGGGGAAAGGACCGGGAGAACGAGAAGAGGGAGTAGTATAATGATAGAAGTGGTGATAATAGTGATAGAGGCAGTAGTGGTGGTGGTGGTAGTAATAGTACTAGTAGTAGTGGTGGTGGTGGTAGTAATAGTACTAGTAGTAGTGGTGGTGGTGGTAGTAGTAGTACTAATAGTAGTGGTGGTGGTAGTAGTAGTACTACTAGTAGTGGTGGTGGTGGTAGTAGTAGTACTACTAGTAGTGGTGGTGGTAGTAGTAGTACTACTAGTAGTGGTGGTGGTGGTAGTAGTAGTACTACTACTAGTAGTGGTGGTGGTAGTAGTAGTACTACTAGTAGTGGTGGTGGTAGTAGTAGTACTACTAATAGTAGTGGCGGTGGTAGCAGTAGTACTACTAGTAGTAGTGGTGGTGGTAATAGTACTAGTAGTAGTGGTGGTGGTGGTAGTAATAGTACTAGTAGTAGTAGTGGTGGTGGTAGCAGTAGTACTAGTAGTAGTAGTGGTGGTGGTAGCAGTAGTACTAGTAGTAGTAGTGGTGGTGGTAGCAGTAGTACTAGTAGTAGTAGTGGTGGTGGTAGCAATAGTACTAGTAGTAGCAGTGGTGGTGGTAGTAGTAGCAGCTTTTGGTCCCACCAACATGCATGATGGTGGGACCAAAAGCAAAGGGAAAAACTCACACCAGACTGACCTAGGCAGAAGAAAGGAATGGATAAGAGAATATAAGAAAGGAGAAGAGGATATAAAGATCAGGTCAAGTCAGTGTCCAATTCGTGGACAGTGACTGTCCACGACTGTCTCACTGTCCACTTCATGGGCAGTGAGAAAATAGCTTCTACTGCACACAAGTCACGAAGGAAACAACTACACTCTGACTGTGATCATTCATTCCTAGAATAACTCGAGTCTTGAACATGTTTATACAACATAATGACACCAATAGAATAAAGTCAGTGAGCCACAAAATCGCTGGTCCACAGATGCCTCTAACTTCATCTTCTTCCTTATTTGTATATTTCATAACAATGAAGGTTTAATAACAACGCTTAACAGGTAAATAAAGGTAAGAACTCATAATTAACCCAACCCTGTTAAACAGTTCTGTAAATACGTAGAGACATGGGAAAAGCTCTCCCTAATCCTGGGCTTACGAAAACTGACCAAAACCAGAGATATTGTTCTAACTAAATTTAATGAACCTTATCTAGTCTGCTGAAACAGGAAATATACTAAATGATATCCTCTTCAATAGGAT
Organism: Cherax quadricarinatus; assembly: GCF_038502225.1. Lineage (NCBI taxonomy): Eukaryota > Metazoa > Arthropoda > Malacostraca > Decapoda > Parastacidae > Cherax > Cherax quadricarinatus. The sequence goes on along the minus strand of NC_091346.1, from coordinate 9,656,349 downwards.
CAACTCTAGCCAGCAAAATCCCAAGGTCCAATGCCCAGGCGAGTGACTATCTTGCTGGAAGTTGTCCTTACTCACTCCATTTTGCTCAAACTACAGTAATCCTAATCAGGTCACTCTGATAATATATTCACTGAAAAAAAAATAAAAACGAGGAGAGAAACTTAGCTAATATGCCACTATCAATGTACAAAAAATAGCTCCTGTGTTATCACTCACCACTGCAACATTGTTCAACAAATTATTAGAAACCAAAATTTTCCCAACAATACTTAAGACAGTAGACGTTATCCTAATATCTAACTTGCTATTGTTACCTTAAATTTTCGAAAAGCTAATGACCCAAAGTATGCTCAACCCCGGCTACTTTGGTTTCAGACCAAGAAAAAGTACAAGTGACTGAATGAAAATACTGGACTCACTTTATGCAGTTTTTCATAACAATGAATATTTTCTGGACCTCTTCATAGACCAAAAAAAAAGCTTTCAATGCAGTGAAGCAGATCCGCCATGTCTAAACTCATACTGATTACTGCTTATGAAATCACTTCTTTCCAATCACTTACCACTTTCCTAATTATCTTCTATTTTACCTTACATGACGCGCATATCTATAATACAGGCCTTTAGTTTAATGATTCTTGTCTTCTTTAATAGTGGGACTGTATTCACTGTTTCCCTGATCTCAGGCAATCGTCCAGTGTCTATTCACTGGTTGTAGAGCCTACCCAGTGGTTTACAACTGGAACTGTGTCGAAAGCCTTCTAACAGTCAAAGAAAACGTAATCTACCCACCCCCTTTCTTTTGTCTTACTCCTGTCACCTTGTCATAGAACTCTAGTAGGTTTGTGACACAGGATTTCCCGTCTCTGAATCCGTGCTGGGTGTCGTTTATAAGCTCATTCCTTTCAAGGTGGTCCACAACTCTGATTCTGATAATCTTCTCAGTGACTCTGCATACATGTCAGTGACACTGGTCTACAGTTTAACGCTTCGTGTCCATCCCATTTTTTATTCACACTGGAATTTTGTTGCTCGACTCACACTAGAAAGCTTTAAATAAAGGAGCTTCTTGCTGCTTAGATAATGGTCAGGAAAATGGCTTTGTATACCCTAAACCAAATGCAAACTGAATGGCGCTAAACAGAGACCTGTATGAACTGCGCCAGCCAAGAACACCCAAATATTTTATTCGGCACATGTCACAGGGTATGTGACCAAAGACTGAGGTAACATGTGGTCAATGGCATGGCAATGATAGGGATATGACATGATAGTGATGTATCCTGGCTGTGTATAGAAATTACCGTGATGAGAGAGGGACCAGACATTAGGTTTGATCAGATATTTTCGTATCATGAATTATGTTATGACTTTAAAGTTTTGTGAACACACAGTGATAGTTATGTGACAGTGATAGTTATGTGACAGTGACAGTTATATGACAGTGATAGTTATGTGACGTAACAGTAACTCACAAGGGCATGAGACGTGTTTGGCGAGAGTGATGTAACTGACGAGGACAAGAGACGTGTCTTGGCGAGAGTGATGTAACTGACGAGGACAAGAGACGTGTCTTGGCACTGACCTGAAAGCCTGCACAATCAAATGTCATTATTGTGTTAATAAAAATAAAATGGCAATATTGTATATTATTACTGATGTGACGAACCAGTGACGTGAACTGACAGTGATATAATCATGTTCCTGACGCCTCTGGTGAAGTGAGACCTGAAAGGACCGTATTGGGACGTGACCTCTCCTTACCCATATCAGCCTCACTTAGTGTCACTTTAACTTATCTAATCCCATCTCTCTCTCTCTTTCTCTCTTCCCTTTAATATGTGACCAATTTAGCATCATGCCTCGGCATGAGATGTCCCTCAGGATACCTGTGAACGATTCATGCTACAGGCTCTTTTACGTTCTTAAATTCACGTGAGCAACTCTTTCCTGGTTTTCCATATAAAACTTGTTGCACTGATCACGGGAAACTGTTCATTTTCCTATTTTCATAGAGGGAACATTATTGGAGATTTTGTTCTTTGCGAGAGCGAATTTACCATCTGAAACAGTGGCAACATCAGAGACGTGGATGTTACTGTTGGTAGGCGTTCCTGTAGTGTATGTAGATACGTCATGCATGGTAACACCAGAATTGTTTGATTATTTCTGGCAGTCGGTGGATTGTGTAGAATGGTTTAAACTCTGTATCTTCACTCTTGGATGAAAATAGAGGGGAAAAGTGAAGACGAGTAAATATCTGTGGTATGTACGTGCATTCTTCAAAGAACCCAGAACAACAGATCAGCTGAGCCCTCACAAAGAATCCTGTCTAGTGGGAATATCCTAGTACGAAAAGTTTTACGTGGTCGTGTTTTTATGCAAGATACCTATTAATAATGAAGGATTATTTATCCTCAGGTGATGTGCAAAGGAGAGTGTCGAGGAAAAGAAGCTTACCTTTGGCATCTAATTTTAGTGTAAACATGGTGGTTTTATGTAGAAGTTCTTGTATGTTCAGACGTAAGGGGAAAATGGCTAAGTTATTAGGTGTCTTTTTTTCCGAACTGTTGTACATGTGTCTTAATTACCAAGGTTTCGGTATTGTATACCATCATTGTATAGCCATATGACAGTGTTCTGGAGAATGGAAAAACCTCTTTTACTCAAAGTTTTCCTTAAGGTTAACAAGGTGTTATAATGGAACTATCAGCAGAGGATTCCATCTGCTAACCTGACAGGGTCGTGGTCTGGCAACTGTAACAAGTAGTGAAGGTACACCTTCATGTCAGTAAATTAGTCATTTCAGAATGTTTCTCATAATATGAAAAAGGTAGAAGTAGTGAACACCGTACAAAATTATATTCTCAAATATAAAGGTATGAATCAATATATATCTGACTAAAACATAATAAAAAAGACATGGAATTTCCATAACCGAGACAAATGTAATGGATTTTCACTTAGGAAACTCACCGCAGTAGAACTGCACACACTTGAAGGCATTCCTACTCATGAACTAGCTTATTACACAGGGATCCTACTCATGAACTAGCTTATTACACAGGGATCCTACTCATGAACTAGCTTATTACACAGGGATCCTACTCATGAACTAGCTTATTACACAGGGATCCTACGCATGAACTAGCTTATTACACAGGGATCCTACGCATGAACTAGCTTATTACACAGGGATCCTACGCACAGGGGATCCTACTCATGAACTAGCTTATTACACAGGGATCCTACTCATGAACTAGCTTATTACACAGGGATCCTACTCACTCATGAACTAGCTTATTACACAGGGATCCTACTCATGAACTAGCTTATTACACAGGGATCCTACTCATGAACTAGCTTATTACACAGGGATCCTACTCATGAACTAGCTTATTACACAGGGATCCTACTCATGAACTAGCTTATTACACAGGGATCCTACTCATGAACTAGCTTATTACACAGGGATCCTACTCATGAACTAGCTTATTACACAGGGATCCTACCACAGGGATCCTACTCATGAACTAGCTTATTACACAGGGATCCTACTCATGAACTAGCTTATTACACAGGGATCCTACTCATGAACTAGCTTATTACACAGGGATCCTACTCATGAACTAGCTTATTACACAGGGATCCTACTCATGAACTAGCTTATTACACAGGGATCCTACTCATGAACTAGCTTATTACACAGGGATCCTACTCATGAACTAGCTTATTACACAGGGATCCTACTCATGAACTAGCTTATTACACAGGGATCCTACTCATGAACTAGCTTATTACACAGGGATCCTACTCATGAACTAGCTTATTACACAGGGATCCTACTCATGAACTAGCTTATTACACAGGGATCCTACTCATGAACTAGCTTATTACACAGGGATCCTACTCATGAACTAGCTTATTACACAGGGATCCTACTCATGCATGAACTAGCTTATTACACAGGGATCCTACTCATGAACTAGCTTATTACACAGGGATCCTACTCATGAACTAGCTTATTACACAGGGATCCTACTCATGAACTAGCTTATTACACAGGGATCCTACTCATGAACTAGCTTATTACACAGGGATCCTACGCATGAACTAGCTTATTACACAGGGATCCTACTCATGAACTAGCTTATTACACAGGGATCCTACGCATGAACTAGCTTATTACACAGGGATCCTACGCATGAACTAGCTTATTACACAGGGCTCCTCCTCATGAACTAGCTTATTACACAGGGATCCTACGCATGAACTAGCTTATTACACAGGGATCTTACGCATGAACTAGCATGCATTGTTAATATCTGTAGTAAGGCTGATGCATGCAGGGGATGAGATGAAAAGCTGTAAGCCTTCTCCCTGAAAGCTGGCTGCCTTGGATCAAAGTCTAGCGCAAGCTGGACTCCTAGGTATTGGTCCAGTGTGGGTACATTGGTAAAACACTGCGTACCTTGTTCCAAGGTTCGTAGGTTCGAGTCTCCTTCAGCCAGAGATCAGTGTTTGTATATATTTCGCCTGCTCTTGCGAATTCCTTGCATATATATATATATATATATATATATATATATATATATATATATATATATATATATATATATATATATATATATATATATATATATAATGTTTTTCTCCTTTTTTCTAAATAGCTCTTGTTCTTCTTTATTTCTTCTATTGTCCATGGGGAAGTGGAAAAGAATCTTTCCTCCGTAAGCCATGCGTGTTGTATGAGGCGACTAAAATGCCGGGATCAATGGGCTAGTAACCCCTTCTCCTGTAGACATTTACTAAAAAAGAGAAGAAGAAAAACTTTATGAAACTGGGATGCTTGAATGTGCGTGGATGTAGTGCGGATGACAAGAAACAGATGATTGCTGATGTTATGAATGAAAAAAAAGTTGGATGTCCTGGCACTAAGCGAAACAAAGCTGAAGGGGGTAGGGGAGTTTCGGTGGGGGGAATAAATGGGATTAAATCTGGAGTATCTGAGAGAGTTAGAGCTAAAGAAGGGGTAGCAGTAATGTTGAAGGATCAGTTATGGAAGGAGAAAAGAGAATATGAATGTGTAAATTCAAGAATTATATGGATTAAAGTAAAGGTTGGATGCGAAAAGTGGGTCATAATAAGCGTGTATGCACCTGGAGAAGAGAGGAATGTAGAGGAGAACATAACATAAGAAAGGAGGATCGAAGAATTGAGACACTTATGCAACACATGGGAATCTTTATTGATGAAACGTTTCGCCACACAGTGGCTTCATCAGTCCAATACAAAGTAGAATTGTCGGTTTTCAAAGCCATTCATCACATCTGTCAAAGGAGGATCACTGCAGCAGGCCTGTTGGCCCATACTAGGCAGGTCCTTTACAATCCATCCCACTAACAAAGCATTTGCCCAACCTAATTTTCAATGCTACACAAGAAATAAGCTCTGATAACTCTATCCACTCATTTGCAAGTCCCACTCAAATCCAACCCCTCTCACTCATACAGGTAGACTGTTCCACTCATCAACTACCCTATTTCCAAACCAATACTTTACTATATCCTTTCTCAATCTAAACTTGTCTAATTTAAATCCATTACTGCGGGTTCTCTCTTGGAGAGATATTCTCAAGACTTTATTAATGTCCTCTTTATTAATACCTATCTTCCACTTATACACTTCGATCACGTCTCTTCAATCTTTCTTCATAAGGAAGATTTCTAATGCTATGTATTAATTTAGTCATCCTACGCTGAATGTTTTCTAACGAATTTATGTGCATTCTGTAATATGGAGACCAGAACTGAGCTGCATAATCTAGGTGAGGCCTTACTAATGATGTAAAAAGCTGCAGTATAACTTCTGGACTTCTGTTGCTTACACTTCTTGATATAAATTCCAATAATCTATTTGCGTTATTACGTACGCTTAGGCACTGCTGTCTTGGTTTAAGGTTGCTGCTCACCATACTATATAAGCCCCAAGTCCTTTTCGCAATCTGTATGTCCTGCTAAGTTACTACATTATTTAACACTTATTAGTGCTATGGGTTACATTATTTAACTTATTAGTGCTAGGGTTATGGACACTCCCGAGCTTCAGAACCTTGCATTTATCTACATTGAACTGCATCTGCCACTTTTCTGACCAAGAATAGAGATTGTCTAAATCCTCCTGAAGTTCCCGGATATCTACGTTTGAATCAATTATCCTACCTATCTTTGTGTGATAGGCGAATTTGCTCGTATCACTAGTAATACCCTCATCAAGGTCATTGATATATATTATAAACAACAGATCCCCACTCGGATTTAACCCAATTTATGGACACACACTGCTTCCTGTCAGTGAGCCATGACTCGATCCACGAGAGCACTTTTCCCCCAATGCCATGAGCTGCCACTTTCTTTAACAGTCTTTGGTGAGGAACTCTATCAAAAGCCTTACTAAAATCTAAGTAAACAATATCAAATTCTTTATCGTGATCAACAGCCTCAAAAGCTTTACTGAAGAAAGTTAATAGATTAGACAAGAACGGCCTCTCGTCAATCCATGCTGAGTATCATTAATCAAGCTATGCTTATCGAGATGGCTTCTTATAATCTCAGCTATAATTGACACTAGTAATTTGCCTACAGTTGAGGTCAGGCTTATTGGGCGGTAATTTGACGGTAAAGGCTTGTCCCCTGTTTTAAAAATAGGAGTTACATTAGCCATCTTCCACACATCAGACACTACACCTGTTTGAAGAGATAAATTAAAAATATTAGTTAATGGTTCACAGAGTTCCATTTTGCATTCCTTAAGAACCCTCGAAAAAAACTCATCAGGACCCGGCGACTTATTTTGCTAAAGTCTGTCTATCTGCTTCACAACCATTTCACTAGTGACTGTGATGCTACATAATTTATCTTCAAGCCCACTATAAAAATTAATTACCGGAATACAAAATTTATTACTGGAATAAAAATTAATTACTGGAATAGAAAGAGAGAGAGATTTTGGGAGATGTTATGTGAATGCATACGAACCTTTGAACCAAGTGAGAGAGTAATTGTGGTGGGGGACCTGAGTGCTAAAGTAGGAGAAACTTTTAGAGAGGGTGTGGTAGGTAAGTTTGGGGTGCCAGGTGTAAATGATAATGGGAGCCCTTTGATTGAACTTTGTATAGAAAGGGGTTTAGTTATAGGTAATACATATTTTAAGAAAAAGAGGATAAATAAGAATACAAGATATGATGTAGGGCGAAATGACAGTAGTTTGTTGGATTATGTATTGGTAGATAAAAGACTGTTGAGTAGACTTCAGGATGTACATGTTTATAGAGGGGCCACATATATATATCAGATCACATTTTAATTGAAGCTACACTGAGAGTAAAAGGTGGATGGGATACAAGGAGAATAGAAGCAACAGGGAAGAGAGAGGTGAACGTTTATAAACTAAAAGAGGAGGCAGTTAGGGTAAGATATAAACAGCTATTGGAGGATAGATGGGCTAATGAGAGCATAGGCAATGGGGTCGAAGAGGTATGGGGTAGGTTTAAAAATGTAGTGTTAGAATGTTCAGCAGAAGTTTGTGGTTACAGGAAAGTGGGTGCGGGAGGGAAGAGGAGCGATTGGTGGAATGATGATGTGAAGAGAGTAGTAAGGGAGAAAAAGTTAGCATATGAGAAGTTTTTACAAACTAGTGATGCAAGGAGGGAAGAGTATATTGAGAAAAAGAGAGAGGTTAAGAGAGCAAATGAGAGAGTGGGTGAGATATTATCAACGAATTTTGTTGAAATTAAGAAAAAGTTTTGGAGTGAGATTAACAAGTTAAGGAAGCCTAGAGAACAAATGGATTTGTCAGTTAAAAATACGAGAGAAGAGTTATTAAATGGAGAGTTAGAGGTACTGGGAAGATGGAATATTTTGAGGGATTGTTAAATGTTGATGAAGATAGGGAAGCTGTGATTTCATGTATAGGGCAAGGAGGAATAACATCTTGTAGGAGTGAGGAAGAGCCAGTTGTGCGTGTGGAGGAAGTTCGTGAGGCAGTAGGTAAAATGAAAGGGGGTAAGGCAGCTGGAATTGATGGGATAAAGATAGAAATGTTAAAAGCAGGTGGGGATATAGTTTTAGAGTGGTTGGTGCTATTATTTAATAAATGTATGGAAGAGGGTAAGGTACCTAGGGATTGGCAGAGAGCATGCATAGTTCCTTTGTATAAAGGCAAAGGTGACAAAAGAAAGTGCAAAAATTATAAGGGGTTAAGTCTGTTGAGTATACCTTGCAAAGTATATGGTTGAGCTATTATTGAAAGAGTAAGACGGAGAATAGGATAGCAGATGAACAAGGAGGCTTTAGGAAAGGTAGGGGGTGTGTAGATCAGGTGTTCACAGTGACATATAAATGAACAGTATTTAGATAAGGCTAAAGAGTTTTTGTGGCGTTTATGGATTTGGAAAAGGCGTATGACAGGGTGGATAGGGGGGCAATGTGGCAGATGTTGCAGGTTTATGGTACAGGAGGTAGATTACTGAAAGAAGTGAAGAGGTTTTACGAGGATAGTGAGGCTAAAGTTAGAGTATGTAGGAAAGAGGGAGATTATTTCCCAGTAAAAGTAGGCCTTAGACAAGGATGTGTGATGTCACCGTGGTTAATATATTTATAGATGGGGTAGTAAGAGAAGTAAATGCGAGGGTCTTGGCAAGAGGTGTGGAGTTAAAAGATAAAGAATCACACATAAAGTGGGAGTTGTCACAGTTGCTCTTTGCTGATGACACTGTGCTCTTGGGAGATTCTGAAGAGAAGTTGCAGAGGTTGGTGGATGAATTTGGAATGGTATGTAAAAGAAGAAAATTAAAAGTGAATACAGGAAAGAGTAAGTTTATGAGGATAAAAAGATTAGGTGATGAAAGATTGGTTATCAGATTGGAAGGAGAGAGTATGTAGGAGGTGAATGTAATCAGATATTTGGGAGTGGACGTGTCAGCGGATGGGTCTATGAAGGATGAGGTGAATCATAGAATTGATGAGGGGAAAAGGGTGAGTGGTGCACTTAGGAGTCTGTGGAGACGAAGAACTTTGTCCTTGGAAGCAAATAGGGGAATGTATGAGAGTATAGTTTTACCAACGCTCTTATATGGGTGTGAAGCATGGGTGATGAATGTTGCAGCGAGGAGAAGGCTGGAGGCAGTGGAGATGTCATGCCTGAGGGCAATGTGTGGTGTGAATATAATGCAGAGAATTCGCAGTTTGAAAGTTAGGAGGAGGTGCGGGAATGCCAAAACTGTTGCCCAGAGGGCTGAGTAAGGATTGTTGAGGTGGTTCGGACATGTAGAGAGAATGGAGCGAAACAGAATGACTTCAAAAGTGTATCAGTCTGTAGTGGAAGGAAGGTAGGGTAGGGGTCGGCCTAGGAAAGGTTGGAGGGAGGGGGTGAAGGGGGTTTTGTGTGCGAGGGGCTTGGACTTCCAGCAGGCATGCGTGAGCGTGTTTGATAGGAGTGAATGGAGACAAGTGGTTTTTAATACTTGACGTGCTGTTGGAGTGTGAGCAAAGTAACATTTATGAAGGGATTCATAGAAACCGGCAGGCCGGCCTTGAGTCCTGGAGATGGGAAGTACAGTGCCTGCACTCTGAAGGAGGGGTGTTAATGTTGTAGTTTAAAAACTGTAGTTTAAAGCACCCTTCTGGCAAGACAGTGATGGAGTGAATGATGGTGAAAGTTTTTCTTTTTCGGGCCACCCTGCCTTGGTGGGAATCGGCCAGTGTGCTAATAAAAAATATATATATATATATAATGTAGACAGATAATATATGTAGATGGGGTCTACCTCTGGTGTAAATTGTGGGACCCATAGCCTCGGAGAAGGCTATATATATATACAAGTCGTGCTGAATAGGTAAAACTTGCTATTTTTGCTAAATAGCAAGGCTCTTCTTGCCGAATAAGGCAAGCGAAAATTTGTGTATGTAATAATTTCGCAAAAATCATTCTGGACCTAACGAAAAAAATATATTTCATTGTCTGTTATTAAATTATTGAATTCTTTTTTAAAATATATTTAGTTAGATTAATCTAAATTAAGTTGCGCTTGTTATGAGAAGGTTAGGTAAGTTTTCTAAGGTTGTTTTGGTACAAAATAAACGAAAATCTTAGATCTTTGAAGGTATAAGAAAAATTTTTAGAAATGACTTACACACACACATATATATATATATATATATATATATATATATATATATATATATATATATATATATATATATATATATATGGTGTATGTATATAATTATAATTGCTATCCACAGCGCTGAAGAAGGGATGTGGTGGTTCGGTAGTTTAGAAGGGCTGCAATGAAAGAGTATGATTTAAGGGTGAATAAATCTGTATTAGAGGACAGGCGGGGATCTGGGTCTTCCTGGGAATGTTTGAAGGTAGAGTGTAAATGAGATTTTGTATGCGAGGGGTTTAAACATCCAGGAACTGTGTCTGAGCATGTTAGATAGGAGTTAGTGGAGGAAAGTGTTTTTTATGACCTGACCTGCTGTTGGAGTGGGCAAGGCAAAATTTATGAAAGAATTTAGGGAAACCGGTTAGCCGGACTTGAGTTCTGGAAGTGGAAAATACAGTGCCTGCACTCGGGTGAAGTGAGGAGGGAGATATTTACAGTTCTGAACTGAAGTATGGGTGCGCCTCTGTGAAAACAGTGATGGAGTGAGTGATGCTCATTTTCGTGTCATACTTCCTAAGTGGGAGACTACCGGTGAATTAAAAAAATAATTAAAATTTCCAATGATAATTAATAAATTGGTTTCCAAGTAATAATTATAGATTGCCTCATCTGGTAACCATCAGACAGTTTTTCATTGGTGCATCTTAATTGGTTGTATTTATAATGATTTTTAGATTAGTGTGCGGTAATTTACAAATTTTATAGATTTTTTCCAAGAAACTGGATTTTCATAAAAAAAAAAACTAAATAAATTGAAATTTGTTAGAAAATTAAAAAAATTTTTTAACAAGTACCACATAAAAAAACTGAAAAATATCGAAACTCATTATAAAAGCGTTTTTAATTTTCCCGAATATAATAAACCCATTAAAACTTTGTATCACAGCTGCACATTGTTAGAGTCTGAGTTCTGGTTTATACCTTAAGTTTCAATGATGAACTGACAAGTTCAGTATCACTCTCCTCAGCTTCACATTCCCGAAATTGATTTCCATGAGTCTATTTTAGAAAACCTTATACAAGAAACCTGCACATAGGACAAAAGGAGCTTACCACGACGTTTCGGCCCGACTTGGACCATTTACAAACTCACACTAACAGACAGGAGAGGAGGATGGAGTATATATAGGCTAGCAGACAGTCACTGTCACTGTCTGCTGGCCTATGCATACTCCCTCCTCCTCTCCTGTCTGTTAGTGTATCTTTGTAAATGGTCCAAGTCGGACCGAAACGTCGTAAGCTCTTCTTTCCTATGTGCGGGTTATTTGTGTATTGTTCCAGTCACGGTATTGTACCTTTTTGTTATTTAGAAAATCTCTGCTTGTCTTCAAAATTGTATCTCTTGTTAATGGAGTGTGTAGCTGTCATTTTCCCGATTTTAATTTCTAATTGGTATGTTAATATTTAGAACTGCATGAAAGGATCTGTCCTGAAGTGGATGGAGGTTCACCTTGATGAAGGTCAGGGGCTTTTGATCCAAGGAAATTGAATTATCCTTCCTTTGCTTGAATTGCATCTGATACCTCCCTCCCACAGGCACCACTACGTATTTAGTGCTTTTCCTTGATTTAAATATAACTTTTGTGAACTGCATTAATATTTAATGACTGATACCTCGTGAAATGAATGAAGAAAAATCTTGGGCATGTGATATATAGGTGTAAGTTTTATTGGATTGTGTCCAAGAGCTGGAGAACGCATCTTCTAGTCAGTTTTAATTTGTTAGTGCCGATGGGTTTTCCATCGGCACTAACAGATTCCTCAAAGGAATCTTTCTGTTTATATTTGGTGGTTAAGTTGAAAAAACTAGATAATATTTCTTCTGATCAGAAATAAGTCACAATGTTCGGCTTTATTGGACTATCCTAATAAAATTGGTATAATTTATCTTTATTTACCAATAACTTATGTGTACCAACAAGATCATTATAGAAGATTTATATATTAAATACCCAAGCTTCAATAAACCTTAAATACATTGTTTTCTTACTGAGACTGAAGTCTGGATCGATTTTTGCCTATACAGGTTCCTTCAAATATGAAGAATTTGTCTAAATTAAAACACTGCTTCTTAATGCGATATTTTCTGGATGTCTCATGCGATGAGCTTCAACCCTTTAATATTGATAACTTGACAGTGTAATTTCTAAGCTCATTTCAAGCTTAATGTGCTGTTGTATTTTATGATATTCATCTGTGAGCTGACGGATTATGCCTCTTCAGTTTACCTTCAAAACTGGTGAATCTTAGGCTTTAAATCTGATATGTGCCATGTAAGTCCTTATCAGCTATTTTAATCCAAGAAATTTGGATATTAATTTTCCATATAATTTGTGACTACCTCTTCTGATTTGCTTAATTTTTAAAACATATATTAATGCATTGGACGATTATTCCTCTCTGTGCTCTTGCTGTGGTGAGCATTAAGGTACAAGGGGCTGGGATATTCTATACAGGAATATCTTTCTCGGATATTACGCGGTGACGGATATACAATTAGTTCCTCATTCTTTCTACACTGATTGACTTCTCCAGTTATTATTTCCTTCTTTACTCTACCTTTCTCGTTCTTCCCCGTGTTGTAACCCCACTACCACCACCTCCATTTATTCTACATTCTCCTACCCCTCCACTTCCTCCTGTTCCTGTTGTGATTTGTCACTTCTATTCCTTACTCCTTTTCCTTCATCCTCTGTTGTTTGCTACTTCCAAATTCCAATTTCTCCGCTTCCATTTCCGACCCATCCTCGCCGCCCCTCCCTACCCCCACATCCAAGAAACCACCACCCCCGCCCTCCCCACCTCCCCGCCACTACCACCATCACCACCCGCATGTGTGGTAACGACTCAACATCTGGTGTTCCAATATTAGGTAATTACGTCGACTCAACACCGCCCACTCGACCCCGACAATCACCCCGCCACACTCTCCTCTTTCCTCTTCCCATTGCCCTTTCTGCCTTTCCTCTTTGTCTTTTATCCCTTCTGCCTATTCCACTTTTTCTACTCCCTTTTCTCCTGTGCTCGGGACCATACCAGACTCGTTTTCTAGTTGCTCTTCCTGTGTAGAAAGACCAAACTTGGTGTGTCAAGGGAGAATCGGTTGTTTCCGCCGCTCACTAAGAGTATATAGCGACTGAAATGTTGAAACTCCCTAAGGAAGGATTTGTATAAGATTCATAAGACACAGAGAGAACAACGTATAGATAAAATATTGGATACATAAAAGTATTGTGCCTTAGATAAAATACAGGGAGAAGAGCAGAAGGCCAAATGACAAAAATAAATAAGCAAAGTAGAAAAACGCAAGTGACTAAATTAAATATGGGGAGAGACGGGCCTAATATATGTGGATCAGAGAGCAGCTGTAGCCTCCTGGGTGAGCAGCTTCACTCTTGTGTATTTTCAACAATAGCAATATAGAATTGATTTCATTAGTTCATTCCAGTGATGCATTATCGTATGATATTTCTGTAGTGCGATATATCCGGATGACTGGTAGTTCCCATTACACATTTACCTAAGTAACTTATAATTTTATGAAGGACACACAAATTAATACAAATGAGATATAAATATGCAAAACAACCACTGTGAAAGAATAGTGAAATTCCAAGAGCTTTCGTGACTTCTCACATTATCAAGGAGAAGTCACGAAAACGCTTGGAATTTCACTATCGTTTCACAATGGTTATTTTGCATATTCTGATATCACCTGTTTACTTTGATCTTATTACATGAGATATAAATGTTTATATGGAATAGCTATGTATAATTATCATGCAATTAACAAATTTAATATAAGAATGAGCCTCGAAATGAATATTCACGAGTTACACGTTAAATAAATAGCAAAAAATGTTCATAAATATAGCATAAATCAGCTGTTTACATCAAGATACAAATAACCTCAAAAAATCCCCCTACAAAAAAAAAAAAAAATGAAAACATACGTAGTGGAAGATAAAAAAAACTGGTGAGATTAGGTTTCCTTCCCACCTGTATAATAAGTGAAATAATGAATTATAAGATAAATTTTACAAAAATTATTGAATAAAAAGCAGCAATAAGAATATATTTAAATAAAATGGTGTAAAATATGTAAATACTTTTCCGTTAATAGAAGTTGTTGTCTTTATTGATGTTTGCAAGACCAGGAAGTAAAAATTATTTAATTAAATAATGCAATAGAGTTTTTCAACGGTTTGCAGTTCAGAATAATTATCTGAATAACATGAAAAAAAATCCACAGAATTTAAAATTCAGGAAAAAAATCCACAGAATTAACAATTCAGTAAAAACAAATCCACAGAATTTCAAATTCAAGGAAAAAATCCACAGAATTTCAAATTCAGGAAAATGTCTCAACTAACAGAAAAGTAAATTGGAGAACGATATTACACGAAAAAGTATATGTCAATATTTTTCATTTCATGTAATATAATGCGTAAGTTTGATCGTGTTTAGGAGCAGGTGATGATGTTTCCTTGGTCAGTGTTGCCTTGTATCTGTCCAGCAGTGTTATAGAGTACACCCAGAGTCACGTTATTTTTTAGTCTGATGCTCTTCGTGACGTAACACTTCATGACGTAACACTTCATGACGTAACACTTCATGACGTAACACTTCATGACATAACACTTCATGACGTAACACTTCATGACGTAACACTTCATGACATAACACTTCATGACGTAACACTTCATGACATAATACTTCGTGACGTAACACTTCGTGACGTAACACTTCATGACGTAACACTTCAAGACGTAACACTTCATGACGTAACACTTCATGACGTAACACTTCAGGACGTAACACTTCATGACGTAACACTTCATGACGTAACACTTCATGACGTAACACTTCAGGACGTAACACTTCAGGACGTAACACTTCATGACATAATACTTCATGACGTAACACTTCATGACGTAACACTTCATGACGTAACACTTCATGACGTAACACTTCAGGACGTAACACTTCAGGACGTAACACTTCATGACATAATACTTCATGACGTAACACTTCATGACATAACACTTCATGACGTAACACTTCATGACGTAACACTTCATGACATAATACTTCGTGACGTAACACTTCATGACGTAACACTTCATGACGTAACACTTCATGACGTAACACTTCATGACGTAACACTTCATGACGTAACACTTCAAGACGTAACACTTCAAGACGTAACACTTCATGACATAACACTTCATGACATAACACTTCATGACATAACACTTCATGACATAACACTTCATGACATAACACTTCATGACATAACACTTCATGACATAACACTTCATGACATAACCTCTGTAGGAAAATTAGCAAATGCATGTGTGATAAATATTACAGAAACCCGACAAGTTGAAGAGTGAGACACCGGTGGAACGTCCGGAAATCTTCATTTAGGAAACGTTTCCGCCACACAGTGGCATCATCAGTCCAATGCAAAGAAGAACGTTGGAAAAAGAGAAGTTTGAGGTAATCCGTCCCTCAGCCTGGAATCGATCAATTAAACGCCGAAACTGAATCAAAGTAACGCTATAGTCTCATAAAAAACACGAGAGTGGATTAAGAGACGATAATGGAAAATGACAAAGTAAGAACTGTCATTCTTCATTAAGAGATGATTCTTATAAATCTTTTCATATATATTGGAATACTGCCGGATGTCACAGCAGTTAGGAAAGATCAACAGGTGCTGCTGACTATATTAACACAGTAAAAGAAGTGATGAGGTTACTATATGAACCCGCAGTAAACAAAGTAGTGGCACCAGATAACATCTCCATTGATGCTGTGAGGAGAAAAACTGTCAAATGAGCCAGTAGCAGAGATATTCAACTTAGGTCTACAATCACACAGCTGCCAGACAGACAGAATAGGTATCAGTAGTAAGGAAAAGTGTAGCGGAACACTTCGAGAGAAGAAGGCTCTTTAATTAATTCCAGAATGGATTTGAGATGGGAAATCCTTCCTGGAATTCTGTGGCAGTCACAAAACTTGAAAAAACAGAGGTGAATGAATTACATTTTCCTGTACTGTAGAAAAGCATTTAATAAAGTACCACACCAGAGATTAATTCCGAAATCAGGAGAAAGAGGAGGGTTAAAATGAAGAATTATTCAGTGGCTTAAGGGATAAGTAAATAACGGAAGGGAGAGAGTAATAGAAAGGAATTAGAATTACAATGGGAGAAAGTAACTAGTCGTGTTATGCAAGGATCTGTATTACCATCATTGCTGTTACTCATTTTAATGAATGACCCAACAGATACGATTGAGAACTCTGTCGCTGTCTTCTGACAGTGCAAATCTAAAGAGACACACATAAAGAACAGGCGTGGACAGTGATAAACTCAAAGGGGCTCACAAGAGACCAAAGATTCAGTCTGAATAGGTGCTTTTCGAACTCATTTCAAACAAACCCAAGATCATGAGTTTTGGAGAAGGCAGACCAACCACTAAGTACCGTATATTAAGAAACTGAAATTACTAGGCTGAAACAGTTTTTGGAGTAAATACAATAAACATATAGACAGAATTTCACATAAACCGTTTACAGTCAGCGGCATATAGGATATTTGCAAACCTATGAACAGCATTGAGGAACCTGAACAAAATATCCCTCTTAATTTCTGCATGTGTAAGGCCAATAATTGAATAAGAAGCACCAACACTGAGTTCACTCCCGATAATGGATGTACAGAAGCTCAAAAAAGGTCCAGAAAATTAATAGAATGGAGGGGAATGCCCTATGAAGAGAGATTGATGGAAATGAACCCGAAGACCTTTTCGGAGAGAGGGGGACGAGAGAGGACATAATTACTACATAAAAATTAAAAGAGAATTGATAGGCCAGACAAAGACAGACTGATTGAATAAAGAGAGCCAGGATCAATGGGACACAGAAGGAAGCTGATGACACAGATGAACCACAAGGATATATGGAATTATTCCCTTAATCTCAGAGTGGTTGAGAAGAGCAATGACCTGGCTAGAAAATTGGTAAGAAAACCTCAGCACTAAACTTCAGAAGTAGATATGAAATGGTAGGTAAGACACATAGGCAACTTTATTCCGAAACGTTTCGCCTACACAGTAGGCTTCTTCAGTCGAATACAGAAAGTAGGCAGGAACAGTAGAGATGTGAAGACGATGTAATCAGTCCATCACCCTTGAAGTCGTAGAATTTTGAGGTTGTCAGTCCCTCAGCCTGGAGAAGTTCAGTTCCATAGTCAGTTCCTGTGTGTGCTACTGACCACAATCTTCAACACATCCCTTGAAACTGGGCAACTACCTGAGGTACGGAAAACGGCAAATGTAGTCCCCATCTTTAAGAAAGGAGTCAGAAAAGAGGCACTGAACTATAGACCAGTGTCACTAGTGCGTATAGTATGCAAAGTCATGGAGAAGATTATCAGGAGGAGAGTGGTGGAGCACCTGGAACGGAACAAGATTATAAACGCCAACCAGCACGTATCTAAGGAAGGCAAATCCTGTGTCACAAACCTACTGGAGTTTTATGATAAAGTAACAGAAGTAAGACACAAGAGAGAGGGGTGGGTTGATTGCATCTTCTTGGACTGCAAAAAGGCCTTCGACATAGTTCCTCACAGGAGATTAGTGCAGAAGAGTTTAACAGGAAGGGCACTGCAATGGATCAGAGAATACATGACAGGGAGGCAACAACGAGTCATGGTACGTGATGATGTATCACAGTGGGCACCTGTGACGAGCGGGGTCCCACAGGGGTCGGTCCTAGAACAAGTGCTATTTCTGGTATATGTGAATGACATGATGGAGGGGTTAGACTCGGAAGTGTCCCTGTTTACAGATGTGAAGTTAATGAGAATTAAATCAGATGAGGATCAGGTAGGACTTCAGAGAGACCTGGAGAGACTGGACACCTGGTCCAGCAACTGGCTTCTCGAATTTAACCCCGCCAAATGCAAAGTCATGAAGATCGGGGATGGACAAAGAAGACCGCAGACGGAGTATAGGCTAGGTGGCCAAAGACTGCAAACCTCGCTCAAGAAGGAAGATCTTCGGGTGAGTATAACACCAAGCACGTCTCCGGAAGCACACATCAACCAGATAACTGCTGCAAACCTGACAATAGCATTCCGATACCTTAGTAAGGAATCGTTCAAGACGCTGTACACCGTGTACGTCAGGCCCATACTGGAGTATGCAGTATGGAACCCACACTTGATCGAGCACGTCAAGAAATTAAAGAAAGTGCAAAGGCTTGCGACAAGGTTAGTTCCAGAGATATGGGGAATGTCCTACAAAGAAAGGTTAAGGGAAATCGGCCTGACGACACTGGAAGACAGGAGGGTTAGGGGAGACATGATAACGACATACAAAATACTGCGTGGAATAGACAAGGTGGACAAAGACAGGATGTTCCAGAGTTGGGACACAGAAAGAAGAGGTCACAATTGGAAGTTGAAGACCAAGATGAGTCAAAGGGATGTTAGGAAGTATTTCTTCAGTCATAGAGTAGTCAGGAAGTGGAATTGCCTAGCAAGTGAGGTAGTGGAGGCAGGAACCATACATATCTTTAAGATGAGGTGTGATAAAGCTCATGGAGCATGGAGAGAGAGGACCTAGTAGCACTAAGTAAAGAGGCGGGGCCAGGAGCCGAGTCTCGACCCTTACAACCACAATTAGGTGAGTACAATTAGGTGAGTACAGACAGCTGAATGCTAGAAAAAATAAGCTTTAATATATTTTTTATAGTTTAACTTGAACCACAAATAAAATTTAGGAATTAAAAATCCAGGAAAAAAATCCAGAACATATTTCCGATTTGGAAACAAAGCTATTTGATATAATCACTGAGATTTATTTCTCAGGAAAACTCCTCATAATGAGAAAGGTAAAGGGGGGTGGGGGGGTAGGCGGAGGCCACTTTCAGATTTTGGTGATATCAAAAAAATTATATTTAGCTATTAATACGACGTATCCCTTGATCTATATGATGATCATTTATAACCACTCGATAAATAACAGTAACTTAGATATAAATAAGACTAAAAAACGAAGAATAAGAAGTGAACAATAATGAAGAATTTCAAGAAGTAGCAAGAGGAAAAAATTAGTACCTGGAGATTTTAATCATGGTGATGTTCTCATTGGTTGAGAAACATCTGGGATCCACTTGGATACCCCAGACCTGGACGTATTAACTGCCTGGATAATTAATACAGAACTTTCTAAGGCAGCAGGTTAAGTAACCGATCAGATAGAGAACGATGAACCCGTAAGACTGGATCTTGTTTTCACCTTCAGCGAGACTATTAAAGAATATAAAATATCTTATTTGCAAATATCTATAAATAACTAAAAAAAAAGGCGCAATTCGGTGACTGGACTTTGTAAATGGTCCAAGTCGGACCGAAACGTCGTCGTTATTTGTGTAACTATCAATAGTTAGATTTTGTGCTGTTTGGCTCAATTGAAACAAGAAGAGAGCAGAAAATAGTAAATGAAAAATGCTGGAGAAGAGGAAAGTTAATTTTCATGGAAACGGAAAATTTTGGTGCAAATACAAAGGCAAAATAAATTTAAAGGAAAAACAACACAGAAAATGGCAAACGTTTTCAAAGAACAACTGGAAAGAGAGACTGAAAAGTTCCTCCCGACCAGAGGGAAAAATGCATGAGAAACTCTGGTTAAACCAACTGTTCGATCGTTAGACTTAAAAATGACAAAATTCAGTAACACATGAGCATGGAAAAATGTAGAGAGTTCATGCAACGCCATGAAACAGCGAAGCTTTGAAAAGATTCATTGTTTCCCCGTGTGAGAAAGAACTCTGAAAATTCATTTGAAATTGATATAGTTTACAACCATATCGCAAGAAAGATTCGGGCGATAGATCAACCAATAACACTCAGGAAAGTAGGATCTCTCATAAGAGATAAGAGATAGATAGAGGAATACAGAGAGCTCAACAGGAGATTCCGTTGGGTGTTTGTAGATGAGCAAAGAACAATACAAGTTGATAAATTAGACACATGTGCAACTCTTGGGTATCTTTATTGAGGAAACGTTTCGCCACACAGTGGCTTCATCAGTCCATACAAAGGAGAATCTTGAAGAACAGGAGGAGAATGAGGTAATCAGTCCCTCAACCTTGAGTCGATGTGGTCAGTCCATCAATCTTGAATAGATTGATGGACTGACCACATCGACTCAAGGTTGAGGGACTGATTACCTCATTCTCCTCCTGTTCTTCAAGATTCTCCTTTGTATGGACTGATGAAGCCACTGTGTGGCGAAACGTTTCCTCAATAAAGATACCCAAGAGTTGCACATGTGTCTAATTTATCAACTTGTCGGTTCTCTGAACCATTCATCTACAAACAATACAAGTGACGAAAGGAAGATAAGAAAATCTAATGAAGAGATGAAGGACCTCCTAATGGAACTTGATGCATCAAAGTCATCATAACCAATTGAATAAAATTGCGTACATTGAGAGAAGGTACTTGATGTAATACCGTGGGAACTCGCTTCTAAATCACCTCTTTAATGGTGAGAGAAATACCTGATAAATTTCGAGCGAAAATTAAGCTTGTGTTTACAAATGGAAGTGTCTCAAAGATCTCTCAGAGGTGAATGGCAGATTAACGTAGGTCAGACGCTGAAAGATTCGTGTCAAATTGAAAGTGCTGGGGTGAAGGGAATCATATTAACACGGAAAACTAATTAAGGAAGAGACATTAAAAATTCTCGAGCAACGGACAACCAAGTCTCTCTATATAGGCTTCAGGAATTGAACTAGAAATGTTTAACACTAGTGAAGGTAAAGTTATGAAGCTGGGCGAGAGGTAAAAAAGGGCAAAAATAGAGTAACATTTATGGAACAAAGGCTCATAGAAACAAAGAAAAATTGCTGGAAATAATCTATACAGCAAACCAGCGTCCCGAGACAGAAATAAACAGAAATATATTAGCAGCGTAGACTGAGTTTGCAAGCATAAAAACAGTTTTCAAAGATCTGGACAAAGATTGTTTCAAAACTCTTAAATCCTCACATGTACAACCCATTCTTGATTATGTAGCGCTGGTGAGGAACCCACAAAAACCCACACAGTGAAACTTGACAGGTGGGAATGAGCTATGTCGAGAGGGTTCAAGAACTGAATGTCATTTGAGGCATGAAGTATAAGAGGATAGAGGGAGGATTACATGATCGAGATATTCAAAATACTACTGGATATAAACAGAATCAATGAAGTAAGGCTGTTTACCAGTGAAGTAGGAAGAACAAAAAACAGGAGTGGGAACAGCACATGGAGCTGTGGTTAGGTATTGGAAAGAACTAAGCAGCAGCATAGATAACACGAATTTTGCACACGGTTTTAAAACAAAAAACTAATTAAAGCAAAAAGCTAAAGTCCCTTTCTGGAATCCAGATTTTGTTTATCTCTGCAATCAAGAGTGGAAGTGATAAGTTTTGGAAATCAATTGTGAATGTCATTTTATTCAATTAAATTTGTAATAAACCTAAAAAAATAATCCCACCAATGTAATACTAACAACAGAAACATGTTATTAAACCAGCAGCTTCCAAAAACCAAAATCCTGCCAACAGGCTTCAGTAATAGAATCCTCTATTACTGAACAAGACCTAAACAACAGTATTCTATCAACAGACTCTGATGAACATAATCCTAAGAATCAAATCCCACCAACATAATCCCAGGAAGTAAATCCTACCAACATAATCCTAAGAACAGAAGTGGAACGGGTCATGTGCCAGCTTAGACCGAGGTTTATAACCTCACCGGCAGCACCAATGACCAGTAGCTCCCGGTGCTCTCTCAATACTAACCCAGCTGGAACACCAGTAGCTCTCGGTGTTCTCTCAATACTAACCCAGCTGGAACACCAGTAGCTCTCGGTGCTCTCAATACTAACCCAGCTGCAACACCAGTAGCTCTCGGTGTTCTCTCAATACTAACCCAGTTGGAACACCAGTAGCTCTCGGTGCTCTCTCAATACTAACCCAGCTGGAACACCAGTAGCTCTCGGTGCTCTCTCAATAGTAACCCAGCTACAACACCAGTAGCTCTCGGTGCTCTCTCAATACTAACCCAGCTGGAACACCAGTAGCTCTCGGTGCTCTCTCAATAGTAACCCAGCTGCAACACCAGTAGCTCTCGG
This sequence comes from Cherax quadricarinatus, assembly GCF_038502225.1. NCBI lineage: Eukaryota > Metazoa > Arthropoda > Malacostraca > Decapoda > Parastacidae > Cherax > Cherax quadricarinatus. Next base: position 9,633,921 of record NC_091346.1, on the reverse strand, counting down.
TGCTCTCTCAATACTAACCCAGTTGGAACACCAGTAGCTCTCGGTGCTCTCTCAATACTAACCCAGCTGGAACACCAGTAGCTCTCGGTGCTCTCTCAATAGTAACCCAGCTGCAACACCAGTAGCTCTCGGTGTTCTCTCAATACTAACCCAGCTGGAACACCAGTAGCTCTCGGTGCTCTCAATACTAACCCAGCTGCAACACCAGTAGCTCTCGGTGTTCTCTCAATACTAACCCAGTTGGAACACCAGTAGCTCTCGGTGCTCTCTCAATACTAACCCAGCTGGAACACCAGTAGCTCTCGGTGCTCTCTCAATTGTAACCCAGCTGCAACACCAGTAGCTCTCGGTGCTCTCTCAATACTAACCCAGCTGGAACACCAGTAGCTCTCGGTGCTCTCTCAATAGTAACCCAGCTGCAACACCAGTAGCTCTCGGTGCTCTCTCAATACTAACCCAGTTGGAACACCAGTAGCTCTCGGTGCTCTCTCAATACTAACCCAGCTGGAACACCAGTAGCTCTCGGTGCTCTCTCAATAGTAACCCAGCTGCAACACCAGTAGCTCTCGGTGCTCTCTCAATACTAACCCAGTTGGAACACCAGTAGCTCTCGGTGTTCTCTCAATACTAACCCAGCTGGAACACCAGTAGCTCTCGGTGCTCTCTCAATACTAACCCAGCTGGAACACCAGTAGCTCTCGGTGCTCTCTCAATAGTAACCCAGCTGCAACACCAGTAGCTCTCGGTGTTCTCTCAATACTAACCCAGCTGCAACACCAGTAGCTCTCGGTGCTCTCTCAATAGTAACCCAGCTGGAACACCAGTAGCTCTCGGTGCTCTCTCAATAGTAACCCAGCTGCAACACCAGTAGCTCTCGGTGCTCTCTCAATACTAACCCAGTTGGAACACCAGTAGCTCTCGGTGCTCTCTCAATACTAACCCAGCAGGAACACCAGTAGCGTGTGCAGCTCTTATCTTCGGCTCCTGTAATCAATAACTCCCTCTGCTCGCTGAATATGGATCACAGCGAAACACCACTGACGTATTGAACTTGGAGTTGAACATGTCAGTACGAAAAGTAGGCCTCTTTGTTCATTGAGCATTAATCCTAGGGAAACACCACTATATAAGTTAGCTGATTAGAGGTAACCATATCTGACCCTGTTTGTTGTCATCAGTTTTGTTAGTCAAATTCTTAGTGTGTCGTGAATATGTATTTTGAAAAGACGTGAAAGTTCGTGTATATTATTTATGCTTCCAGTAGAAAATAACTTTGTAAATATGAAATTGGTATGCAATATAGACATATTGATAAAGATACTTAGCATGTTGATAAAAATACTTAACTGTTGCACATGTGTCTTATCAGAAAGTAACCTTGTTAAAGTCACTCTTAAATTTATTCCCATTACTGTGAAGAACCGTAAAATATTACTCTATTTAAATGGAAGTATTTTTAATCATGTTTGGTTTTATTTTAAGTAATACTAAATTTAAAGTGAAATCGGTGTTTATCAGACCTGTGTCTCTACGTCTGTGACGAGTTTGAAATCTGCAGATTTTTTTCGTTTATCTCTGAATGATTATTTTGTACCATCTATTAGTATATTTTTTATTGAGATGATTGTTAAAAAAGTAATTAATTAAAATATCGTGGTTTGGAAGATTTATTTATTGACCATTATTAACTTTTATTTTTCATTATATTGCATTTCAGTTAATATTTTAAATATGTGATTTTTATTAAAAAAATAATTATTGTTTCTATTAGCTATCCATGACTGACATAATTAAAGGCGTATGTACAAGATGGGTTTCCTAATTAGAGTAAAGATAGTTTCCTAGGAGCATATCCAAAATAATTTTCTGCGTATCCTTTGAGTTTGGTTGCAGCAGCAGAACTGAAAGATTGTTGGTAAGCTGGAAGCATCACACAGACGTCCAATAGTATACACGTGAAATCGTTAATAATTGGGCATTTGAAATACATTACGAGAAAAACAAATGACTGTAGTAGGAGTTGGCTCTGGAGTGACTGGTCTTTCTTTTCTCCAGGATGAACACCAGAGGTATCCTTCAGTATGGTCTTAATGTATTATGAAGTGTGGAAAATTGCATTTATCTGAATGTATCATTATGTACATAACAGTAAATGAACGAAGATTATTATTTATCAGTTAGACAAGTAGGAATTTGGGACACCTAGGTCGCAAAAAATGTCCCGCTTCGATACCTACCACTGTCATATCCACAAGTTGCTCTGGACCTATTAATTATAAATGAAATATACATACACCAGGAATTCTGGTAGATATATAAATTTGTGGACTGTATATTAAATTAATAAAGGATTATATATATACACATTTACATAACAGAAGGAGAATATCTTAAAATCACTCACCAATTTGACTGGAGAATAATGTGTTATGTACAGGACCCCCCCTTTTGCCTACATTTATGAAAAATTTACTGGCCAGAATTTAAACATAAATTAGACAGCTTATCTGAGGTTCCTGGAGTTGTCCTGTCCTGTCGCCTGATACTCAGATTATGCAGGAATGCACATCCAACAATTTCGGCTCCTATTTGAGAGGTGTCAGCCCAATTTTAACCTCTGGAGCACGAAAATTCTTCCGATTTCACTAACTTTCTGTTGACCAGTTCAAACAGCAATGGCGACTGTCCTGCGCAGGTGCAGCTTCCCGTTTTCGATAACATAAATTTTATTAAATACAGTATGGCCATCTATTTACATATAGTTACTGTAGTATTTCTTGAAAATATATACAATATTTTCCACACTGCAGCTGGGCGGAGTTCGTTGCTAAACGACTCAAATTGCTCATTTGGCAATGGTGGAGGACCTGGGTACATATAGGATCTGGCATCCACACGGCGACATATTACACAAGATTTAATCACCCTTTTTACACTTTGCAATCCTTGTGGAATCCAGAAAGTTTCCCTAATACAATTTAAGGTATCTTGTACCCCACCATTCATTACATTTTTATGGGCATTTAGAACAATTAAATTTGTTAGATGATGAGTTTTGGGCAGTAAGATAGGGTGTTTAGCATAATCACCCAATTCAGCATTTTGTAACCTACCTCTGCACCTAATTACATTGTTCTCTAAATACAGCCCCAATTTCTCTATTATGGAACCTTTCATAATTTTTCTTTCCATCATCAATTTAATCTCATTTCCATAGATTTCCTCCTGTACCCTCTTTATCCAATATTCAAGAGGATGTGAAAACTTAAATGAAATATTCATCTTGATTAGAAATTTAAACACCAATTTAGTTACATTGATTAGTTTGAGTAAAGAAGAATACCTATTTATATCAATGGCTAAGGAAGGACAAACTAGTGGACCAGTGGTCACAGTAATTTCAACAGGAGCAATGTACACCTTTTGTACAGGCCAATTAGCTTTATTTACCAACCAGCTCGGTTTTTTAAACCATGATACAGCATTTACAAATTTAGCATAAGGTAAACCTCGAGACAAGAAATCAGCTGGATTCTCCTCACCAGGTATATGATTAAATGTTAACATATGCTGACCCAAACTATTATACTTCTCTTTCATCTGATTAATTTCAGCGACTCTGTTTTGTACGTACACAATTTTACTGTCTCCATTACGAATCCATTGTAAGGATACCTCATTATCAGACCAAATTACAGTGTCGCTAATATTTATCTCCTGCAACTTATTTCTTATATAATTAGCTAATTTGACACCTATATAAATGGCTGTTAATTCCAACTGAGGCAAGGTACGTGATTTAATTGGAGACACTTTAGCCTTAGACATAACAAGAGAAATAACACTATTACATTGAAGGTAAGCATGGGAACTCCAACATTGGAATTTTTTCATAATCACCAATTAATTCATCCCACCTGTTAATGAATTCCTCAGGTAGTATTTCATCCCAAGCACATTTAAGCTTCCATGCTTCCTGTATTAATAATTTCCCTCTTATAGTAAGGGGTGACACTAAACCTAGTGGATCAAAACATTTGGAAACTTCAGCAAGCAAAACTCTCTTAGTTAATTTATTGGGCATACTGTAATTATTAGGTTTTAACATTAACAAATCTCTCTCAGTATCCCAAGTTAATCCTAATACATTACTACATTTTGGCATTTCATCTCCAGGGAAATCTTTACCTATTTTGTCTTAATTTGGACGAATTACTATTCCATTCCCTCAGAGGCATATTTGCACTTTGCATTATTTCATTCGCCTCTCCATAAGTCATTAACAGTTCCTCTTCAGTCGACGTCACACCCAGGAAATTGTCCACATAAAATTGTTTGCTCATTACTTTACCCATTGGACTTCCTGTACGTTTAAGGTGTGCATTTATCGTCGCTTGAAGTAGGAACGGACTGGATGTAGCACCAAATAATACACTCCTAAAGTGAAAGGTTTTCAGAGGGCTAAGTGGGTCAATAGGATTCTCAGGCCATAAGAAGCGGGTACAATCCCGGTCAGCCTCTTGTAAACCCACTCTTAGGAAAGCTTTACTTATGTCAGCCGTAAAGGCATAGTGCTTCACTCTGAAATTTAATAAGATATCTCCTAATTTTCCCGTCAACGACGGACCTGTCATCAGTCATTTAAACTAGGTACATTTTTGTTACTCCTGGCACTACAATTAAACACAATCCTCAGAGGAGTGGTCTTAGAATCCTTCTTCACTCCGTGATGTGGCAAAGAGTGACCATAAATTTTGGCTTGCTCAGGAGGTACTTCTTCTATAAATTTATTAATTAACTGCTCAGTAATTATATCATTATAGGCAGTTAACAATTCTGGTGTCTTACTCAGTTCGCGGAGCTGAGCCTTTAATTGTCCATATGCCATTCTGTAATTAGTGGGCAATTCTGGATGGTTCAGTCTCCACGGAAGTCGTACCCAGTATTGTCCAGATTCAAATTTTACATCTCTCAGGTATTGTTCCTGAGTAAAAGAATCATCTGGACTTTCTTCATTTACATTTATTCCAATTCTGTCTAATTCCCACAATTTATGCACTGGCTCAACACCATCCTCTATGGAAGAATTATACTGGGGCACGATTTCATGAGTAAGACACACAGTTATGGTATTTGTAGTTTCCTCTAGTCATGAATTATTATTACGAGGAATCCTACCATACATTACATGGCCTCCTGCAGTCTTCAAAAGGGTGACACCACATTTCTTTACCATACCCTTTACAAAGGAGGCATAATAGTCACTACCTATCAAAATATTTATTGGGCCTACAGAATCATCACTTACCCCAGAAGGTGCTAAATTTACATTATGTGAAAGTCTTTCTGTAGCTTTACTAAGCCCTACTGTAGATATTTTCTCTGGAAGTCTATCTACAATTACTGCATTAACACGTTTTTTCTCATTGCCCAACCTGACAGTTACATAAACAGTGTCATACAATTGAGCCCTTTTATCCGAGAGGAAGCCAGATAATTTTAAAGTTGTGGGATCTCCCATCTGTACTTTCAGACCATCAAGACATTTACGTTTTATGAAAGTACGCTGGGATCCCTGGTCAAATAATGCATTTACATTTTTTGATTTATGCCTTTTATCATCAATTTTTACCTGTAACACAGGTAAGGCTACTTCAGCAAAACCATCATTATTAACATTAGCAGCAATTTTTACATTAGCCACTTTGTGTCAGGATTGTCAACATTATCATTATTATCAACATTGTCATATAGACCCTTACACACGACTGTATGGTGTCTTCCTTTGTGACATTGATAACAGTTGTTTAATTTAGCATGACAATCCTTTACATTGTGATTACCTAAACACCCGATACATCTGTCAAGTTCCTCCAGTCTTTCAACTTTATCATTCCATGAATTGTATGTATTGCAATTCTTAGAAAAATGAGTACCCTTGCAGAAGAGACAATCTCTCTTTTCTTGACTGATTTCTTATTAACTGGGCTACTCTTAGGAGGGTACTTATTCTTCTTACCTTGTTGAGAATCATTATTTCTGATTCTTGCTACTTGATAAGCACTTATGCAACTCTTTTTAGGGAATGAATTTTGATTATTAACTTTGGGATAATTTTTCCCTTTGTGAAACTTGACAGATACCTCAGAGTTATTATGTGTTGCATCTTTAAAATGAGTTAGTTGGCTGGTCTGCAACTGCACAATTAATTCTTGTAGACCTAGTCTTATTTTCTCCAGACCAAAATAACCCTTGTGATATTTGTTCGAGAGCCATTCAAGTTTTTTAAAGTTTAATTTATTCTGTACCATGGCACTCAATAACCAGTCTGATTCCTTCAGATTATATTTATTACTTAAAATTTTAAGAGTGCTATCCAGTTTAATTCTAAACTGCTGTAAACCTTTGTAAGTGTGATCTGGAGATTTTAAACTAACAATGATATTCACTAGATCCAACCTACTTTGTTCTATATTACCATAAGTGACCTTCAACAAGTCAACTGCTTCCTTGTAAGAGTCATCTACATTGGGAAAGGCTTGTATGAGTACGTGAGGATCTCCTCTTACCTGTCCTTTAAGATAAAATAATTTAGTTACACAGGCTAGGTCACTCCTGTCATGCACAGCTGCTTTAAAAATTGACCAAAATTCCTCCCAATTTTCACCAGGATTAAATACAGGTAAACATAGTTCTGGGAGTTTTGGCAAAGACATATTATTTGTTGGAGCAGACTGATTAACTGCCTGGTCCACACATTTTAATTTATTTAAGGCCTGACTTTTACAAGAAAGAATCTTTTCCTCTAATTCGTAATACTGATTAATCATGAGATCTACTTCAGTCTCATCTACACAGTTTACTAATAAATCTCCTTCATATTTGTTGTAATATAATTTGTATGAATCATACCTATTCCCCAAAGCCTCTAAATACAATTTTAAATCATCAGTATTCACAGTTTCTTGATTCATTAATTCCAAACATTTATTGCATGCTTTTGTTACATGACCATTTCTAGCTTGCAGTGATGCTTTCTTTGCTCTATATTCCATATGTTTGTCTTCTATATTAATTTCCTCATTTTCAGCTATGATACAATGTATTAAATTCAACTTAATAACACTGATTATGTACTAAATTATGCACTTTATAAAGGTAAATAGTACAACTTACCTTTGAATAAATCCTAGCTACTTGAGCTTAGCAATTACATGTAAGAAAATAATATAAACTTCAAATGTACATTAATACAAACCTTTAGCCAGCCTTTGCTGATCAAAATTATTATACAAATTAATATAAATTCTTGCCAGAATTTGGCATAGCAAAATTAATATTATACACATAATCTTTAGCCACACTTGTCTTATCAATTACACATACACTGATATAAATCTTGGCCAGAATTGTCTATCAAATTAGTATTATACAAATTAATATAAACTTAGCCAGACTTGACTTATCAAAATTAATATTGTAATAATTATAATCCACTACACATTAAGTAAATTTGTGAACTTAACATCCACCTCCTTCTGTCATTTCACATATAATTATTAAGTAATTAACTAATTAATGACTTCACTAATTACCTCCGGTTCAAGAAGGACCAACGGGCATATTAAATGTGGAAAATTGCATTTATTTGGATGTATCATTATTTACATAACAGTAAATGAACAAAGATAATTATTATTTATCAGTTAGACAAGTAGGAATTTGGGACACCTAGGTCGCAAAAAATGTCCCCCTTCGATACCTACCACTGTCATATCCACAAGTTGCTCTGGACCTATTAATTATAAATGAAATATACATACACCAGGAATTCTGGTAGATATATAAATTTGTGGACTGTATATTAAATTAATAAATGATTATATATGTTGATGAAGATAGGGAAGCTGTGATTTCGTGTATAGGGCAAGGAGGAATAACATCTTGTAGGAGTGAGGAAGAGCCAGTTGTGAGTGTGGGGGAAGTTCGTGAGGCAGTAGGTAAAATGAAAGGGGGTAAGGCAGCCGGGATTGATGGGATAAAGATAGAAATGTTAAAAGCAGGTGGGGATATAGTTTTGGAGTGGTTGGTGCAATTATTTAATAAATGTATGGAAGAGGGTAAGGTACCTAGGGATTGGCAGAGAGCATGCATAGTTCCTTTGTATAAAGGCAAAGGGGATAAAAGAGAGTGCAAAAATTATAGGGGGATAAGTCTGCTGAGTATACCTGGTAAAGTGTATGGTAGAGTTATTATTGAAAGAATTAAGAGTAAGACGGAGAATAGGATAGCAGATGAACAAGGAGGCTTTAGGAAAGGTGTGTGGACCAGGTGTTTACAGTGAAACATATAAGTGAACAGTATTTAGATAAGGCTAAAGAGGTCTTTGTGGCATTTATGGAGTTGGAAAAGGCGTATGACAGGGTGGATAGGGGGGCAATGTGGCAGATGTTGCAAGTGTATGGTGTAGGAGGTAGGTTACTGAAAGCAGTGAAGAGTTTTTACGAGGATAGTGAGGCTCAAGTTAGAGTATGTAGGAAAGAGGGAAATTATTTCCCAGTAAAAGGAGGCCTTAGACAAGGATGTGTGATGTCACCGTGGTTGTTTAATATATTTATATATGGGGTTGTAAGAGAAGTAAATGCGAGGGTCTTGACAAGAAGCGTGGAGTTAAAAGATAAAGAATCACACACAAAGTGGGAGTTGTCACAGCTGCTCTTTGCTGATGACACTGTGCTCTTGGGAGATTCTGAAGAGAAGTTGCAGAGATTGGTGGATGAATTTGGTAGGGTGTGCAAAAGAAGAAAATTAAATGTGAATATAGGAAAGAGTAAGGTTATGAGGATAAAAAGATTAGGTGATGAAAGATTGAATATCAGTTTGGAGGGAGAGAGTATGGAGGAGGTGAATGTATTCAGATATTTGGGAGTGGACGTGTCAGCGGATGGGTCTATGAAAGATGAGGTGAATCATAGAATTGACGAGGGAAAAAGAGTGAGTGGTGCACTTAGGAGTCTGTGGAGACAAAGAACTTTGTCCTTGGAGGCAAAGAGGGGAATGTATGAGAGTATAGTTTTACCAACGCTCTTATATGGGTGTGAAGCATGGGTGATGAATGTTGCAGCGAGGAGAAGGCTGGAGGCAGTGGAGATGTCATGTCTGAGGGCAATGTGTGGTGTGAATATAATGCAGAGAATTCGTAGTTTGGAAGTTAGGAGGAGGTGCGGGATTACCAAAACTGTTGTCCAGAGGGCTGAGGAAGGGTTGTTGAGGTGGTTCGGACATGTAGAGAGAATGGAGCGAAACAGAATGACTTCAAGAGTGTATCAGTCTGTAGTGGAAGGAAGGCGGGGTAGGGGTCGGCCTAGGAAAGGTTGGAGAGAGGGGGTAAAGGAGGTTTTGTGTGCGAGGGGCTTGGACTTCCAGCAGGTATGCATGAGCGTGTTTGATAGGAGTGAATGGAGACAAATGGTTTTTAATACTTGACGTGCTGTTGGACTGTGAGCAAAGTAACATTTATGAAGGGGTTCAGGGAAACCGGCAGGCCGGACTTGAGTCCTGGAGATGGGAAGTACAGTGCCTGCACTCTGAAGGAGGGGTGTTAATGTTGCAGTTTAAAAACTGTAGTGTAAAGCACCCTTCTGGCAAGACAGTGATGGAGTGAATGATGGTGAAAGTTTTTCTTTTTCGGGCCACCCTGCCTTGGTGGGAATCGGCCAGTGTGATAATAAAAAAAAATATACACATTTACATAACAGAAGGAGAATATCTTAAAATCACTCACCAATTTGACTGGAGATTAGTGTGTCATGTACAGGACCCCCCCTTTTGCCTACATTTATGAAAAATTTACTGGCCAGAATTTAAACATAAATTAGACAGCTTATCTGAGGTTCCTGGAGTTGTCCTGTCCTGTCGCCTGATGCTCAAATTATGCAGGAATGCACATCCAACAATTTCGGCTCCTATTTGAGAGGTGTCAGCGCAATTTTAACCTCTAGAGCACGAAAATTCTTCCGATTTCAATAACTTTCTGTTGACCAGTTCAAACAGCAATGGCGACTGTCCTGCGCAGGTGCAGCTTCCCGTTCTCGATAACATAAATTTTATTAAATACAGTATGGCCATCTATTTACATATAACTACTGTATTTCTTGAAAATATATACAATATTTTCCACATGAAGTATAAACAACATTCATGCTTTTTTTTTTCATATTGTGAATAATAAATCAAAGAAATAGAAGCTTTTAAAGACCAGCAGCAATAAATCCGTCCTATGCAACTGTCTTGGGACTGTGCCTCTGCAATGTTGCTGGTAAAAGAGATGAAGCAATGGCGGAGGGAGGAACTGAAGAATGAGGCACAGGACTAACAATAATTGAGGAACAGGGCTAACAATAATTGAGGAACAGGGCTAATAATAATTGAGGAACAGGGCTAACAATAATTGAGGAACAGGGCTAACAATAAATGAATGAAATATTCCTGCAGTCTGGATTTAATCTGTAAAGAACAGCAGCTGTGTGAACGACCTGGATCAATATTTTTTTTTGTATTCGACTACCAAGCAACTGCTCTTGACTGGCCAGTGTTACTGCGAATGTAGCTGCATGACAACAGTGAGGAGAAAAATGCCATTACGTCTTATTTGAAGTACGAAGATTGTGTTTGTAAAGGATTGTGCAAATAAGACGTGTGTGTTTATTAAGCATCAGCGACAAGCTTGTGAGCTCCTTCAAAAGTCCGGCGGAACATAAGACTGCTCAAAGCAAAAGAGAGCGTGTTATAGCAGTGGTGTCAGGTACCTGAAGTAGGCTGGAATTTTTACTTGTTGATCAACCTAGTTCTGTGTGAGGACTTTGTAGTTCAAGCCTCTGATGATGTGCCGACCTATCTGGTATGAACAGTCTGCAGTGAGGCGTTCATTATTATTCACTCTGTCGACCTTGAAAAGTGTAAATATTCGCATTAAAAATGTATCTTACAGATTTACCTTCCATGAACTTCTGTTGCATAAATGTTTTAAAGACTTCTAATTCAGAAGAGGTAGATCATTCCGCTCAGGTTGTCCCAGGACATCGTCAAGAAGTTTTTCCTCAGCGTCTCGTGACCAACAAGTTGCCGGCCATTTCTCTCTGCTGAAAACTTAGAAGTTATAGGACTAACATTTCTGGGTAGGCATGTTCTCAGATGTTTCTAACTACTGCAGGTCATAAAAGATTTGCTATCCTTTTTTCCAGTAATACGAAAATGGTGCCAATGTCAATGATAAAGATGTTTACGACGTCCTTAGAATGGGAAGCTTACAGCGTAGAGAGTTCCTTTAGCAATCAGAGTACCATTCGTTTATTTAATGGGACTTCATATTATTTCTCTGGCTAATTAAGCAGCAACTATCAGTATTGTCTCGTTTTATATTTGTGTGTGAACGTTTTCACGGTATGGAGCAGTGAGAGAAAAGTTTACAAATAGCTATATAATTTTGTGTGCATGCGAGTGTAATTGTGGTGTAAGTTCCTTGAATGTTGAGGTGTTTGTTTCAAAAAATGCCGACTCTAGCTCCACCTACCAGCCTCTCTTCACACCACACTTTGGGTTAATGGGTGATTTGTTGAACTGTGAATTCAGTCAAGCCCCATGACTACTCTGTTCTCTGACACTCTTGTGTATCCATTAATATGTGCTCTCTGCTAGTTTATTGTGTTTGTCTACTTTTCTTGTAGCCTTTACCTGTCTTGATCTCGTGATATCTTATTTATTTAACATCAATGTTTTACCTTATTTTCTGAAGCCCGTATCAACGAGGTCGTCACCTTACCGAGTGATCAGGCCACTTGTGCTGGATAAACGTAATTTGTTTATCTCTGTCACCTTGAGTGTTTTCAGCAGACCAGCGGAATCTATAGGGATTTGATGGGTTACGTGGACTTTGGCAAAAAAAAAAAAAAATCAAGTGATTTTTTCTTCTCCACTTATTCCTACTTATTTGAGCAACTCTGCATTTGTGGATTTTTTGCTTCATCGCTGTCTTCTCTTCACCTCCGTGTATCTCCGAGATCTCAAACTGCTTACTAACTATATTATTAACGGTTCAAGCAGCTGCTGGTTAGGGTCATACTACACTGCGAAGTGTATTAACGTGCTACTTGTTAAGGTTCTTGCCTAATTTAACACGACTGTCAAGATCTTAGTTTTCAGTGTGAGGCCTGAGAGTCTTCTATATCTGTCAACTCGTCTCCACAAGTGGAGAATCACTTTACGTTACTCTAGGCCAAGTGTATCATGGTTATACTAGTGTCCCTCGTACTACGCCATATCTTCTGGAGATACCTATGTACTAATTATGTACAAGCTTTCATTCACATTTTAATTTAATGTTTTACCTTTTAGGTGGTAATTCTTCATTGAGTACTTATAAATACCCAAACTTTATATACTTTTTTTGTCGTCTTTAATTTTCAGCTTTTGTATTTCCTAGTTATTAGTATTTAATAGGTTTTCCGAAGAATGTAAGAACAGCCTTCTAAACTGTAATGAGGCATTCATTATCATTCACAAGTATTCATCATTTTAGTCATGGACCTCGTAAGGACTCCACGACAAGTCCCATCATAAGTAACCGTAAACTTTCAGAGCTCTTAATACTCTCTAAGACATCTGAAAATAGACGACCATTGATTTGTCAGGAGATTCCGCAAAACAGGCTTCACTGTAAACTTCAGATTCAGGTTCCCTGGAGGGTCAGACGCACTTATTGCAATAAGCTAGGTGTTTATGTTACAATATGAAGATAGAGTGCGAGATAGAAGCCTCTATCTCGCACTCTTCCGCCCAATATGATTTCTTGTCGGCCAGAGGAAGCTTACAGGTGACGGGAAAACACACATAAGGTGGATCTGACAGCCTAGTTATATGCACCCGACCGGTAAAGTAGTCGAGACTGTCATGCGCTCCTCAGGTATCCTGGGGTATACTGTACCTTACTCCCATCCTCAGTTTTAAGTGTTCCATCTTCCATTTACATAAGGGATAGCATTTTATTAGAAGTATATAGTGAAGTTATGCCAAGAACACATGTGTGTTGGCTTATATTTTGTTTTCACAAGTATATGTGAATGGTAATCTCTGAAATTCATGCTTGTGAAACGCAATCACTGTACGTAATAATGAATTAATGACTTTTAAAAATCGCGATGAATCTTTAATTTTTAGAAATAATTTTCTGGAATGAGAAATGATACATTACTAGAGTTATTTCTGATGGCGAATGTGACACATGCAATGCATGTTGCATAAACATTGGGGCATGTGACTGAAGAATTAACTCATGACATCATGCTAGGGCTAGATACACTATTTTCATGTGACTCATATGTAGCCACATATAACTTTTCCTAAATCTCGACTACTGTAAATTCACAAGCATTACTTTTAGGACTCTGGGTCATATTACTGGTAAAATATCAGAGCAATAGCAAAATAATGCAACTGTGTCTGCTCGTGCAGAGTCCTGCATGAGACGGGAAGCAGCAAACAAGAGAATAATTTATTATAAGACTCATTATTCATCTGGGGAAGGTCTCGCCTACTAGTATGGAAAAACAGTTTATGTTAGGCATGTGACGTAGAGTAATGGTGATGGTACACAATAGTTCCATAGGGAGACATTTAGGCGCAAGAAACACTGGGTAAAAATCGCCTATATTTTTGTCTGACCCGAGTATGTCAGTGAATGTGTCTATCCATATCAGGACGTGTGTAAAGTGTTAAATGAAATAAAAATCTGATCATCCAACTGTTTTAAACCATTATTTCTAATAGCAGCATTTGATGAACCCTTGTCTAAGCAGACTATTGACTGTGTTGGTCTTTTATCCTGTACTAGCATTGGTAATAGTTCCTTTGAGCTAATGTATATGGCCATTCAGTCAGAGGGCATTTAGAACCTCTCAGAGGAATGTATTCTCAGTGAAGGTACAAAGACTCGCTCGCACTGTGCTACTAAACTTTCCCTAGGCCGTGGAAAACCTGAGAGTAGTACAATGCGCGATGAAGGACCAGCATAATACTGTAGGTCAGCTGTGTAACGTTATGTTAATGCGTGCGACTCAGTTCTGATTCAGAAACTATTTTTGGCAAGATTCACAGATCCCTTTGAAATCACAGTGAAGCTAAGTAGTTTAAACTATATGGTAGACACTCCTGAAAAATGACAGTCTGATCATTCACTCCTCATTAATTAGTTTAAACACGTGCGAGTCTGTCATAAATCAATTAGATGATGAATGTCATGTGGTGTTGATGTTAGCACCTCACAAAGTCAACTGGTAGACATCAACCATTCAGGGAGGAGCTGCCGTCCTGTTAAATAAGTCCGAAATGGAAACCTGTTATTTTTGTCTTCTTGCAGGAATACTGATCTTTTCTTTCTGTCTGATGAACATATAAGTGTTTATATTACAGACTTCCAGTTGTATCCATTATACACATACCTTTTTACTTTCCTATGACATTCTTAATGACTCTTATTTCTGCATTTTCTTTTTTTTTTTTTTACGTAGGCCTAGTCTGACAGCGGACTGTGAGGAAGATATTCCCAGAGCCACTCACAGATAATAAAGATTGACCTGTGTGTAATTTCAATAAAAATATAACCAAGTACTGGAGTCTATTGATATTTTTTATATATGTTTGGAGGTTACTTGGTTATATATACTAGGTTTTTCATAATATTGATGTAAATAAAGTTGTTCCTGTTATCAGCGACCACACTGTGTCAGCCAGACTAAAACCAGTTCATCGTAGGCTGAGACGCATTTCTTGCTCGAGAACTCTCTCACAGAACTAAATTAAATGATAACTTTTTTCCATAAAATACAGTAATGTATAATATTTATATGTTTACGAGAACGGAGCGTTTTTACACTTTTTTCGATTTACGTTCTGTAGTAGTGCACAAGAACGGCACTACGTCCAAGATATTTAGGTAAACTTTTAAAGAGCTGTGATAATATCTCCTGCCGCAGCCGACACGATGACATCACTAAAAAATACATCGGAATGCCATTTTTTAAACTAAAAATCAAATTAGAAGTGATTGTAATAACGTTTCATCCATTTCACAAGATGAATCAGCTGCCTAAGATTGTATGAATTAAGAAGTTACGTTTTAATCAGGGTGAAGTTCTAAAACAATTAAGGTTCCATAATGGCACGGAAATGGGAGGCACTCAGATTCTTTCCTAGAGAGGGAAGAAAAAGGCAAGTTCTTTGGCTGAAAAATCCCTCTCCAGCTTAAAGGCCCTACTCATTGAAGAGGAATAATGCAGTTATTAAATGTAAAATAATGTTATTCCAATTTAAGATCAGAAATATTAAAATCGCACCTAATGACCCTATTAACAGCACTAACGCTAAAAATTTAAAAAAATTCAAATTCAAATTAAAATTCTTCATTTCTCCGTAATATTACAATGTGGGGTTTACATATTTTTTTTTAACTTCATGTACAAATACATATAAGTACATATATCAATATGTAACATTGATACTGGTGACGAGCAATAAGCATTCACTACACAATCTACTGAAAGAAGCACATACATAAGGCCACTAGTATGCCTAGGTATGCCTATGTATTTCTGGTAGTTTAATACTGGTACTTACTCTACATTGACACAGGTTATGTATGAAAATACAGAGAGATTGAAGTTGTGAAGCAGGTCAGAAATGACATTCGGAAATTATCGCACAGAAACCAGTTTGGGGAATTATTTTACTAAACACAAGACTGAACAAAGGCACCGCCACTTGTAAATTGCTTCCAGAACCAACAACTGGTAATAGTTCACCATGGTTAGAAATTTGAAGGTGATCTGCTAAGGCTTTCTGTAATTGTCGAAAGCTTTTTCTCTGTCCTGTGTGCGGGTTATTTGTGTGTTTCGTATCATGTGTGCGGGATATATGTGTATTTATCCTGTGTGCGGGTTATATGTACATTTCTTATCCTGTGTGCGGGATATATGTGTATTTATCCTGTGTGCGGGTTATATGTACATTTCTTATCCTGTGTGCGGGATATATGTGTATTTATCCTGTGTGCGGGTTATATGTACATTTCTTATCCTGTGTGCGGGATATATGTGTATTTTCGTTTTTATTAAAACAAGTCATTTAGCAAGTTATTGGAAAATAAAAATTTATGTATTGCCATGTGGACACGTGAAAAATACTCAACTATCTCTTATTATCTATTATTATTAACATTATTTTGTATTTTTATCATCATTATTATTACTCATTACTCTGTGTCTTAATGATCATCACTGCAGAGTGACTAAGAGGTGACATGATGATATACAAGTGTTATGAACCTATGCAAATGTGAATATCACGTGACTTGTCATGTGTTGTCATGTGTTCAGGGATGCTAACATACCATGGGAGGCAGGAAGGTCTAACATACCATGGGAGGCAGGAAGGTCTAACATACCATGGGAGGCAGGAAGGTTTAATATACCATGGGAGGCAGGAAGGTCTAACATACCATGGGAGGCAGGAAGGTCTAATATACCATGGGAGGCAGGAAGGTTTAATATACCATGGGAGGCAGGAAGGTCTAACATACCATGGGAGGCAGGAAGGTCTAACATACCATGGGAGGCAGGAAGGTCTAACATACCATGGGAGGCAGGAAGGTCTAATATACCATGGGAGGCAGGAAGGTTTAATATACCATGGGAGGCAGGAAGGTCTAACATACCATGGGAGGCAGGAAGGTCTAACATACCATGGGAGGCAGGAAGGTCTAATATACCATGGGAGGCAGGAAGGTTTAATATACCATGGGAGGCAGGAAGGTCTAACATACCATGGGAGGCAGGAAGGTCTAACATACCATGGGAGGCAGGAAGGTCTAATATACCATGGGAGGCAGGAAGGTTTAATATACCATGGGAGGCAGGAAGGTCTAACATACCATGGGAGGCAGGAAGGTCTAACATACCATGGGAGGCAGGAAGGTCTAACATACCATGGGAGGCAGGAAGGTCTAATATACCATGGGAGGCAGGAAGGTTTAATATACCATGGGAGGCAGGAAGGTCTAACATACCATGGGAGGCAGGAAGGTCTAACATACCATGGGAGGCAGGAAGGTCTAATATACCATGGGAGGCAGGAAGGTTTAATATACCATGGGAGGCAGGAAGGTCTAACATACCATGGGAGGCAGGAAGGTCTAACATACCATGGGAGGCAGGAAGGTCTAACATACCATGGGAGGCAGGAAGGTCTAACATACCAAGGGAGGCAGGAAGGTCTAACATACCATGGGAGGCAGGAAGGTCTAACATACCATGGGAGGCAGGAAGGTCTAACATACCATGGGAGGCAGGAAGGTCTAACATACCAAGGGAGGCAGGAAGGTCTAACATACCATGGGAGGCAGGAAGGTCTAACATACCATGGGAGGCAGGAAGGTTTAACATACCATGGGAGGCAGGAAGGTCTAACATACCATGGGAGGCAGGAAGGTTTAATATACCATGGGAGGCAGGAAGGTCTAACATACCATGGGAGGCAGGAAGGTCTAACATACCATGGGAGGCAGGAAGGTCTAACATACCATGGGAGGCAGGAAGGTCTAACATACCATGGGAGGCAGGAAGGTCTAACATACCATGGGAGGCAGGAAGGTCTAACATACCATGGGAGGCAGGAAGGTTTAATATACCATGGGAGGCAGGAAGGTCTAACATACCATGGGAGGCAGGAAGGTCTAACATACCATGGGAGGCAGGAAGGTCTAACATACCATGGGAGGCAGGAAGGTCTAATATACCATGGGAGGCAGGAAGGTCTAACATACCATGGGAGGCAGGAAGGTCTAACATACCATGGGAGGCAGGAAGGTCTAATATACCATGGGAGGCAGGAAGGTCTGACATACAATGGGAGGCAGGAAGGTCTAACATACCATGGGAGGCAGGAAGGTCTAACATACCATGGGAGGCAGGAAGGTCTGACATACAGTGGGAGGCAGGAAGGTCTAACATACCATGGGAGGCAGGAAGGTCTAACATACCATGGGAGGCAGGAAGGTCTAATATACCATGGGAGGCAGGAAGGTCTGACATACAATGGGAGGCAGGAAGGTCTAACATACCATGGGAGGCAGGAAGGTCTAACATACCATGGGAGGCAGGAAGGTCTAACATACCATGGGAGGCAGGAATGTCTAACATACCATGGGAGGCAGGAAGGTCTAACATACCATGGGAGGCAGGAAGGTCTAACATACCATGGGAGGCAGGAAGGTCTAACATACCATGGGAGGCAGGAAGGTCTAACATACCATGGGAGGCAGGAAGGTCTAACATACCATGGGAGGCAGGAAGGTCTAACATACCATGGGAGGCAGGAAGGTCTAACATACCATGGGAGGCAGGAAGGTCTAACATACCATGGGAGGCAGGAAGGTCTGAAGGTTTTCACTGACCATTAGTTGCTGGGTTAAATATCTTAGTGTTTCGTCCTCGAGCATTCATGTTCGTTCTGTTCAAAAATGAAGCTCAAGGCCAGAAAAGTCAGATATTTAACCGAGCAAGAATTATAATATTAATCTACACTCATCGTCTTTATTATATTCATCATTTTCATAAGTATTCATATGATATAATTTCCCATTCCGCCAGTGTGAGATTATGAATGTCTTACACTTTAGAAAAACAATTATATTATATATACATCATTACATTCTGTGTATGATGCTAATCTCTCTCCATGTTAACCGTGGTCATGTGATATTGTATTTTGTGACATGATTGCTAACTTAATTCCTATTGTGGTCGAGAGAAGGATTATGCATCAAGATGGAGGGCTTATGGATCAACAGAGAGGGCTTATGGATCAATAGAGAGGGCTTATGGATCACTCCTTGACTCTCTCACATGCATCCTTGGATCACAGGCAGGCCACAATGGGTAGTGACAGGTACGATGTAATTATTCCATCTGTCTTCCTTGAAGAGAAAGATATTAAGACATTATGAAGCTATTGTGTTGTGTGTTGCAGTGACCAGCCACCTGTTGTGTTAACCAGTGACCAGCCACCTGTTGTGTGTCCCAGTGACCAGCCACCTGTTGGGTTAACCAGTGACCAGCCACCTGTTGTGTGTCCCAGTGACCAGCCACCTGTTGTGTGTCCCAGTGGCCAACCACTTGCTGTGTTTCCCAGTGACCAGCCACCTACGTTGTTTGTCCCAGTGACCAGCCACTTGTTGTCACAGTGACCAGCCACCTGCGTTGTCCCAGTGACCAGCCACTTGTTGTGTCACAGTGACCAGCCACCTGCGTTGTTTGTCCCAGTGACCAGCCACCTGTTGTGTGTCCCAGTGACCAGCCACCTGTTGTGTTAACCAGTGACCAGCCACCTGTTGTGTGTCCCAGTGACCATCCACCTGTTGTGTGTCCCAGTGGCCATCCACCTGCTGTGTTTCCCAGTGACCAGCCACCTGCGTTGTTTGTCCCGGTGACCAGCCACCTGTTGTGTGTCCCAGTGGCCAACCACTTGCTGTGTTTCCCAGTGACCAGCCACCTGCGTTGTTTGTCCCAGTGACCAGCAACTTGTGTTTACCAGTGACCAGCGACCTGTTGTGTGGCCCAGTGGCCAACCACTTGCTGTGTTTCCCAGTGACCAGCCACCTGCGTTGTCTGTCCCAGTGACCAGCAACTTGTTGTGTTTACCAGTGACCAGCCACTTGTTGTGTTTACCAGTGACCAGTCACCTGTTGTGTGTTCCAGTGACCAGCCACTTGTTGTGTTTACCAGTGACCAGCCACCTGTTGTGTGTCCCAGTGACCAGCCACCTGTTGTTTCCCAGTGACCAGCCACCTGTTGTGTGTCCCAGTGACCAGCCACCTGTTGTGTGTCCCAGTGACCAGCCACCTGTTGTGTGTCCCACTGACCAGCCACCTGTTGTGTGTCCCAGTGACCAGCCACCTGTTGTGTGTCCCAGTGACCAGCCACCTGTTGTGTGTCACAGTGATCAGCCACCTGCGTTGTTTGTCCCTGTGACCAGCCACATGTTGTGTCCCAGTGACCAGCCACTTGTTGTGTTTACCAGTGACCAGCCACCTGTTGTGTGTCCCAGTGACCAGCCACCTGTTGTGTGTCCCAGTGGCCAACCACTCGCTGTGTTTCCCAGTGACCAGCCACCTACGTTGTTTGTCCCAGTGACCAGCCACTTGTTGTCACAGTGACCAGCCACCTGCGTTGTCCCAGTGACCAGCCACTTGTTGTGTCACAGTGACCAGCCACCTGCGTTTTTTGTCCCAGTGACCAGCCACCTGTTGTGTGTCCCAGTGACCAGCCACCTGTTGTGTTAACCAGTGATCAGCCACCTGTTGTGTGTCCCAGTGACCAGCCACCTGTTGTGTGTCCCAGTGGCCAACCACCTGCTGTGTATCCCAGTGACCAGCCACCTGCGTTGTTTGTCCCAGTGACCAGCCACCTGTTGTGTGTCCCAGTGGCCAACCACTTGCTGTGTTTCCCAGTGACCAGCCACCTGCGTTGTTTGTCCCAGTGACCAGCAACTTGTGTTTACCAGTGACCAGCGACCTGTTGTGTGGCCCAGTGGCCAACCACTTGCTGTGTTTCCCAGTGACCAGCCACCTGCGTTGTCTGTCCCAGTGACCAGAAACTTGTTGTGTTTACCAGTGACCAGCCACTTGTTGTGTTTACCAGTGACCAGTCACCTGTTGTGTGTCCCAGTCACCAGCCACTTGTTGTGTTTACCAGTGACCAGCCACCTGTTGTGTGTCCCAGTGACCAGCCACCTGTTGTTTCCCAGTGACCAGCCACCTGTTGTGTGTCCCAGTGACCAGCCACCTGTTGTGTGTCCCAGTGACCAGCCACCTGTTGTGTGTCCCAGTGACCAGCCACCTGTTGTGTGTCCCAGTGACCAGCCACCTGTTGTGTGTCACAGTGATCAGCCACCTGCGTTGTTTGTTTGTCCCTGTGACCAGCCACATGTTGTGTCCCAGTGACCAGCCACTTGTTGTGTTTACCAGTGACCAGCCACCTGTTGTGTGTCCCAGTGACCAGCCACCTGTTGTGTGTCCCAGTGACCAGCCACCTGTTGTGTGTCCCAATGACCAGCCACCTGTTGTGTGTCCCAGTGACCAGGCACCTGTTGTGTGTCACAGTGATCAGCCACCTGCGTTGTTTGTCCCTGTGACCAGCCACATGTTGTGTCCCAGTGACCAGCCACTTGTTGTGTTTACCAGTGACCAGCCACCTGTTGTGTGTCCCAGTGACCAGCCACCTGTTGTATTTACAAGTGACCAGCCACCTGTTGTATTTACAAGTGACCAGCCACCTGTTGTTTCCCAGTGACCAGCCACCTGTTGTGTCTCCCAGTGACCAACCACCTGCGTTGTGTGTCCTAGTGACCAGCCACCTGCGTTGTGTCCTAGTGACCAACCACCTGCGTTGTGTGTCCCAGTGACCAGCCACTTGTGTGTCAGAGTGACCAGCCACCTGCGTTGTGTGTCCCAGTGACCAGCCACTTGTGTGTCACAGTGACCAGCCACCTGCGTTGTGTCTGTGACCAGACACTTGTGTGTCACAGTGACCAGCCACCTGTGTTGTCTGTCCCAGGGACCAGCCACCTGCGTTGTGTGTCCCAGTGACCAGCCACCTGTTGTGTGTCCCAGTGATCAGCCACCTGAACATTAAAATGGTATAAAATACCGACAGGTTGTTAGGTAAGACACAAATGCAACAGTTAGGTATCTTTATTTCGAAACGTTTCGCCTACACAGTAGGCTTCTTCAGTCGAGTACAGAAAAGTTGATAGAAGCAGAAGATACTTGAAGACGATGTAATCAGTCCATCACCCTTAAAGTTTTGAGGTGGTCAGTCCCTCAGTCTGGAGAAGAGCATTGTTCCATAGTCTGAAACAATATGGAGTTGAAGTGACAGGATGAAGCCTTATATAGCGCCAGGAGGTGACCTACGTCTCACCTCCTGGCGCTATATAAGGCTCCATCCTGTCACTTCAACTCCATATTGTTTCAGACAACGGAACAATGCTCTTCTCCAGACTGAGGGACTGACCACCTCAAAACTGTAAGGGTGATGGACTGATTACATCGTCTTCAAGTATCTTCTGCTTCTATCAACTTTTCTGTACTCGACTGAAGAAGCCTACTGTGTAGGCGAAACGTTTCGAAATAAAGATACCTAACTGTTGCATATGTGTCTTACCTAACAATCAGCCACCTTTTGTGTGTCCCAGAGACCAACCACCTGTTGTGTGTCCCAGTGACCAGCCACCTGTTTTGTTTGCCAGTGACGAGCCACTTGTTGTGTTTCCCAGTAACCAGCCACCTGTTGTGTGTCCCAGTGACCAGCCACTTGTGTGTCACAGTGACCAGCCACCTGCGTTGTTTGTCTCAGTGACCAACCACCTGTTGTGTTTACCAGTGACCAGCCACCTGCGTTGTGTCTCCCAGTGACCAGCCACCTGCGTCGTGTGTCCTAGTGACCAGCCACCTGCATTGTGTCCTAGTGACCAACCACCTGCGTAGTGTGTCCCAGTGACCAGCCACTTGCGTTGTGTGTCCCAGTCACCAGCCACTTGTGTGTCACAGTGACCAGCCACCTGCGTTGTTTTCCCTAGTGAACACCCACCTGTTGTGTCACAGTGACCAGCCACCTGCGTTGTGTCCTAGTGACCAACCACCTGCGTTGTGTGTCCCAGTGACCAGCCACTTGTTGAGTGTCACAGTGACCAGCCAACTGCGTTGTGTGTTCAAGTGACCAGCCACTTGCGTTGTGTGTCCGTGACCAGCCACTTGTGTGTCAGTGACCAGCCATCTGCGTTGTTTGTCCTAGTGACCAGCCACCTGTTGTGTCCTAGTGACCAGCCACATGCGTTGTGTCCTAGTGACCAACCACCTGCGTTGTGTGTCCCAGTGACCAGCCACTTGTTGAGTCACAGTGACCAGCCACCTGCGTTGTGTGTCCAAGTGACCAGCCACTTGTGTTGTGTGTCCCAGTGACCAGCCACTTGTTGTGTGTCACAGTGATCAGCCACCTGCGTTGTTTGTCCTAGTGAACAGTCGCCTTCGTTGTGTGTCCAAGTGACCAGCCACTTGCGTTGTGTGTCAGTGACCAGCCATCTGCGTTGTTTGTCCTAGTGACCAGCCACCTGTTGTGTCCTAGTGACCAGCCACCTGCGTTGTGTGTCCTAGTGACTAGCCACCTGCGTTGTGTCCCAGTGACCAGCGACCTGCGTTGTGTGTCCCAGTGACCAGCCACCTGCTTTGTATGTCCCAGTGACCAACCACCTGCGTTGTGTGTCCCAGTGATCAGCCACCTGCGTAGTGTGTCCTAGTGACCAGCCACCTGCGTTGTGTGTCCCAGTGACCAGCCACCTGCGTTGAGTGTCCCAGTGACCAGTCACCTTCGTTGTGTGTCCTAGTGACCAGCCACCTGCGTTGTGTCCCAGTGACCAGCCACCTGCGTTGTGTGTCCCAGTTACCAGCCACCTGCGTTGTGTGTCACAGTGACCAGCCACCTGCGTTGTGTGTCCCAGTGACCAGCCACCTGCGTTGTGTGTCCTACTGACCAGCCACCTGCGTTGTGTCCCAGTGACCAGCCACCTGCTTTGTATGTCCCAGTGACCAGCCACCTGCGTTGTGTGTCCCAGTGACCAGTCACTTTCGTTGTGTGTCCTAGTGACCAGCCACCTGCGTTGTGTGTCCCAGTGACCAGCCACCTGCGTTGTGTGTCCCAGTTACCAGCCACCTGCGTTGTGTGTCACAGTGACCAGCCACCTGCGTTGTGTGTCTCAGTGACCAGCCACCTGCGTTGTGTGTCCTAGTGACCAGCCACCTGCGTTGTGTCCCAGTGACCAGCCACCTGCTTTGTATGTCCCAGTGACCAGCCAACTGCTTTGTATGTCCCAGTGACCAGCCACCTGCGTTGTGTGTCCCAGTGATCAGCCACCTGCGTTGTGTCCTAGTGACCAACAACCTGCGTTGTGTGTCCCAGTGACCAGCCACCTGTGTTGTGTGTCCTAGTAACCAGCCACCTGCGTTGTGTGTCCCAGTGACCAGCCACCTGCGTTGTGTGTCCTAGTGACCAGCCACCTGCGTTGTGTGTCCCAGTGACCAGCCACCTGCGTTGTGTGTCCTAGTGACCAGCCACCTGCGTTGTGTGTCCTAGTGACCAGCCACCTGCGTTGTGTGTCCTAGTGACCAGCCACCTGCGTTGTATGCCCTAGTGACCAGTCACCTGCGTTGTGTGTCCCAGTGACCTGCCACCTGCGTTGTGTGTCCCAGTGACCAGCCACCTGCGTAGTGTGTCCTAGTGACCAGCCACCTGCATTGTGTGTCCCAGTGACCAGCCACCTGCGTTGTGTGTCCTAGTGACCAGTCACCTGCGTTGTGTGTCCTAGTGACCAGCCCCCTGCGTTGTGTGTCCCAGTGACCAGCCACCTGCGTTGTGTGTCCCAGTGACCAGCCACCTACGTTGTGTGTCCCAGTGACCAGCCACTTGCGTTGTGCGTCCCAGTGACCAGCGACCTGCGTTGTATGTCCTAGTGACCAGTCACCTGCGTTGTGTGTCCTAGTGACCAGCCACCTGCGTTGTGTGTCCCACTGACCAGCCACCTGGATTGTGTGTCCTAGTGACCAGTCACCTGAGTTGTGTGTCCCAGTGACCAGTCACCTGCGTTGTGTGTCCCAGTGACCAGCCACCTGCGTTGTGTGTCCCAGTGACCAGTCACCTGCGTTGTGTCCTAGTGACCAGCCACCTGCGTTGTGTGTCCCAGTGACCAGCCACCTGCGTTGTGTGTCCCAGTGACCAGCCACCTGCGTTGTGTGTCCCAGTGACCAGCCACCTGCGTTGTGTGTCCCAGTGACCAGCCACCTGCGTTGTGTGTCCCAGTGACCCGCCACCTGCGTTGTGTGTCCCAGTGACCAGTCACCTGCGTTGTGTGTCCCAGTGACCAGCCACCTGCGTTGTGTGTCCCAGTGACCAGTCACCTGCGTTGTGTGTCCCAGTGACCAGTCACCTGCGTTGTGTGTCCTAGTGACCAGCCACCTGCGTTCTGTGTCCTAGTGACCAGGCACCTGCGTTGTGTGTCCTAGTGACCAGCCACCTGCGTTGTGTGTCCTAGTGACCAGCCACCTGCGTTTTGTGTCCTAGTGACCAGCCACCTGCGTTGTGTGTCCTAGTGACCAGCCACCTGCGTTGTGTGTCCTAGTGACCAGCCCCCTGCGTTGTGTGTCCTAGTAACCAGTCACCTGCGTTGTGTGCCCTAGTGACCAGCTACCTGCGTTGTGTGCCCTAGTGACCAGTCACCTGCGTTGTGTGTCCTAGTAACCAGCCACCTGCGTTGTGTGCCCTAGTGACCAGTCACCTGCGTTGTGTGTCCCAGTGACCAGCCACCTGCGTTGTGTGTCCCAGTGACCAGCCACCTGCGTAGTGTGTCCTAGTGACCAGCCACCTACGTTGTGTGTACCAGTGACCAGGCACCTGCGTTGTGTGTCCCAGTGACCAGTCACCTGAGTTGTGTGTCCTAGTGACCAGCCACCTGCGTTCTGTGTCCTAGTGACCAGGCACCTGCGTTGTGTGTCCTAGTGACCAGCCACCTGCGTTGTGTGTCCTAGTGACCAGCCACCTGCGTTTTGTGTCTTAGTAACCAGCCACCTGCGTTGTGTGTCCTAGTGACCAGCCACCTGCGTTGTGTGTCCCAGTGACCAGCCACCTGCGTTGTGTGTCCTAGTGACTAGCCACCTGCGTTGTGTGTCCTAGTGACCAGCCACCTGCGTTGTGTGTCCTAGTGACCAGCCACCTGCGTTGTATGCCCTAGTGACCAGTCACCTGCGTTGTGTGTCCCAGTGACCTGCCACCTGCGTTGTGTGTCCCAGTGACCAGCCACCTGCGTAGTGTGTCCTAGTGACCAGCCACCTGCATTGTGTGTCCCAGTGACCAGCCACCTGCGTTGTGTGTCCTAGTGACCAGTCACCTGCGTTGTGTGTCCTAGTGACCAGCCCCCTGCGTTGTGTGTCCCAGTGACCAGCCACCTGCGTTGTGTGTCCCAGTGACCAGCCACCTACGTTGTGTGTCCCAGTGACCAGCCACTTGCGTTGTGCGTCCCAGTGACCAGCCACCTGCGTTGTATGTCCTAGTGACCAGTCACCTGCGTTGTGTGTCCTAGTGACCAGCCACCTGCGTTGTGTGTCCCACTGACCAGCCACCTGCATTGTGTGTCCTAGTGACCAGTCACCTGCGTTGTGTGTCCCAGTGACCAGTCACCTGCGTTGTGTGTCCCAGTGACCAGCCACCTGCGTTGTGTGTCCCAGTGACCAGCCACCTGCGTTGTGTGTCCCAGTGACCAGCCACCTGCGTTGTGTGTCCCAGTGACCAGCCACCTGCGTTGTGTGTCCCAGTGACCCGCCACCTGCGTTGTGTGTCCCAGTGACCAGTCACCTGCGTTGTGTGTCCCAGTGACCAGCCACCTGCGTTGTGTGTCCCAGTGACCAGTCACCTGCGTTGTGTGTCCCAGTGACCAGTCACCTGCGTTGTGTGTCCTAGTGACCAGCCACCTGCGTTCTGTGTCCTAGTGACCAGGCACCTGCGTTGTGTGTCCTAGTGACCAGCCACCTGCGTTGTGTGTCCTAGTGACCAGCCACCTGCGTTTTGTGTCCTAGTGACCAGCCACCTGCGTTGTGTGTCCTAGTGACCAGCCACCTGCGTTGTGTGTCCTAGTGACCAGCCCCCTGCGTTGTGTGTCCTAGTAACCAGCCACCTGCGTTGTGTGCCCTAGTGACCAGCTACCTGCGTTGTGTGCCCTAGTGACCAGCCACCTGCGTTGTGTGTCCTAGTAACCAGCCACCTGCGTTGTGTGCCCTAGTGACCAGTCACCTGCGTTGTGTGTCCCAGTGACCAGCCACCTGCGTTGTGTGTCCCAGTGACCAGCCACCTGCGTAGTGTGTCCTAGTGACCAGCCACCTACGTTGTGTGTACCAGTGACCAGGCACCTGCGTTGTGTGTCCCAGTGACCAGTCACCTGAGTTGTGTGTCCTAGTGACCAGCCACCTGCGTTCTGTGTCCTAGTGACCAGGCACCTGCGTTGTGTGTCCTAGTGACCAGCCACCTGCGTTGTGTGTCCCAATGACCAGCCCCCTGCGTTGTGTGCCCTAGTGACCAGTCACCTGCGTTGTGTGTCCTAGTAACCAGCCACCTGCGTTGTGTGCCCTAGTGACCAGCCACCTGCGTTGTGTCCCCTAGTGACCAGCCACCTGCGTTGTGTGTCCTAGTAACCAGCCACCTGCGTTGTGTGCCCTAGTGACCAGTCACCTGCGTTGTGTGTCCCAGTGACCAGCCACCTGCGTTGTGTGTCCCAGTGACCAGCCACCTGCGTAGTGTGTCCTAGTGACCAGCCACCTGCGTTGTGTGTCCCAGTGACCAGGCACCTGCGTTGTGTGTCCCAGTGACCAGTCACCTTCGTTGTGTGTCCTAGTGACCAGCCACCTGCGTTGTGTGTCCTAGTGACCAGCCACCTGCGTTGTGTGTCCCAGTGACCAGCCACCTACGTTGTGTGTCCCAGTGACCAGCCACTTGCGTTGTGCGTCCCAGTGACCAGCCACCTGCGTTGTATGTCCTAGTGACCAGTCACCTGCGTTGTGTGTCCTAGTGACCAGCCACCTGCGTTGTGTGTCCCACTGACCAGCCACCTGCATTGTGTGTCCTAGTGACCAGTCACCTGCGTTGTGTGTCCCAGTGACCAGTCACCTGCGTTGTGTGTCCCAGTGACCAGCCACCTGCGTTGTGTGTCCCAGTGACCAGTCACCTGCGTTGTGTCCTAGTGACCAGCCACCTGCGTTGTGTGTCCCAGTGACCAGCCACCTGCGTTGTGTGTCCCAGTGGCCAGCCACCTGCGTTGTGTGTCCCAGTGACCAGCCACCTGCGTTGTGTGTCCCAGTGACCAGCCACCTGCGTTGTGTGTCCCAGTGACCCGCCACCTGCGTTGTGTGTCCCAGTGACCAGTCACCTGCGTTGTGCGTCCCAGTGACCAGCCACCTGCGTTGTGTGTCCCAGTGACCAGTCACCTGGGTTGTGTGTCCCAGTGACCAGTCACCTGCGTTGTGTGTCCTAGTGACCAGCCACCTGCGTTCTG
Source organism: Cherax quadricarinatus (assembly GCF_038502225.1). Classification (NCBI taxonomy): domain Eukaryota; kingdom Metazoa; phylum Arthropoda; class Malacostraca; order Decapoda; family Parastacidae; genus Cherax; species Cherax quadricarinatus. The sequence continues at coordinate 9,605,724 of NC_091346.1, read as the reverse complement.
TGTCCTAGTGACCAGGCACCTGCGTTGTGTGTCCTAGTGACCAGCCACCTGCGTTGTGTGTCCTAGTGACCAGCCACCTGCGTTTTGTGTCCTAGTGACCAGCCACCTGCGTTGTGTGTCCTAGTGACCAGCCCCCTGCGTTGTGTGTCCTAGTAACCAGCCACCTGCGTTGTGTGCCCTAGTGACCAGCTACCTGCGTTGTGTGCCCTAGTGACCAGCCACCTGCGTTGTGTGTCCTAGTAACCAGCCACCTGCGTTGTGTGCCCTAGTGACCAGTCACCTGCGTTGTGTGTCCCAGTGACCAGCCACCTGCGTTGTGTGTCCCAGTGACCAGCCACCTGCGTAGTGTGTCCTAGTGACCAGCCACCTACGTTGTGTGTACCAGTGACCAGGCACCTGCGTTGTGTGTCCCAGTGACCAGTCACCTGAGTTGTGTGTTCTAGTGACCAGCCACCTGCGTTCTGTGTCCTAGTGACCAGGCACCTGCGTTGTGTGTCCTAGTGACCAGCCACCTGCGTTGTGTGTCCTAGTGACCAGCCACCTGCGTTTTGTGTCTTAGTGACCAGCCACCTGCGTTGTGTGTCCCAGTGACCAGCCCCCTGCGTTGTGTGCCCTAGTGACCAGTCACCTGCGTTGTGTGTCCTAGTAACCAGCCACCTGCGTTGTGTGCCCTAGTGACCAGCCACCTGCGTTGTGTGCCCTAGTGACCAGCCACCTGCGTTGTGTGTCCTAGTAACCAGCCACCTGCGTTGTGTGCCCTAGTGACCAGTCACCTGCGTTGTGTGTCCCAGTGACCAGCCACCTGCGTTGTGTGTCCCAGTGACCAGCCACCTGCGTAATGTGTCCTAGTGACCAGCCACCTGCGTTGTGTGTCCCAGTGACCAGGCACCTGCGTTGTGTGTCCCAGTGACCAGTCACCTTCGTTGTGTGTCCTAGTGACCAGCCACCTGCGTTGTGTGTCCTAGTGACCAGCCACCTGCGTTGTGTGTCCCAGTGACCAGCCACCTGCGTTGTGTGTCCCAGTTACCAGCCACCTGCGTTGTGTGTCACAGTGACCAGCCACCTGCGTTGTGTGTCCCAGTGACCAGCCACCTGCGTTGTGTGTCCTAGTGACCAGCCACCTGCTTTGTGTGTCCTAGTAACCAGGCACCTGCGTTGTGTGTCCCAGTGACCAGCCACCTGCGTTGTGTGTCCTAGTGACCAGCCACCTGTGTTGTGTGTCCCAGTGACCAGCCACCTGCGTTGTGTGTCCCAGTGACCAGCCACCTGCGTTGTGTGTCCTAGTGACCAGCCACCTGTGTTGTGTGTCCCAGTGACCAGCCACCTGCGTTGTGTGTCCCAGTGACCAGCCACCTGCGTTGTGTGTCCTAGTGACCAGCCACCTGTGTTGTGTGTCCCAGTGACCAGCCACCTGCGTTGTGTGTCCCAGTGACCAGCCACCTGCGTTGTGTGTCCTAGTGACCAGTCACCTGCGTTAAAGACTCATCGTTGTTAAATTCTTGACACTTCGTGTCAGGACAATGTTTACAGGAATACTTTATTATAGACTAAATACATGTCTAGTTTATTAGCTGAATGAATACAGTGAACTGATGTATAACCCACCGTGTATATATTATTTTAACTAATTTTGATACTTTGCAGGTAGTATATTACAATTATCTCAGCCTATTTGGGTGTACCTTCCGTATGCTAATTAATATTTTATTGATGACTCTGTCCCGTCTCTGCCTATTGAGGTTTTCAGTAGGCCTAATAGGCTAGTTTTTCGCAGGTGGCTGCTGTATTGGACACAGTTCAGAGTTACGTAATGAATACTTTCCTATTTAGGTATTATTGTTGCTTATAGTTACAATCTTGCCCCTGTCTGTACTGTTCTGTATTTGTATTGTCTAGTGTGTACTTCCCTAGGATATATTTTAACTCTTTCCTGGCACTGCCATGTTGTGTAATGTCTAGTGGCCACTTTCCTGAGATCCTGGTGTTTATGGTCAATACAGACACGATGGAAATAAATGGTATCAAATACCGACACAGTGGAAATATAAACACATATGCAGTATAATGTGATCCTTTATTGACAACGTTTCACCCACACAGTGGGCTTTTTCAAGTCACACACAGATCTACCTGGGGTGGAAGGTACGGGAGTACCTTCCACCCCAGGTAGATGTGTGTGTGACTTGAAAAAGCCCACTGTGTGGGTGAAACGTTGTCAATAAAGGATCACATTATACTGCATATGTTTTTATATTTCCAATACAGACACATGCTGATCAACGATCTATTTTATAGAAATATATCATATTTTAACTGGTTCTCAGAGTCACTTTCCACTGTTATTGATCACTGCTGGTGTTGTGTCACTTCCCAATGAGTTATTTATCCCTGACGGTGTTGTGTCACTTTCCACTGGTGTTGATCACTGCCCGTGTTGTCACTTTCCACTGGTGTTGATCACTGCCCGTGTTGTCACTTTCCACTGGTGTTGATTACTGCTCGTGTCGTCACTTTCCATTGTTGTTGATCACTGCCAGTGTTGTCACTTTCTGCTGAGTCATTGATCACTGCCGGTGTTTTGTCACTTTCCAGTTATTGATCACTGCCAGTGTTGTCACTTCCCACTGTTATTGATCACTGACCGTGTTGTGTCACTTTCCACTGCCATTGATCACTGCCGGTGTTGTCACAATCCACTGAGTCATTGACGACTGCCGGTGTTGTCACTTTCCACTTGTTGGGAAGGTTCGTGTTGATATGATGATTGGAGTTAAACACAGTTGTTGGATGGTAACACTTATATTGACAGTGTGTGAAAGGGGAAGCCCAGCCTTGCCGTGTTGCTTTGTCGTAGACCTATGGGTGGAGTGAGGAGGAGACTGGGAGCATAGCGCTCACATGCGGCATCACGTGATGTCACATAAGCTAGTCACTGAGCCTAGCAAGAGGTCAACTATGTAAAACATATAGATGGTACTATGATACTCAGATAACATATACATATACAGGGGATCAGCAACTATGCTGACACACTGAGTCCTTGATCACTGCCGGTGTTGTGTCACTTTCCACTAAGTCATTGATCACTACCGGTGTTGTCACTTCCCACTAAGTCATTGATCACTGCCGGTGTTGTGTCACTACCCACTAATTCATTGATCACTGCCGGTGTTGTCACTTCCCACTAAGTCATTGATCACTGCTGGTGCTGTGTCACTTCCCACTAAGTCCTTGATCACTGCCGGTGTGGCAGTCAGAATTAGTTAAGTAATATTGGTTTATCTTATAATAATTCTTATTAACATTGTGTCCGGTGAACATTACTGAATTATAATATTAAATTAAATATTACATTTGGTATACTTAAGATAGCCTTGAATATATTGCAATAACTTGTGTCACATCCACCTGACCGCCATCGTTTATGATAATTAAATTATGTATTACTAATTTAGAGGCAGGTCAAACTTACTGAATATTTGCCTAAATTAATCTATTGTTTTATGTATTTGCATATTTTTAATTCTCTATGATGTGTATTGATGACTTTTTGCTGATGCACCGCGAAGCCTTGTCATGAACTTGGCCACGGGGGCGTTGACCCCCGGAACGATCTCCAGGTAGACTCCAGGTATATAGCCTCTATCTTGATATTATATAAATCTGCTTGAGTTATTTATTAAATATTTAAATAAATATACTTTTTAGTTTCACTTAAGCTCCAGAAGACAGTTGATTCAATGAATAATAAAAAAAAAAATCTACAGTCTAATTAATAGACTTTAAACTGTAACTGGTATCCTTAACATATTAATTTCCCTGACCTAGACCGGGGAAATTAATATGTCGGTTTATTACGATCATCTCAGTTAGGCCTGAGTGGTTGAGGGGAGAGGACGTGTGTGTTGAGTGAAGTCCTAGGCCTTCTATATCAGAACTGCTTATCTCACCCGACTGATAACTCATCATGCAACAAATATCGTTGGAGCGCAGCTGAATTGCTGCTGGAACTCTTATGTGTGAACTGTGACTAGTGATATACCTAGTGAAACACAAACATCTTGATTTGAAGTGGCTGTAGGAGGCTACACCTTCACTCCACCTCGCCTGTCTCCCCTCCTTCCTCGATTTGGAACTCAGCCATTCGCCTCTATTTACTTATGGTCTAGAGGCGGTTTTTGCCAGACCACATAAATGCTTGAGTGCCCGTGTCAGTCCTCTGTGCCGCACTCCACTCACCTTACGAATAAGTCTCCTGTGTGCCTACCTGCCTGCTACAAGCAAATATCCAAGTGGTTGACACGGGCTTAGCAAGCACATTCAAGCAGGCTTGAAAGCAGCATTCCAAGCTAGCCAAAACAAACTAAGGTAGCCTGCAGTTACAGCTGGCCTAAGGCCCAGCAGGTATACGTATACATTCTACAGTGCTGCTGGCATACCAGTGTTTCCTGTAGTGGCTTAGTTAAGAACAATTTAACGAGCATTGCAGTACTGACTTTTTAAGTGGGACATGCCAGAGGTTCACCTATAAACATAGTAAGTTTGTGCTAGAAGTGTTTAGTGCTGCAGATTTGTTGTAAGTTTGTGCTAGAAGTGTTTAGTGCTGCAGATTTGTTGTAAGTTTGTGCTAGAAGTGTTAAGTGCTGCAGATTTGTTGTAACTATTTGCACGAGTGGATTTCACTGACTTAGGACATTGTGCTACCATCAGTACCTACGTAGGCTTAAAATGAGTGAGGAATGTCTGGCCTGCTGGGTGACCTTGAAAATGGCACTATAAGACCCGCATGCCACTTACACCCATACTGCATGTGTCCAGTGAGGTGAATGTCCCTTCCTCGACTTTCCTATTCACCGGTATCCCTTAGCTCGTCGCCATTATCTACATATGGGATAAGGGCGAGTTTAACCGATCCAGGCTAAACAGCACTCCAAGCCAGCCAGTGAAGGTCAAGTTACACTGCAGTTACATCTCTTCTGAATCCCAGAATGCCTTTGTGAACGTTGTACAGTGTTCCGGCCGTACCTTCTGTGTTGTTAGAACTCTTGTGTGTGAGTTGTGACATACCTAGTGAAACACTGGAATTAGTCTTCCGTTTTGAAAGGCTAGTACCTGGTAACTCCTTCAGAGACGTCTTTTTAACTGTAACAAGCCAGAGGTTCATCTATAAACATATTAAGTTTGTGCTGATTTATTTGTCCACAGAGTGAAAATTTGTCTGTCATTCCTAGACACGTGTGCTAGCTGTGTTAAGTGCTGTGGGTTTGGAGTAATTAACGAGTAGTGCAATATAGGTAACTCTCGAGACGACTGTGGCCCCGTGATTGACCTTGAAAATCGCACTGCGACCCGCAGGCCACTACACCCATATTGCCTGTGTCTAGCGAGGTGAATATCCCTTCCTTGTCCCTTCTATTCACCGGTATCCTTTAGCCCATCGCCAGTGTGAAACTCCTGTCAGCTATGAGTATAGCTGATGGTGTTGACGTAGATGATGGTGAAGGCAGATTTGAAACATATTTTAGTAAACAGACTCGGAAAAAAGAACGAGGCTTCCAGAGAAAGCTTGCTGAAAGCAATACAGTGGGCGCACACCCTCCCAAAGCTGTCAGGTTAGATTTCCCTGACAATACTGATCAAGAGACCAAGTTTAACTGGTTTTTCGAAGCTAGTGTAAACAATCATGAGAAAGCGATCAAGTTTGTCCGCGATGAGGATAACTACGTCTTTGTGCCTAATGATTCAGCATTTATAGACAAACTTCTCACTCACGAATATGCCAACATCAAACTCCGAGCTGCCCCACCAAGGGCACCTAAAGTGTTTATTGTCATCTACAACGTCAACAAGCACTTGAATCCTCAATATCTGGCGTCAGAGCAAGTTGCAAGCCCTCGTCGACTTTCCAACGGTCTGATATTAGCTGAGTGGACTGGCCAGGGAACTCTGCCACGCTATATTCACTCCCGTGCAGCCCTCAACAGACGCTATTACATTGCATTGTACAGACCTCCTCAACGTCGATGTTATAAGTGTCAACGCTGGGGCCACATCGCCAGGAAATGCCCATCTAAGTCACACTGGTGTGCAGTGTGTGCCAATGCTCATCCTTCTGAACGGTGTTATGCTATGATCAAACAGCAACAGACTGTTGCTAAACAATGTATCAATTGTAAGACCTCAGAAGTCACAGCAGCTCATGCTGACTGCAGTGTGAGGGCTGATCGCATCGCAGCTAACCGTACATCACCCTGTACCCCTCATAATAGCCCCCCAGGACTACCAGGTACCTCGGGTCTGAATACTGGCTCATGCCTGCCCTCAGACAATGGGGTTGAGCACCTCACCTGGGGAGCACGTCAACAGACCTCCATCACGTCGGCTGTCAATACCAGCCTAGCTGAGTCAACTGACAGTCAGCCAAATAGCTCAGCTGACCGGGACTTCACGTCTCCAGATGTTCCAAGTCTTGCTCCTGTGGTATACAACCTGATGTCGCGCATAAAAGTACTGGAAACACAACAATTTCTCCTGAAACAACAACTTGAACAACACAAGGAAAGATGTGTAGAGTGTACCAATAACAAGATTGTCACAATTTGTGAAAGCAAGTGTAAGGCTGCTGAACAAGGTGGTGGTGGTGTTCTTAATCACAGTAATGACGAATATAATACTTGTGTTGATAACTGTAGTGAGCATCATAACGAAGGCTATGGTGTCAATGATGTTAGTAATAGTGATGACCGTAATATAAGTGGTGGTGAAGAGTGTGATGAGGGCAATGGTGTCTATAATGTTAGTAATAGTGATGAGCGTAATTTAAGTGGTGGTGAAGAGTGTGATGAGAGCGGTGGTGTCTATAATGTTAGTAATAGTGATGAGCATAATATAAGTGGTGGTGCAGAGTGTGATGAGGTTAGTCACATAGACATTAATGTTGAATACAATACTGTTGACAAATGTAATGAACACAAACCATACCCCCGGCCGGGATTGAACCCGCGGTCATAGAGTCTCAAAACTCCAGCCCGTCGCGTTAGCCACTAGACCAGCTAGCCACAATAAGGTCACAGAGGTGCCTGTGCTAACCTTCCTATGGTGTAGAAATATACCTAGTTGGATGAATCTTATTGTGGCTAGCTGGTCTAGTGGCTAACGCGACGGGCTGGAGTTTTGAGACTCTATGACAGAGGGTTCAATCCCGGCCGGGGGTATGGTTTGTTTGCAATCGTGTCATTACGATTTCTTAAGTCAAGTCGTAATGAACACAATGTTGGTAGTGGCGCTGGTGATGACAGTTGTAGTGTTGCGTGTAATGTTAGTGGAGGAGGGAATGTGAGTGGTGGTGTCACCTATCATACATTCACACACAAACAGCGTCTTGCTCTGGGTTTACGAAGACTCCCACGAGGCCTTACAACTGGAGGTGCACTTACAAAACTCATGGACAAGGGTAGCACTGTTGACATTGATAAGGTCTGCTATTTATATGAACAATTTTTTCATTATGCTGAGAAACTCGACAAGATCCCAGGACTACTATAATGGATCAAAACTCGTATAAACTTTCTATATTAAGCTGGAACATTGCATCACTTAGAAAAAGACTTCCTGAACTTCATCATAAAGTAACCACCGAACCCATTGATGTTGTGTGTCTACAAGAATGCAGAGTCCCTGAAAAATCCCAACCCCCTAAATTACCATCATTTGTTGCATATAACCTCAAATCTACTATTGTGTTCTATATATTAAAAAATCACTTCCCCATCAACTTCTTGCACACAAGAAAACAGAGGGGCTACAATATCACGGTGTTAGGATTTATATAGGGAACACTGCTCTCAACATATTTAACTTGTATGCTCCTGCTGATAAATTTAATTACTTGGAGCTCCCAACTTGTGCTCATTCTGAGCCTACTCTTATTATTGGCGATTACAATGCGAGACACAAAAGCATTGGAAACTCACAGTTTGGTAATCGTAATGGCAATCAACTGTTGTCACTCTTAAACAGTCATGATAATGTCCAAATTGTAGGTGACCTTGAACCCACACATATCTATGGAGGCGTCCTTGATCTGTGTCTGGGCTTCAACATTACTTCTGCCAGCTGTGAGTCTTCCATTGTAACAGATATAGCGTCTGATCATTTCCCTAGGCTAACCTCTCTAGATATTGGTAATACTATCCTTCCTGGTGGGATATTCAAACGGAAACGTTTTAATGTTCCCACAGATCAGCATGATGACTTTGTTGCACATGTGACTGACTGGTATAATTCCTATGAGTGTTCCTCTGTAGAGACCTTCAACGATGACCTTGTGAGCAGTATTCAGAACTACTTAGAGCCGCCACTGCAACCTCTTGGTACTCTAAACCCAACAAACTTCCATAATAATCATACCTCCTTCAAAAACCATACTTATTACAATGATTCTAAACTTCGTACACTGAAACGTACTGCTCGCAGACTAGGCCTAGCCTATAGAAAACATCGTACCCCTGGAATGCCGAGGCTCTTCCAAACTGCCCTTGCTGCTGCCAGAGAGCGTATGACAGCTGCGGCAAACAGACTGGGAACAATTTGTCAACGGTCTTAATGCTCACACCCCACTTAGCCGGGCATGGAGGGACATAAATAGAATTAAGGGTAACCGAACTGGGCAGATCGCGCACCCTCATCCCTTGCATAGGGCGAATGAGTTAGTCAGTGCTTGGGCTGCTACATCTAGCTATGACAGTCTTCCCAGTACCACACAGGCGAAATTAATGGACAAATATGATGCAAGGGAGAGACTTGTTTGCTTTATGCTCAGCAAGGCAGATGACTGCAACATTCCTTTCACTAATTATGAACTTGATGCAGCACTAACTAAGGGCAACTCCACGTCGCCTGGTGAGGATGGTATTACTTACAACATACTCAGATTGTTGTGTCGAGTACCAGGTAATCCTTTACTTGAATTATATAACATGAGCTATGTAACTGGGGAGCTCCCTCAATCTTGGACCAACAGCCTCATCATTACAATTCCTAAGCCCAATCAACAAAATGCATTTCGCCCAATATCTCTTACTAGCTGCTTGTGTAAAACATTTGAGAGAATGATTCTTAATCGTCTCATGTACAGAATCAAACAATTTTTGTCTCTCCGGTTACATGGTTTCATGCATGGAAGGAGCGTGCATCATTGCATAGCCACCTTTCTCACCCTGCACACTGACAGCTCCTACACTACCTTCCTTGACCTTAAATCCGCTTTCGATGTAGCCAACCGACATGTAATAATTAGTGAACTTGCCAGAATGGATGTTGGAGGATGGCTTCTCCGCTGGATTAAAGGCTACCTGTCCAACAGAAAATCGTCTGTGTTGTTCCAGGGACATAGAAGTGTAACTAAAGACTTTGGATTAGGAACCCCACAGGGAGGTGTGCTCAGTCCCACACTGTTCAATATTCTAATTAATGCATTACTTAATGCTATGCCTAGTCAGCCCCATAATTATGTGATTAGTTTTGCTGATGATATAATGATTCACACCACCGGATTCTCCAACACCCAAAACATTCTTAATCATGTACTAGCCTCGTGTCAGGACCTGGGGTTGATAATCTCTACTGATAAAACAAAGATACTCAATAGGCGTCCTCCTCGACAGAGAGGCACAGTTCGTCAGATCCAATTGCATGATGGGTCTCTTCTAGAATATGTAAGCAGATACAGGTATCTAGGCTTTGAGGTTCCACTACTTGGACCTGTTGTAACAAGACTTTGTCGCCAATACAAAGAACGACTAAGAGCACTTAGAGTTGTGGCAGGGCTTCACCCCAGGTATGGTGCTAATGTTAAAATTGTGAAAATGATGTATCTTGCTTATATTAGATCATTGGTAGATTATGCTGCGCCACTACTTGCTCTTGTGTCTGACTGGAAGCTTGGAGGGCTGGAAAAACTGCAGAACGAAGCAATGAGGATCATCCTAGGATGCCCACGTACTGCCAAAATTTTAAATATGCAAAAAGAACTTGATATTTCAAGCATCAGAGATCGTGTTACTGAAAGAAATATCCTAATTGGGGTTAATATGCTCAGGCAAGCTCATTCAAACCCCTGCACAGAAGCCCTCCAAACTTTCCTCAGCACTGGTGAACACTCCTCCAGATGGATCGAAAAGACTGGAACCGACCTCCGCATGAATCAGATACATGATATTACCCCATTCCAAACTACCATTCCTCCATTTCCCCCCAAACTACTTCTTAAATCACAACCAAAACTTCGCCTTGAAGCCAAACATGAGGCCTTAAGCTGTATTGATAACTTAGTCACACAGCACACACTCTCGCAAATTATTTACGTTGATGGTTCTGTTCACCAATCCACTGGTGCAGCTGGTAGTGCTGCTGTTGTCGTACAGAGTGATGGCTCTCTTAAAGAAATTGGAGCACGCATCAATAATTGGGCCTCTACCCTTCAGACAGAACTGTTTGCCATACTCCTTGCACTGAAATGCATCTATGTATCAAAGATTGACAGTTTAATTGTAACTGATTCTCTGTCATCCATAAATGCTCTCAACTCATTAAGCATAAATTGTGGCATGCTTGTGTCAGAAGCCAGACACAGGTATGGTAGGATTGTGGACAGTGGAGTCAGAGTGCACATGCTGTGGATTCCATCTCACATTGGTCTTCAGATGCATGATAGAACTGATAAATTGGCTAAGCTGTATGCTTTCAAAGAGGGAGTAGATTACAATCTTGGCTTGTCAGGTAGTAGTTTGAGAACAATAATACGAAAAGAACTTCAGCTGAATTTTATGGACTTAAGGCTCAGGGAGATTGACACCAGTGAGTCCATCTATCATCATTCTATCATGCAGGAGGAGCCACATGTCTATGGTGCATCCAACAAAATAAGCAGACTCTTGGATGTCACTACCGCCCGGCTCCGGCTGGGTTACAAGTATCTTTGGCAGGTTAAATCACCACCACCAGATGTAGACCAAACGAAATGTAAACTTTGCCAGATGGATTATTGTCACACCTTGCGTCATTATGTACTGGAGTGCGATAAAATTAATGAATTTAGAAACAACTCACTCAGAAGTGTTCAAGAAATGGCTAAGTATTTTATCCACAGTGGTATATTACAGACCATTCTGGAGAAATACCCTGACTTTGCTAGCTGTAAATAAAGCATTACCACATATGTGCATGTGTGTGTGTGTGTGTGTGTGTGTGTGTGTGTGTGTGTGTGTGTGTGTGTGTGTGTGTGTGTGTGTGTGTGTGTGTATGTGTATGTGTATGAGTGTGTGTGTGTGTGTGTGTGTGTGTGTGTGTGTGTGTGTGTGTGTGTGTGTGTGTGTGTGAGTATGAGTGTGTGTGTGTGTATGAGTGTGTGTGTGTGTGTATGAGTGTGTGTGCGTGTGTGTGTATGAGTTTGTGTGTGTGTGTGTGTGTGTGTGTGTGTGTGTGTGTTTATGTGTTTGTGTGTATGAATTTGTATATGTGTGTGTGTGTGTGTGTGTGTGTGTGAGAGAGAGACTCAGCAATCAACATTTGCACCAATAACTCACTACAGTTGTGACCGGGTGTGGAAGTGTGAATTGCTCATTACTCTAAAATTTGTTTATGATTGCAGCCATGTATAAACGTAAGTAACCATTCTTACAGTATTCATTACCTTTGTAACTTGTGAGTTCATTACCTTTGTAACTTGTGAGTTCATTACCTTGTACCTAGTTCAGCCATCAAAACTTTGGAGCCCGGTCCCTGGACCCATTGTGTACCTCTGTAATCTGTAAATACCTTTGTAACTTGTCATGATTGTGACTAGACCTACCTGGAGTTCATTACCTTTGTAAATTGTGAGTTCATTACCTTTGTAAATTGTGAATTCATTACCTCTGTAACTTGCTCAGCTATCAAAACTTTGAGGCCCAGTCCCTGGACCCATTATGTACCTCTGTAATTTTTTGACTACCGCCCACAGGATGGGTATGGGGTGCATAATAAACATATTAAACTAACTTACGATCATCTCACTGTCTCAGACATAAGTTTGGAGGGAGATTAGTCTCTGATCAATGAGACTAATATTCTATTCTCGTATTAAATGACAGATTATCTCTGATCAAACACACAATATAGGGTTGACTATGTTATACTACCTAACACAAGATCAATGTAGGATATAAAAGGCAAGAGTACCTAACAAAGGAACACTGTACATAAAAGAACACCGTACCTAACCAAGGACGATAGTCCCTGACACAAGTACCCTCCACCTGACACAAGAACACTGTGGCTGACACAAGAACACTGTACCTAACACAAGAACATTGTGCTTGACACAGGAAAACTGTGCTTGACATAAGAACACTGTGCTTGACACAAAAACACTGTTTGACACAAGAACACTGTGTTTGACACAACACTGTGCTTGACACAGGAACACTGTGTTTGACACAAGAACACTGTGTTTGACACAAGAACACTGTGCTTGACACAGGAACACTGTGCTTGACACAAGAACACTGTACCTAATAGAAGAGCACTGTGCTTGACACAGGACACTGTGCTTGAAACAAGAACACTGTGCTTAACAAAAGAACACTGTGCTTGACAAAAGAACACTGTACCTAACACAAGAACACTGTTTCTGACATTGTACCTAAAATTCCACAGACTCCATAATTCTCAGAGCTCCATAATTTATAAGACACAACATTTCCATGGACACCAACTATCCCAAGTTCCCATAATTCCCAGGACTTTCCTGAGAAGACCAACATTTACATTCTACTCTGCAACTAGATTTATTTCAGCCACTGAGCGATCTTTGAAAGGTATCCCATGTTGCATGTCTCCAGTACACTGTGCCTCAGCGCGTATCCCCATGTTGCATGTCTCCAGTACACTGTGCCTCAGCGCGTATCCCCATGTTGCATGTCTCCAGTACACTGTGCCTCAGCGCTCGCAAATAGTGCAGAATTCGGCAGAAGTTGATAATCCAGTTACATATTACTACTGAAAATTTGAAGAGGCGTTCATATATCATCATCATATGGTAATTGATATTGAAATTCCTTTAATAAAAAGAATAAACCCGATTCAAACCGTTCAAAGTGACCAATATCCGAAAACACACAAGCACATCATGCTTGAAGCCGATCAGAAGTTGCATTATCGTGTTATCATCATGGGAGACTTGAAGTTAATCAGCCGAGAAGCTTAGAAATTATCACATGAAAATATTAATTTGTTTTCCATTTTCTTCCAAAAAAAAATAAAATAAACAGCAAATTGAGACCTACACAGCCGAAAATCAATCCCAGTTTTTCTATGAATATGACTGACGAACTTTTTCGAAAGTAAATACACAAATAAAGTAAGGAAGTAAATAAGTTTTATGTAACCTTGAGGGCTCAAAATAACTCTGATTTAATATAACTTGATAAATTCACAGACCTTAATTTATTCCTCACAGCAAGATGCAGTCTTCAATTACTTCACAAAAAACAATGTAATTTGTCACACTGGTACATAAATTACACAAACTAGCATGGCACTAGAGGCTTAAAGCAGACCAGAAGATGCTAAACCCGTAGGAGTCATATAGCGGCTGTAGAATTGACGTATTTAAAGTCCATTTCCTTAGATCAAGAGCCCTTACCATCATCAAGGTAAAACAAAGTAGAAATGTAAAATAATACTGTAATATTATGAGATTAAAAATAGCAAAATTACATCTACAAACACCATTAAATATTCTATTTTTTTCTAAGTTGGATAAGTGATTTAGAAGTTTTGAAGTCGATCAAAATGAGTGACAATCTGTGGCTTAATAATATCTGCAAAGTGCAAAATTTTGAGGCCAATCAAGAGAGACATTCTCGGATAATTGATGTAATTCCAACGATTCCAGTTTTTTTATCTATTTCAGTAAAATTTCAAATTTGCATCTCGCACTAAACTTACGGGCGTTACGCTTCTTGTTAGTATTAGTTTGAAGCCAATAGGAAAAAGCATTCTTTAGTTTATGAAAACAATTTTAATCTTTATTTGTTGAATGCAACTGGCAAATTTGGATTTATATCACCATACAAGAGTGTGAGTCATGTGTTCAGGACACCAGTGATGAAAATCTGAAGCTGATCTGATGAATCATTCTGCAGGTATATCACGGATTAGATTATTATTTTAATACACCACAAATTTGTTTGCAGGTAAACGAAATTTAACAGGTATTATCCTGACTCTATGATACATCAGCACTTTAACTTTGACGTCGTTAAGAAGACGTAAACAAAGTTATTGAAGGTGATTTAAGATGAAGATAAATTTCACACTATTTCACATAAAATTGTCAAATCTGCTCACCTACGTATTTAAATTTCACTCTTCGGCGTCGTCGATTTTAACCTATTTTTCTTTGAAGCTACGCCACAACTTTGATCCTAAGACACATGAACATGCCAGTTGTTCCAAGAATTTGATCCTCATATCGTAGGCAGTTGTTGAATTTTGACGCCGACTGGATGTGGCGTTCAATAGTTATAAGCAAAATGAAATCGAAAACATGGAGGAAAAAAAAGTGGATTTCCGTCGCTGCGTGATCACAGGAAGGTATCCCCGACTTCAGCATCCCAATCTCCTCGTATCCCCGATACACACAGTTGGAATATCGCAGATATGGTTGATATTGCAAGTAAATATTAGTATTCAAGATCTAGAGACAATTAGACGAGGATTCATGAATCATCTTATGGAATCCAGTATCCAGATTTCTTCAATAAGAATTATAAATTACGCTACATACCTGGAATATACCTTGAGCGAGTTCGGGGATCAACGTCCCCGCGGGCCGATCTGTGACCAGGCCTCATGGTGTCCAAATTTAATATGTATGATGAAACTGTAGACATACGACAATGTAGAGAGCATGTAGGTGGATTCCACACAAGTATTAAAGCCAGTGGCTTAGAATTGGGTTACCTGGGTTGGGTTTATCTCGGTTAACCTAGACAACTAGAAGGTAGGGCAATCCCATGAGACATAGAGATACTCTCTAAGAATCAGACACATTTCCATGACCAGACTGATAAACAGAAAACTCCATGACCAGACTGATAAACAGACAATTCTATGACCAGATTGATAAACAGACAACTCCATGACCAGACTGATAAACAGACAACTCCATGACCAGACTGATAAACAGACAACTCCATGACCAGACTGATAAATAGACAACTCCATGACCAGACTGATAAACAGACAACTCCATGATCAGACTGCCCTGGATTAACAAACTCTGAAGAATGACTGACAGTAAGGCAGTAATAAATAAAAACTTTATGGCTAACTGGCTGTTACTAGGCTGTTGCTTGACCAACATATAGCTGTTGTCCCCTTGAAAGACAATTCTAAGCCACACCACAATAATTCGTTTTTCCTCCTAACATACAATATCCACAACGCTGGGGGGTCAACCTACCTGGAGTCTACCTGGAGGGTATTCCGGTGGTCAACGCCCTCGCGGCCCGGTCCACGACCAGGTCTCCCGGTATTTGGACCGGGTGACCTAAATAATAATAATAATAATAATAATAATAATTTTCATTTCTACAAATACATGATACACATATAGATCGTAGCTGACATCACTGTCATGCTATTCACAGAGCATTTTGGGAAAATTAGGTCACTTTTGTACCTGGATGCCATTCACACCAGTCGGCACTTATTTTACTGCTAGGTGAAGAGGGACAGCAGTTGTCTTAAGGAAACACGCCATAATGTATCCACCCGCACCGGGGATCGAATCATGGACCTCAGTGTGTGTGAGCTGAGTACGTTATCAATCGAGCGAAACGAAGAAGAGGTAAGTGTAGGTGAGGCTGCGAGGCTGCAAAACCTTAAGAAATGTAAATGGAAAGCCAGGAAAGTAGTGTGCACACTCAGATTTTGCTTGTGTATCCTAACATCTCAAGGTGCACATAATGTCACTCTTGTTAGACGCGGAGTAAGCCACGCCTAACAAGCAGACGTAGTTTATTGCTCGTATAAGGAATAGCCCTGATGCTAGCAGACGTAGTTTATTGCTCGTATAAGGAATAGCCCTGATACTACCAGACGTAGTTTATTGCTCGTGTAAGGAATAGCTCTGATGCTAGCACCAGCAGTGTTCCAGTGCTGCACTTGGCACAGTACCAGCAGTGCTCTAGTGCTGCACTTTGCACAATACAGTGCTCCACTGCTGCACTTGGCACAATACCAGCAGTGCTCCACTTGGCACAATACCAGCAGTGCTCCACTTGGCACAATACCAGCAGTGCTCTAGTGCTGCACTTGGCACAGTACCAGCAGTGCTCTAGTGCTACAATTGCCCCAGTACCAGCAGTGCTCCAGTGCTACACTTGGCACAGTACCAGCAGTGCTCAGGTGCTGCACTTGGCACAGTACCAGCAGTATTCCAGTGCTACACTTGGCACAGTACCAGCAGTGCTCCAGTGATACACTTGGCACAGTACCAGCAGTGCTCCAGTGCTACACTTGACACAGTACCAGCAGTGCTCCAGTGCTACACTTGGCACAGTACCAGCAGTGCTCCAGTGCTACACTTGGCACAGTACAAGCAGTGCTCCAGTGCTACACTTGGCACAGTACCAGCAGTGCTCCAGTGCTACACTTGGCACAGTAATAGCAGTGCTCCAGTGCTACACTTGGCACAGTACCAGCAGTGCTCCAGTGCTACACTTGGCACAGTACCAGCAGTGCTCCAGTGCTACACTTGGCACAGTACCAGCAGTGCTCCAGTGCTACACTTGGCACAGTACCAGCAGTGTTCCAGTGCTACACTTGGCACAGTACCAGCAGTGTTCCAGTGCTACACTTGGCACAGTACCAGCAGTGCTCCAGTGCTACACTTGGCACAGTACCAGCAGTGTTCCAGTGCTACACTTGACACAGTACCAGCAGTGCTCCCGTGCTACACTTGGCACAGTACCAGCAGTGTTCCAGTGCTACACTTGGCACAGTACCAGCAGTGTTCCAGTGCTACACTTGAGACAATACCAGCAGTGCTCCAGTGATACACTTGGAACAGTACCAGCAGTGCTCCAGTGCTACACTTGGCACAGTACCAGCAGTGCTCCAGTGTTACACTTTGCACAGTACTAGCAGTGCTCCATTTCTACACTTGACACAATACCAGCCGTATTCCAGTGCTACACTTGACACAGTACCAGCAGTGCTCCAGTGCTACACTTGACACAGTACCAGCAGTGCTCCAGTGCTACACTTGACACAGTACCAGCAGTGCTCCAGTGCTACACTTGGCACAGTACCAGCAGTACTCCAGTGCTACACTTGGCACAGTACCAGCAGTGCTCCAGTGCTACACTTGGCACAGTACCAGCAGTGATCCAATGCTACACTTGGCACAGTACCAGCAGTGCTCCAGTGCTACACTTGACATAGTACCAGCAGTGTTCCAGTGCTACACTTGGCACAGTACCAGCAGTGCTCCAGTGCTACACTTGGCACAGTACCAGCAGTGCTCCAGTGCTACACTTGACATAGTACCAGCAGTGATCCAATGCTACACTTGGCACAGTACCAGCAGTGCTCCAGTGCTACACTTGACATAGTACCAGCAGTGCTCCAGTGCTACACTTGGCACAGTACCAGCAGTGCTCCAGTGCTACACTTGGCACAGTACCAGCAGTGCTCCAGTGCTACACTTGGCACAGTACAAGCAGTGCTCCAGTGCTACACTTGGCACAGTACCAGCAGTGCTCCAGTGCTACACTTGGCACAGTAATAGCAGTGCTCCAGTGCTACACTTATCACAGTACAAACAGTGCTCCAGTGCTACACTTGGCACAGTACCAGCAGTGTTCCAGTGCTACACTTGGCACAGTAACAGCAGTGCTCCAGTGCTACACTTGGCACAGTACCAGCAGTGCTACAGTGCTACACTTGGCACAGTACCAGCAGTGCTCTTGTGCTACACTTGGCACAGTACCAGCAGTGCTACAGTGCTACACTTGGCACAGTACCAGCAGTGCTACACTTTGCACAGTACCATCAGTGCTCCAGTGCTACACTTGGCACAGTACCAGCAGTGCTCCTTTGCTACACTTGGCACAGTACCAGCAGTGTTCCAGTGCTACACTTGGCACAGTAACAGCAGTGCTCCAGTGCTACACTTGGCACAGTACCAGCAGTGTTACAGTGCTACACTTGGCACAGTACCAGCTGTGCTCCTGTGCTACACTTGGCACAGTACCAGCAGTGCTACAGTGCTACACATGGCACAGTATCAGCAGTGCTACACTTGGCACAGTACCATCAGTGATCCAGTGCTACACTTGGCACAGTACCAGCAGTGCTCCAGTGCTACACTTGGCACAGTACCAGCAGTGCTACAGTGCTACACTTGACACAGTACCAGCAGAGCTCCAGTGCTACACTTTAGACAGTACCAGCAGTGCTCCAGTGCTACACTTGGCGCAGTACCAGCAGTGCTCCAGTGCTACACTTGACACAGTACCATCAGTGCTACAGTGCTACACTAGACACAGTACCAGCAGTGCTACAGTGCTACACTTGACACAGTACCAGCAGTGCTACAGTGCTACACTAGACACAGTACCAGTAGTGCTACAGTGCTACACTTGACACAGTACCAGCAGTGCTACAATGCTACACTAGACACAGTACCAGCAGTGCTACAGTGCTACACTTGACACAGTACCAGTAGTGCTACAGTGCTACACTTGACACAGTACCAGCAGTGCTACAGTGCTACACTAGACACAGTACCAGCAGTGCTACAGTGCTACACTACACACAGTACCAGCAGTGCTACAGTGCTACACTAGACACAGTACCAGCAGTGCTACAGTGCTACACTAGACACAGTACCAGCAGTGCTACAGTGCTACACTTGACACAGTACCAGCAGTGCTACAGTGCTACACTAGACACAGTACCAGCAGTGCTACAGTGCTACACTAGACACAGTACCAGCAGTGCTACAGTGCTACACTAGACACAGTACCAGCAGTCCTACAGTGCTACACTAGGCACAGTACCAGCAGTGCTACAGTGCTACACTAGACACAGTACCAGCAGTGCTACAGTGCTACACTAGGCACAGTACCAGCAGTGCTACAGTGCTACATTAGACACAGTACCAGCAGTGCTACAGTGCTACACTTGACACAGTACCAGCAGTGCTACAGTGCTACACTTGACACAGTACCAGCAGTGCTACAGTGCTACACTAGAAACAGTACCAGCAGTGCTACAGTACTACACTTGACACAGTACCAGCAGTGCTACAGTGCTACACTAGGCACAGTACCAGCAGTGCTACAGTGCTACATTTGGCACAGTACCAGCAGTGCTACAGTGCTACACTAGGCACAGTACCAGCAGTGCTACAGTGCTACACTTGACATATTACCAGCAGTGCTACAGAGCTACACTAGACACAGTACCAGCAGTGCTACAGTGCTACACTTGACACAGTACCAGCAGTGCTACAGTGCTACACTTGGCACAGTACCAGCAGTGCTACAGTGCTACACTAGGCACAGTACCAGCAGTGCTACAGTGCTACACTTGACACAGTATCAGCAGTGCTACAATGCTACACTAGACACAGTACCAGCAATGCTACAGTGCTACACTAGACACAGTACCAGCAGTGCTACAGTGCTACACTTGACACAGTACCAGCAGTGCTACAGTGCTACACTAGACACAGAACCAACAGTGCTACAGTGCTACACTAGACACAGTACCAGCAGTGCTACAGTGCTACACTAGACACAGTACCAGCAGTGCTACAGTGCTACACTAGACACAGTACCAGCAGTGCTACAGTGCTACACTACACACAGTACCAGCAGTGCTACAGTGCTACACTAGACACAGTACCAGCAGTGCTACAGTGCTACATTTGACACAGTACCAGCAGTGCTACAGTGCTACACTAGGCACAGTACCAGCAGTGCTACAGTACTACACTTGGCACAGTACCAGCAGTGCTACAGTGCTACACTAGACACAGTACCAGCAGTGCTACAGTGCTACACTAGACACAGTACCAGCAGTGCTACAGTGCTACACTTGACACAGTACCAGCAGTGCTACAGTGCTACACTAGACACAGAACCAACAGTGCTACAGTGCTACACTAGACACAGTACCAGCAGTGCTACAGTGCTACACTGGACACAGTACCAGCAGTGCTACAGTGCTACATTTGACACAGTACCAGCAGTGCTACAGTGCTACACTAGGCACAGTACCAGCAGTGCTACAGTGCTACACTTGGCACAGTACCAGCAGTGCTACAGTGCTACACTTGGCACAGTACCAGCAGTGCTACAGTGCTACACTTGACACAGTACCAGCAGTGCTACAGTGCTACACTTGGCACAGTACCAGCAGTGCTACAGTGCTACACTTGGCACAGTACCAGCCAATACTATACACCCCACATTTGCTTGATTATAGTCCAGGCGAGGCAACTTGTTCGCTGAAAAACCTCTTCTGGCCCACGATTTCCAAGTTTTTGGCTCGCGGTTACATTAATTTTGAGATGTGTTTGCTCAGTGAAGAGAGAGCGGACATGTGTGAGTCTGTGTGAGTGTATGAATATGTATGTATGTCTGCATGTGTATGTATGTATGTCTGCATGTGTATGTATGTATGTCTGCATGTGTATGTATGTATACTTCATGATCTTTAATATCCAAGAAGATTTTATTCAACTTGATGGTGAAATATTTTGTTTAATAAGGAAAGTAATTATCACCACATTCAACAGCGTCTGCACATTCAACAGCGTCTGCACATTCAACAGCGTCTGCACATTCAACAGCGTCACCACATTCAACAGCGTCTGCACATTCAACAGCGTCACTACATTCAACAGCGTCACCACATTCAACAGCGTCACCACATTCAACAGCGTCACCACATTCAACAGCGTCACCACATTCAACAGCGTCACCACATTCAACAGCGTCACCACATTCAACAGCGTCACAACATTCAACAGCGTCACCACATTCAACAGCGTCACCACATTCAACAGCGTCACCACATTCAACAGCGTCACTACATTCAACAGCGTCACCACATTCAACAGCGTCACCACATTCAACAGCGTCACCACATTCAACAGCGTCACCACATTCAACAGCGTCACTACATTCAACAGCGTCACCACATTCAACAGCGTCACCACATTCAACAGCGTCACTACATTCAACAGCGTCACCACATTCAACAGCGTCACCACATTCAACAGCGTCACCACATTCAACAGCGTCACCACATTCAACAGCCTCACCACATTCAACAGCGTCACCACATTCAACAGCGTCACCACATTCAACAGCGTCACCACATTCAACAGCGTCACCACATTCAACAGCGTCACCACATTCAGCAGCGTCACCACATTCAATAGCGTCACCACATTCAACAGCGTCACCACATTCAACAGCGTCACCACATTCAACAGCGTCACCACATTCAACAGCGTCACCACATTCAACAGCGTCACAACATTCAGCAGCGTCACCACATTCAACAGCGTCACCACATTCAACAGCGTCACCACATTCAACAGCGTCACCACATTCAACAGCGTCACAACATTCAGCAGCGTCACCACATTCAACAGCGTCACCACATTCAACAGCGTCACTACATTCAACAGCGTCACCACATTCAACAGCGTCACCACATTCAACAGCGTCACCACATTCAACAGCGTCACCACATTCAACAGCGTCACTACATTCAGCAGCGTCACCACATTCAACAGCGTCACCACATTCAACAGCGTCACCACATTCAACAGCGTCACCACATTCAACAGCGTCACCACATTCAACAGCGTCACCACATTCAACAGCGTCACCACATTCAACAGCGTCACCACATTCAACAGCGTCACTACATTCAACAGCGTCACCACATTCAACAGCGTCACTACATTCAACAGCGTCACCACATTCAACAGCGTCACCACATTCAACAGCGTCACCACATTCAACAGCGTCACTACATTCAACAGCGTCACCACATTCAACAGCGTCACTACATTCAACAGCGTCACCACATTCAACAGCGTCACCACATTCAGCAGCGTCACCACATTCAACAGCGTCACTACATTCAACAGCGTCACCACATTCAACAGCGTCACTACATTCAACAGCGTCACCACATTCAACAGCGTCACCACATTCAACAGCGTCACCACATTCAACAGCGTCACTACATTCAACAGCGTCACCACATTCAACAGCGTCACTACATTCAACAGCGTCACCACATTCAACAGCGTCACCACATTCAGCAGCGTCACCACATTCAACAGCGTCACCACATTCAACAGCGTCACCACATTCAACAGCGTCACTACATTCAGCAGCGTCACCACATTCAACAGCGTCACTACATTCAACAGCGTCACCACATTCAACAGCGTCACCACATTCAACAGCGCCACTACATTCAACAGCGTCACCACATTCAACAGCGTCACCACATTCAACAGCGTCACTACATTCAACAGCGTCACTACATTCAACAGCGTCACTACATTCAACAGCGTCACCACATTCAACAGCGTCACCACATTCAACAGCGTCACCACATTCAACAGCGTCACTACATTCAACAGCGTCACTACATTCAACAGCGTCACCACATTCAACAGCGTCACTACATTCAACAGCGTCACCACATTCAACAGCGTCACCACATTCAACAGCGTCACCACATTCAACAGCGTCACCACATTCAACAGCGTCACAACATTCAGAAGCGTCACCACATTCAACAGCGTCACCACATTCAGCAGCGTCACCACTTTCAACAGCGTCACAACATTCAGCAGCGTCACCACATTCAGCAGCGTCACCACATTCAACAGCGTCACAACATTCAGCAGCGTCACCACATTCAACAGCGTCACCACATTCAGCAGCGTCACCACATTCAACAGCGTCACAACATTCAGCAGCGTCACCACATTCAACAGCGTCACCACATTCAGCAGCGTCACCACATTCAACAGCGTCACCACATTCAACAGCGTCACCACATTCAGCAGCGTCTGCACATTCAACAGCGTCACCACATTCAACAGCGTCTCCACATTCAACAGCGTCACCACATTCAGCAGCGTCACCACATTCATCAGCGTCACCACATTCAACAGCGTCACCACATTCAACAGCGTCACAACATTCAGCAGCGTCACCACATTCAACAGCGTCACCACATTCAACAGCGTCACAACATTCAACAGCGTCACCACATTCAACAGCGTCACCACATTCAGCAGCGTCACCACATTCAGCAGCGTCACCACATTCAACAGCGTCACCACGTTCAACAGCGTCACCACATTCAACAGCGTCACCACATTCAACAGCGTCACCACATTCAACAGCGTCACCACATTCAACAGCGTCACCACATTCAACAGCGTCACCACATTCAACAGCGTCACCACTATACTCATAGTTGTGCCAGGTACGGCTGTAAGTGTACACTCAGAGACCCATTTTTTTTAGTGAGTGACTGTGGTATGTTTATATTGTGAGTGACTGTGGTATGTTTATATTGTGAGTGACTGTGGTATGTTTATATTATGAGTGACTGGGGTATGGTTATATTGTGAGTGACTGGGGTATGGTTATATTGTGAGTGACTGGGGTATGGTTATATTGTGAGTGACTGGGGTATGTTTATATTATGAGTGACTGGGGTATGGTTATATTGTGAGTGACTGGGGTATGTTTATATTATGAGTGACTGGGGTATGGTTATATTGTGAGTGACTGGGGTATGTTTATATTATGAGTGACTGGGGTATGGTTATATTGTGAGTGACTGGGGTATGGTTATATTGTGAGTGACTGGGGTATGGTTATATTGTGAGTGACTGGGGTATGTTTATATTGTGAGTGACTGGGGTATGTTTATATTGTGAGTGACTGGGGTATGTTTATATTGTGAGTGACTGGGGTATGTTTATATTGTGAGTGACTGGGGTATGTTTATATTGTGAGTGACTGGGGTATGTTTATATTATGAGTGACTGGGGTATGGTTATATTGTGAGTGACTGGGGTATGGTTATATTGTGAGTGACTGGGGTATGGTTATATTGTGAGTGACTGTGGTATGGTTATATTGTGAGTGACTGGGGTATGTTTATATTGTGAGTGACTGGGGTATGGTTATATTGTGAGTGACTAAGGTATGTTTATATTATGAGTGACTGTGGTATGTTTATATTGTGAGTGACTGTGGTATGGTTATATTGTGAGTGACTGGGGTATGGTTATATTGTGAGTGACTGGGGTATGGTTATATTGTGAGTGACTGGGGTATGGTTATATTGTGAGTGACTGGGGTATGGTTATATTGTGAGTGACTGTGGTATGGTTATATTGTGAGTGACTGGGGTATGTTTATATTGTGAGTGACTGGGGTATGGTTATATTGTGAGTGACTGGGGTATGTTTATATTGTGAGTGACTGGGGTATGTTTATATTGTGAGTGACTGCGGTATGGTTATAGTGTGAGTGACTGGGGTATGTTTATATTGTGAGTGACTGTGGTATGGTTATAGTGTGAGTGACTGGGGTATGTTTATATTGTGAGTGACTGTGGTATGGTTATATTGTGAGTGACTGGGGTATGGTTATAGTGTGAGTGACTGTGGTATGGTTATAGTGTGAGTGACTGGGGTATGGTTATATTGTGAGTGACTGGGGTATGGTTATATTGTGAGTGACTGGGTATGGTTATATTGTGAGTGACTGGGGTATGGTTATATTGTGAGTGACTGGGGTATGGTTATATTGTGAGTGACTGGGGTATGGTTATATTGTGAGTGACTGGGGTATGTTTATATTGTGAGTGATTGTGGTATGGTTATATTGTGAGTGACTGGGGTATGTTTATATTGTGAGTGACTGGGGTATGTTTATATTGTGAGTGATTGTGGTATGGTTATATTGTGAGTGACTGGGGTATGTTTATATTGTGAGTGATTGTGGTATGGTTATATTGTGAGTGACTGGGGTATGTTTATATTGTGAGTGACTGCGGTATGGTTATATTGTGAGTGCCTGGGGTATGTTTATATTGTGACTAGGGTATGTTTATATCGTGAGTGACTGGGGTATGGTTATATTGTGAGTGACTGGGGTTACCTGGTTACCTGGAGGTTATTCCGGGGATTAACGCCTCCGCGGCCCGGTCCATGACCAGGCCTCCTGATGGATCAGGGCCTGATCAACTAGGCTGTTACTGCTGGCCGCACGCAGTCCAACGTACGAGCCACAGCCCGGCTGATCCGGCACTTACTTCAGGTATCTGTCCAGCTCTCTCTTGAAGGCAGCCAGGGGTTTATTGGCAATTCCCCTAATGCTTGATTGGAGGCTGTTGAACAGTCTTGGGCCCCGGACACTTATGGTGTTTTCACTTAGTGTACCAATGGCGCCCCTACTTTTTATTGGGGGCATTTTGCATCGCCTGCCCAGTCTTTTACTTTCGTAGGGAGTGATTTCTGTGTGCAGAATTGGGACCATTCCTTCCAAGATTTTCCAAATGTAGATTATGATATATCTCTCCCTCCTGCGTTCCAACGAATACAAGTCAAGTGCTTCCAAGCGTTCCCAGTAGTTAAGGTGCTTGACAGAACTTATACGTGCAGTATAGGATCTCTGTACACTCTCTAGACCTGCGATTTCACCTGCTTTGAATGGAGATGTTAATGTACAGCAGTATTCCAGCCTAGAGAGAACAAGTGATTTGAAAAGGATCATCATTGGCTTGCCATCTCTAGTTTTGAACGTTCTCATTATCCATCCTATCATTTTCTTTGCACGTGCGATCGTGGCACTGTTGTGATCCTTGAAAGTGAGATCCTCAGACATTACTACTCCCAGGTCCCTTACATTATTTTTCCGCTCTATTGTATGGCCAGAGTCTGTAGTATACTCTGTTCTAGTTATTATCTCCTGCAGTTTTCCATAACGCAGTAGTTGGAATTTGTCCTCATTGAACATCATATTGTTTACCGTTGCCCACTGGAAAACTTTGTTTATATCTTCTTGGAGGTTAACCGCGTCCTCAGCAGATGACAACCTCATGCAGATCCTAGTATCATCCGCAAAGGATGATACAGTGCTGTGATGTATATCTCTATGTCTGATATGAGGATAAGGAATAAGATGGGGGCGAGTACTGTGCCTTGTGGAACAGAGCTCTTCACTATGGCAGCCTCCGATTTAACTTTGTTGACCATTACACTTTGTGTTCGATTTGTTAGGAAGTTGAAGATCCATCTCCCCACTTTTCCAGTTATTCCTTTAGCACGTATTTTATGGGCTATTACGCCATGATCGCATTTGTCAAATGTTTTTGCAAAGTCTGTGTATATTACATCTGCATTCTGATTTTCTTCCAGTGCATCCAAGGCCATATCATAGTGATCCAGTAGTTGTGACAGGCAGGAGCGACCTGCCCTGAACCCATGTTGCCCTGGATTGTGCAGATTTTGGGAATCCAGGTGATTTGCAATCCTGCTTCTTAGCACTCTTTCAAAGATTTTTATGATGTGGGATGTCAGAGCTATTGATCTATAGTTCTTAGCTAATGCTTTGCCGACACCTTTATGGAGTGGGGCTATATCCGTTGTTTTAAGTGACTGTGGAATTTCACCCATGTCCAAGCTCCTCCTCCATAGTGTACTTAGGGCACACGAGAAGGGTTTCTTGCAATTCTTAATGAAAACAGAGTTCCATGAGTCTGGGCCCGATGGCTGAGTGCATGGGCATGTTGTCAATGGCTTTTTCGAAATCTATCGGAGTTAGGGTAATGTCGGAAATCTGGCATACATTTATGGAGTTTTGACGCTCATTCATGAAGAAATCATTTGGGTCGTCGATCCTCAGACCGATTAGTGGTTCACTAAACATAGAGTCATACTGGGATTTCAATATTTCACTCATTTCCTTGTTGTCATCTGTGTAAGTCCCATCCTGTCTGAGTAAGGGCCCGATACTAGATGTGGTATTTGCATTGTTTTTGGCATATGAAAAGAAATATTTTGAATTTCTTTCAATTTCACTAATAGCTTTAAGCTCCTCCTGTCTCTCCTGGTTCATGTAAGAGTCATTTAACTTAAGTTCGATAGTTTCCACTTTCCTGGACAGCGCCTCCTTTCGTGTATCAGATATTCTAGCACTCCTGAGGAGCTCAGTGACTCTTCGTCGTCTTCTGTAGAGGGAGCGTCATTCTCTCTCCAGTTCACTCCTGCTCTTCTTCTTTCTTAGGGGAATATGCCTAGAACATGCTTCAGCTGCCAGGAAGTTGATCTTTTCAAGGCACTGGTTTGGATCCATGTCATTTAAGACATCTTCCCAACATGTTTCGTTTAGGACATGGTTTACCTGGTCCCAGTTGATGTTCTTGTTGTTGAAGTTGTATTTTGTGAAGACACCTTCACAGGTACATGCATTCTGCTGATCAGGACCCCTATGCATGTACGTCTGGACTTCGATTAGGTTGTGATCGGAAATAGTTGTTTTTGATATTCTTATGTCTCTTATCAGGTCCTCATTATTTGTGAAGATAAGGTCAAGTGTGTTTTCTAGTCTTGTTGGCTCCACTATCTGCTGGCTTAAGGTGTGTTTTTTGCAGAGACTTAGTAGCTCATGTGTGTGTGACCTATCATCTGCACTACCTCCGGGGATTGTTTCAGCTATAACATTATGCTACATTCTTCCATTTTGTATGCCTTAGGTTGAAATCACCAAGCAGTAAGATGTTTGGGGATGGAGCTGGAAGGTTATGGTTATATTGTGAGTGACTGGGGTATGGTTATATTGTGAGTGACTGTGGTATGGTTATATTGTGATTGACTGGGGTATGGTAATATTGTGAGTGACTGTGGTATGGTTATATTGTGATTGACTGGGGTATGGTAATATTGTGAGTGACTGTGGTATGGTTATATTGTGATTGACTGGGGTATGGTAATATTGTGAGTGACTGTGATAAGGTTATATTGTGAGTGACTGTGGTATGGTTATATTGTGAGTGACTGGGGTATGTTTATATTGTGAGTGACTGGGGTATGTTTATATTGTGAGTGACTGTGGTATGGTTATATTGTGATTGACTGGGGTATGGTAATATTGTGAGTGACTGTGATAAGGTTATATTGTGAGTGACTGTGGTATGGTTATATTGTGAGTGACTGTGATAAGGTTATATTGTGAGTGACTGTGGTATGGTTATATTGTGATTGACTGTGGTATGGTTATAGTGTGAGTGACTGGAGTATGGTTATCTTGTGAGTGACTGTGGAATGGTTATACTGTGAGTGACTGGGTATGTTTATATTGTGAGTGACTGTGGTATGGTTATATTGTGAGTGACTGGGGAATGGTTATATTGTGAGTGACTGTGGTTTGGTTATATTGTGAGTGTGGTATGGTTATAGTGTGAGTGACTGTGGTATGGTTATACTGTGAGTGACTGTGGTATGGTTATATTGTGAGTGACTTGGGTATGGTTATATTGTGAGTCACTGGGGTATGGTTATATTGTGAGTGTGGTATGGTTATATTGTGAGTGACTGGGTATGTTTATATTGTGAGTGACTATGGTATGGTTATATTGTGAGTGACTGGGTATGGTTATATTGTGAGTGGGTATGGTTATATTGTGAGTGACTGGGTATGGTTATATTGTGAGTGACTGGGTATGGTTATATTGTGAGTGACTGGGTATGGTTATACTGTGAGTTACTGTGGTATGGTTATATTGAGAGTCACTGGGGTATGGTTATATTGTGAGTCACTGGGGTATGGTTATATTGTGAGTCACTGGGGTATGGTTATATTGTGAGTGTGGTATGATAATATTGTGAGTGACTGGGTATGTTTATATTGTGAGTTACTGTGGTATGGTTATATTGTGAGTGACTGGGGTATGGTTATATTGTGAGTGACTGGTATGGTTATATTGTGATTGACTGGGGTATGGTTATATTGTGAGTGACTGGGGTATGGTTATATTGTGAGTGACTAGGGTGTGGTTATATTGTGATTGACTGGGGTATGTTTATATTGTGATTGACTGGGGTATGGTTATATTGTGAGTGACTGTGGTATGGTTATACTGTGAGTGACTGGGGTATGGTTATATTGTGACTGTGGTATGGTTATAAGAACATGAGAAAGAAGGAACACTGCAGCAGGCCTATTGGCCCATGTGAGACAGGTCCAAGTCTCCTACTGACCAATGACCCAACCTAGTTAGGTCAGGTCACATTCACTTAAGGAAGGAACATGGCGTCAGACCTAGTAACACATGCTAGTCAAGTCAACTCACACCCACCAACACTCGCTCATGTATTAATCTAACCTATTTTTAAAACTCCACAACGTTTTTGCTTCTATGACGGTACTCGGGTGTTTGTTCGACTCATCCAGCGCCTAACCTGTGCTTTCCTATATCCTTACTGAATCGGAATTTTTCCAACTTAAAATCATTGCTGTGAGTCCTGTCTTGGCTGGATGTTTTTAGCGCGCCATTTGCATGGTCTGTATTTATTCCTGTTTTCTATTGATGCACCTCAATCATATCATCCCCAAATTCTGTGCCTATCAAGAGAGTGCAGATTCAGGGCCCTCAATCTATCCTCAAAGGGATGATTTCTAATACATTGGATCAACTTTGTCATCCTCCTTTGTGCATTTTCCAGACCATTTAAATCCAAAACTGTCCAGCATAATCTGAGGCCTAACCAAGGATATACAGAGTTGAGGAATAACCTGACGACTTCTATAATTTATGCTTCTTGACATGAAACCAAGGATTCTGTTAGCTGTACTGCGAACATTTATGTACTGTTGTCTTGGTTTTAGAATACTGCTAACCCAAACTCCCAAATCCTTTCCACAAATCAGTAATGTAATGATCTGCATTATTTAGTTTATATGTGGCATGGTTATTTTCCCGTAAAATGCTTAAGGCTTTGCATCTGTCTATATTAAACCGCATCTGCCACTTGTCCGACCACTGCATCACTATTCAAATCTTCTTGGAGTGCTCTAATGTCTTCATTAGAATGAATTGGACGGCTTATTTTGGTGTCATCGGCTAACTTGCTTATGCCGCTATTTATTTCCTCATCTATGTCGTTTATTTAGACGGTGAACAAGGGGCCCAACACTGACCCCTGTGGAACACCGCTCATAACACTTCCCACTCTGATTTCTCGCCATTTATACAATTTCTCTGCTGCCTATTTGTCAACTACGCCTCCATCCAAGAAACAATTTCTCCTGTTTCATGTGCCTTAAATTTCCTTAATAGTCTCTGATGTGGGACTCTATCAAAAGCCTTACTGAAGTCCATATACACAACATCATATTCAAATACCTCTTCAAATACCTTAGTGAAAAAAAGTTAATGAATTCCTAAGGCACGAGCGCCCTTTTGTAAAACCGTGCTGAGATTAGTTGATCAATTTATGCTTTTCAAGATGGCTACGAATTGCCTCGGCAATTATTGATTTCATAATTTTTCCCACTGTGAAGGTTAGACTCATTGGTCTATAGTTCGAAGCTAAGGACCTGTCACCTGCTTTGAAAATAGGTATCACATTTGCCATTTTCTAGTTATATGGGACTATGCCAGTTTGTAGTGATATGTTGGCAAGATAAGCTAAAAGTTTGCTAAGCTTCTCTCTACATTCCTTTAGAACCCTTCGTACAGTTCATCAGAGCCTGGGGATTCGTTAGGTTTTAATTTATCTACTTGTCTAAGGATCATGTCACTTGTGACCCTAATTGTGCATAGTTTATTATAATCCTGTTCATTATTTATTATTTCCTGAATATCGCTAGTATTTTCCTGTGTAAAAACTCAGAGGAAGTAAGTGTTAAAATTCTACACATTTCCTTTTCACTGAGAGTGATCTGACCCGAGTAACTTTTGAGTGGGTCTATCTAGTTCATAATCTTACGTCTGTATACCTGAAAGAATCCTTTTGGCTTAGTCTTAGATTCCCTTGCAACTTTAACCTCATAATCTCTCTTTGCTTTGGTTATATAGTGAGCTTTCAATAATGATTTTGTTTGTTATATATAACATCATTCTTTCAAACGTTCCACAGTGCATAGTGTTTTAATACAAGATTAGCCTTGTTGATCGGGCCCTGAGACACCAGGAAGTTTGGTCGTGGACCGGGCCTCGGGGGCCCGGTCCACGACCAGGAATACCCTGGAATACCCTCCAAGTAAACTACAGGTAGTGAAATATAAGTTGATAAGCACCGAGCAAGCTGCTGGCTGATGTCCCATGAGTCATATAAGTTAAACTCTCAGATCCGCATTGTTGACAGTCTTCAGTGATTGTTAGAGGTTAGGTAACTGAATGATCATAGTGACGTGATTATATTTTAAAACAATAGAAGAGTAATAAAAGTTTATATAAACCACCACCAATGGCGATAAAGACACCTTTACAGCAAGTTCATAGATATAAAAAGAGAAGGGGGAAAATAGTGATAATAAATGAGATAAGCAGTAGCTGAGAACTATAGACCAATAGCTTTAACGTCCCACATCACAAAAATCTCTGAGAGAGTTCTAAGAAGCAGGATAGTAAACCACCTGGACTTCCAATAATTGCACAACCCAGGGCAACATGGTTTCAGAGCAGGTCGCTCCTGCCTTTCGCAACTTCTAGACCACTATGATATGGTCCTAGATGCACTGGAAAACAAACACAATGCAGATGTACTATACACATATTTTGCAAAAGCCTTTGACAAGTGCGACCATGATGTAATAGCACACAAAATGCGTGCTAAAGGGATAACTGGCAAAGTAGGCAGATGGATCTTCAACTTTCTAACCAATCGCACACAAAGAGTAGTGGTAAACAGAGTTAAATCAGATGCTACCATAGTGAAGAGCTCTGTCCCACAAGGCACAGTACTCGCACCTATCCTGTTCCTTATTCTCCTATCAGACATAGACAGAGATGTAAACCACAGCACTGTATCATCCTTCGCAGACGATACTCGGATCTGCATGAGAGTGTCATCCACTGAGGACACGGCAAAGCTCCAAGAAGATATAAACCAAGTTTTCCAATGGGCAACAGAGAACAATATGATGTTCAATGAAGACAAATTCCAACTCTGTTATGGAAAACTAGAGGAAATAATAACTAGGACTGAGTATATTACAAACTCCAATCACACAATAGAGCAGAAAAGTAACGTGAAGGACCTGGATGTGGTAATGTCCGAAGACCTCACCTTCAAGGACCACGACAATGTCACTGTCACATCTGCGAGGAAACTGATAGGATGGATAATGAGAACATTCAAGACAAGAGATGCTAAGCCAGTGATGATCCTTTTTAAATCACTTTTTCTCTCTAGGCTGGAATACTGCTGTACATTAACATCCCCATTCAAGGCAGGTGAAATTGCAGAACTAGAGAATGTACAGAGAACCTTTACTGCATGTACAAGTTCCATCAAACACCTTAACTACTGGGAGAGCCTGAAAGCACTTGACTTGTACTCACTGGAGCGCAGGCGAGACAGAGATATATAATCTACACCTGGAAGATTCTGGAGGGACTGGTTCCTAATATGCACACAACAATCACTCCATACGAAAGCAAAAGACTTGGCAGGCGATGTAACATACCCCCTGTGAATAGTAGGGGCGTCACTGGTACACTAAGAGAAAACACAATAAGTGTCTGGGGCCCAAGACTGTTCAACAGCCTCCCACCAGCAATAAGGGGCATTACGAGAAGACCCCTGGTTGTCTTCAAGAGGGAGCTGGACAGATACCTAAAGACGGTGCCGGATCAGCCGGGCTGTGGTTCGTATGTTGGATTGCGTGCGGCCAGCAGTAACAGCCTCGTTGATCAGGCCCTGATCCACAGGGAGGCCTGGTCGTGGACCGGGCCGCAGGGGCGTTGAGTCCCGGAATCCCCTCCAGGTAGACTCCAGGTAAACGCTAGAAGTAGAGAAGTATCCCAGCGTGTGGATAGCCTTGTTTTCCTCAATTTGTGTGCCAGATCCTCAGCCAGTCATGGTGGTGTGATGTCCTTCATCCAGTCCTCTATCCCCATGTGTCTTGGTTGAAAAGCAATCACCTGGTCCCTCTCTTGTGGCGATTTTTCAGAGGTTAGGTTAGGTTTTCTCTTGTTTCTTGTGCTGAAACGTCGTCTGGTGGAGACCTGGTCTTACTTTTCTTGAGAAATTCTGCCTTCATCAAGTCGTCCTTCAACGAGCTATCTTTTTCCCAGGCAGTCATTGGGGGACGTTTGGGGAAGTATTCTGCCCAAGAAGCTTGTTCGAATTCTTCTCCAATCCATGTCCAAAGTTGGTTCAGTTCGTCCCTTAGTTCTTGAGCCCAGGATTCATCAAATAGTGCTGTCAGGATTGCTCTGTCGTCTTCAGTCCTCTGTTGTGGTTCCAACAGCTCCTTCCTATCCTTGAGCCTCAGTTTCTCCTCAGCTGCTGTTAGGGCTGGTTCAGGGTATCCCCTGAGCCTGAAGAATTCCCACATCTCTTGAATTGACGTCTGGAATTCTTCCTCCTCACTGCAGATTCTTTTGACTCTCAAGGCTAGGGAATAAGGCAGGGACTGCTTCAGGCTCCTTGGGTGTGATGACGTCCAATGGAGATACTGTGGATGAAACGTTCCTTATTCAGGTAGACCACTGTATCAGGAAAGGGAAGATTAGTATTGTGATATTCATGTGTAAAGCGGAGTGAAGGGTGTGCCTTATTTGCCCAGTCCACTAAACTTTGAATAGAATCTTCCCCACCTTCTATTAAGCAAAAAATGTCATCTATGTAACGTTTATACAAAATCAGAGATGGTGCTTTCTCTAGTCTGCCCAATTATAGTTTACAGTGGACGAAGATTTCAACAACTGCTACACTTACTGAAGCCCCAATTGCCATCCCTGTCCTCTGTCTATATGTTACATTATCAAATTTTAAAATGGTATCTCTCATAATGTGAACCAGTGAATCTTTAACTATGGTTTTAGAAGGTGGTGTCCTGATCCCTAATTGGGCCAGGTCCTCTCTGATGTTTTCCAAGTTCTCTTCATAGAATTCTGCTACTGTTTCTGCTGCTTCCTGTTGGGGGATAGAAGGGTATAAGGATTCAATATCCAGGGACACTAGCCCCAGGTTATCTGCTGCATGTCCCACCTTCTTCCTCACTTCCTCGAGGATCTGCAAAAAGTGTGTAGTGTCCTTTAGCCTGTCTGGTAATAGTTTAAGTAAAGGCATAAGGGCTGCAGTCATCATCTTATCAATCGGTCTTGTTGGGGCTGCACACCCTGACAATACTGGTCTTGTCTTAAAAGTCCCCAGTTCTTCATCCAAGCTCTTGTGTGTCTTGGGTAGGAAATATATGCTGGGGATCTTAGACTGAAAAGAAAGAAGAGAATCTCTTAGTGGCACATTCATAAATCCCTTTTGACCTTCGTTGTTGTATAACCTAAGGATGAGTTCTCTGCTTGTATCCTTAATCTCAGAAAATACCTGCTCTGGTTTATTCAGTTTCTGGTATGCTTCTGTGTTAGTTACATGCTTGAGACCTGCTTTTCTGTAGTTTTCCACCTTAAACACTACTATCTCAGAGCCTTTATCTGCATCTGTGATTACCAGATCACTTCTCTGTTTAAGATTTCTCAGGCTCCCCCTCTCCTTTTTCTTGAGGTTTGGGCGGTACTGTCTAGGTTTGGTGTTCAGCAGGTTTTCCTTCATCTTGGTTATCTTATTTTTCAGCCCTGGAAGTTTCCTAGCTGGCTCACTGGTCGGTCTCGGCGATTTCATGTATTTTTGCGTCGTCGAGGCTTGTTGTCGTGTGGAGCTCCTGCTAGGTCTCCCTCCCATATCTTGCTGAAATGCCTGTTCAAATTTTTCGTTCATTAGCTTCTCTAGTTGGTCACAGGCTTTTATGTGTCTTTCCCTGGACTGTTTGCTTGGTGGTCCTGGTACGAAGGAAAGTCCTTTACTCAAGATTCTCTCTTCTTCCTCAGTCAGTTCCACCTCTGAAATTACCAGGCGTTTGGGTTTGGGTATGGGTTTGGGTAGGGGGGTACCTCCAGTTTTGGTTCATGTCGTACCTGTACCTGGGTGGACCCTCCCAGTACCCGTTCCAGTTCCCATGAAAATTTCCCCTGTAGTTATTTCTATTTCTGTTCTGTTTCTTATATGGTTTCTGGGGACCCTTATTTTTTTTGGTTATTATCTAATTTTACATTATTATCGGTCTTATTCACAGTGTTCTCATTATTGGTTATATGTGCCTCTACCTGATTATTCTTTACTTCTGTCTGTTCTTCATTAGCTTTATTTACCTCCGTCTGATTAACACTAGGTTTATTTACCTGTTTCTTCTTTCTGTTTCTTTTCTTTTTCTTACCTCCAGTGTTGGTCGGTTTTACCTGGTTGCTTGTCTCCAGTTTGGACACTCCATCTGCTAGTATCCTCAGGGACTCGGCTATGGAGGCAAGGTTGTTGGGTTCAGACTGGTCTCTCACAGGCACTGGGTCAGGTACTAGTTCCTGGGTTGCTTGTGTCTTGTCAGGGACTAACTGCTTCTCTCTGTTCTCTGTGGCACCATGGTCTTGTCCCTCTGTAGGCTGCTGTTTCCCCTCATCCATGTCCAGCACCTGCTGCCAGAGTTTCATAAGCGAGTCCATGGTGTCCTCTCCAGCTATCTTATCTTTCCTGCTATTAGAAAACTCAAGTAAAGGTGGGTTAGGGGAGGGTCTCTTTCTTGTTTGTCTGTTAAAGTCAAGAGCTAGGGTACAGATATCTTTTGCTATTTCTTCCCCAAACTCCCTGACTATAAAGTTTTTCATAACTTTGATTTTTTCTGCCGTATGTTCTATTGTAATTGACAGTCCCAGGGCCTGGATAGCTGATTGTGCTCTATAGAGGTTTCTAGTCTCCTTCTCTAGGGTTTCAATCATCCAGTCTGGGTAGTTACTACTTTCTGGTAGTGACCACATCTTCAGGGGTTTCTGACCAATGTCAGGGAGTAGCCCTGCCTTACGGCAGTCCTGCAGATATCTTAATCTGGCCCTGTGTTGGTCGTATTCCCTGTATAACTAGACGCTAAAGTAGAAGTAGAGAAGTATCCCAGCGTGTGGATAGCCATATTTTAGGAGTTTGTTTATGTGAGGGCTGGGGAAGGGGTGGACAGGAGTCCCTTCACTCCATAATACACTAACCACACCTACATCTGTCAATGGGCAGTGACCCCTTCTAGGCCTCTGGCTTATCTTGCCTGTCAGCCCATGTCAACCCTTACCCCTAGTGGCATACATGCCTCCCACCACCCATGCCCGCTGGCCACTCCCACCTCCCACGTCCATTACCCACTGCCAACCTTCAACCATCTACCTACCCACTTGCCCATCACCCACTGGCTTGCCCACCGCCCACCCTCTCGCCCACTGCCAGCGGGCCAACGAACTCTCACCACCACCCACACTCCACGCTGTGCCTAACACAACGCCACCAACACTCCACTCTGTGACTGACACAACACCACCACCAAGACTCCACGCTGTGACTGACACACCACCAACACTCCACGCTGTGACTGACACAACGCCACCAACACTCCACTCCGTGACTGACACAACACCACCACCAACACTCCACGCTGTGACTAACACACCACCACCACCAACACTCCACGCAGTGACTAACATCATCATCACCAACACTTCACGCCGTCACTAACAGAACATCACCAACACAAGGAACTTGCAATCCCATTCATTGACAACTGGAACAACTTTTATGGCAAACATGATATGTATGCAAGGGATGGGGTACATCTCTCTGGGGCTGGGGTGGTAGCACTTGCAGACTCAATTGAGAAGGCCATTGGTGAAATGCCTATGATTTTAAACTGATAGAAGATAGAGGTATGGGTGTGTGTGGGAAACAAGCAGGTTGCAACACTAGGGTTCGAAACAGTAAATGTATAAAAGGCATTTAGCATGAAGTTATAAATAAAAACAATAGATCAGGTCAGCAAACAAAGGGGGACAGCAGAGGGCAGCAAGGGACTAGCTCCCTTAAGGTTTACTATAATAATAGCAGGAGTGTAAGAAATAAGATAGATGAGCTAAGATTAATTGCAAGTGCAGGAAACATAGATATTATTGCTATAACAGAGACCTGGCTCAATCTGAAAGATAGAGAGATGCCCTCTGAATGTCACATACAAGGCTATAAATTATTCCACACTGGCAGGGTCAACAGGAAAGGTGGTGGAGTAGCGATGTATGTCAGAGACAATATAAATTGTTGTGTTAGACAAGATATAAAATTAGAAGCGTCAGCCACTGAATCTGTTTGGTTACAACTTCTCGAGGGCCGAGAAAAACTAATTTTCGGTGTGATTTACAGGGCCCCAAATCTTGATAGGGAGTGCAGTAAACTTCTATGGGACGAAATTCGTAAGGCATCTACAAACGAAAATGTTGTGCTAATGGGAGATTTCAACTATACACAGATTGAGTGGAGC
Organism: Cherax quadricarinatus; assembly: GCF_038502225.1. Lineage (NCBI taxonomy): Eukaryota > Metazoa > Arthropoda > Malacostraca > Decapoda > Parastacidae > Cherax > Cherax quadricarinatus. The sequence goes on along the minus strand of NC_091346.1, from coordinate 9,568,039 downwards.
AATTTGACAGGAAATTTAGAGTCAGGTGACTTTCTTGATACGATCCAGGATTGTTTTTTGAAACAGTTTGTGACAGAGCCAACTAGGGGAAATAACCTCCTTGACTTTGTTCTTGCCAGTAGGGAAACACTAATTAATAATCTTGAGGTTAATGATGAGCTTGAGGAAAGTGATCACAAATCACTCAGTTTTAATATATCATGGAATTCCCCTAATAATGGCAATCAAGTCTCTGTCCCTGACTTCCGCTTGGCTGATTTCATAGGACTGAAAAATTACTTAGGTGGGCTGAACTGGAATGACCTGACTAAGGGTCAGGTAGGTGGTGATGGATGCCGATATGACGCTTTCCAGGGCATAGTTCTAGCTGCTCAGTCAAATTATGTTCCAAATAAGGAAATCAGATCAAACAAAAATGATCCTAAATGGATGAACAATAGATTAAAATATCTAATTGGTCAAAAGAGAGGCATATATAGGCAAATCAAAAGAGGAGAGGGGCAATTAAGAAATCGATATATTCAGTTAAAGAGAGAAATAAAAAAAGGAATTAGAAAAGCAAAAAGAGATTATGAGGTTAAAGTTGCAAGAGATTCGAAGACTAACCCAAAAGGATTCTCTCAGGTATACAGAAGTAAGATCAGGGACAAGATAGGCCCACTCAAAAGTTCCTCGGGTCAGCTCACTGACAGTGATAAGGAAATGTGTAGAATTTTTAACACATACTTCCTCTCAGTTTTTACACAGGAGGATACCAGCGATATTCCAGAAATGATAAATTATGTGGAACAGGACGATAATAAACTGTGAACGATTAGGGTCACAAGTGACATGGTCCTTAGGCAAATAGATAAATTAAAACCTAACAAATCCCCAGGCCCTGATGAACTGTATGCAAGGGTTCTAAAGGAATGTAAAGAGGAGCTTAGCAAACCTTTGGCTAATCTTTTCAACATATCACTACAAACTGGCATGGTGCCAGATAAGTGGAAAATGACAAATGTGATACCTATTTTCAAAGCAGGTGACAGGTCCATAGCTTCAAACTATAGACCAATAAGCCTAACCTCCATAGTGGGAAAATTTATGGAATCAATAATTGCCGAGGCAGTTCGTAGCCACCTTGAAAAGCATAAATTAATCAACGAATCTCAGCATGGTTTTACAAAGGGGCGTTCCTGCCTTACGAATTAACTTTTTTCACTAAGGTATTTGAGGAGGTAGATCATGGTAATGAATATGATATTGTGTACATGGACTTCAGTAAGGCTTTTGACAGGGTCCCACATCAGAGACTATTGAGGAAAATCAAAGCACATGGAATAGGAGGAGAAATTTTTTCCTGGATAGAGGCATGGTTGACTAATAGGCAGCAGAGAGTTTGCATAAATGGGGAGAAATCAGAGTGGGGAAGCGTCACGAGCGGTGTTCCACAGGGGTCAGTGTTGGGCCCCCTGCTGTTCACAATATACATAAACGACATAGATGAGGGCATAAAGAGTGACATCAGCAAGTTTGCCGATGACACCAAAATAGGCCGTCGAATTCATTCTGACGAGGACATTAGAGCACTCCAGGAAGATTTGAGTAGACTGATGCAGTGGTCGGAGAGGTGGCAGATGCAGTTTAATATAGACAAATGCAAAGTTCTAAATGTTGGACAGGACAATAACCATGCCACATATAAACTAAATAATGTAGATCTTAATATTACGGATTGCGAAAAAGATTTAGGAGTTCTGGTTAGCAGTAATCTGAAACCAAGACAACAGTGCATAAGTGTTCGCAATAAAGCTAATAGAATCCTTGGCTTTATATCAAGAAGCATAAATAATAGGAGTCCTCAGGTTGTTCTTCAACTCTATACATCCTTGGTTAGGCCTCATTTAGATTATGCTGCACAGTTTTGGTCACCGTATTACAGAATGGATATAAATGCTCTGGAAAATGTACAAAGGAGGATGACAAAGTTGATTCCATGTATCAGAAACCTTCCCTATGAGGATAGACTAAGGGCCCTGAATCTTCACTCTCTAGAAAGACGTAGAATTAGGGGGGATATGATTGAGGTGTAAAAATGGAAGACAGGAATAAATAAAGGGGATGTAAATAGTGTGCTGAAAATATCTAGCCTAGACAGGACTCGCAGCAATAAGAACATATTGTGCAAGAAAGGTATAAAATACCGACAATATGAAAGTTAAGACACATGTGCAACATCTGGATATCTTTATTGTAGTAGACGTTTCGCCATCCAGTGGCTTTATCAATACAGATTCTACTTCCACTGGGGAATCCCGCCTACCAGTGACTGCCCTCGTCTGCTGCCCGTCCCATTCACTGACGCCTATAAAAAGCGCCAGTCTTCTTGCCTTTGCTCCAGACTCTCCTCCACCACGATGCTGTGAACACTAACTCCAAGGCCGAGGGACTGATTACCTCATCTTTTGTATATAGTTCTACTGTCTTCCTATTATGTCCTAGAATCTGTATTGATAAAGCCACTGGATGGCGAAACGTCTACTACAATAAAGATATCCAGATGTTGCACATGTGTCTTAACTTTCAATAAGAACATAAGAACATAAGAAAGGAGGAACACTGCAGCAGGCCTGTTGGCCCATACTAGGCAGGTCCTTTACAATTCATCCCACTAACAAACATTTGACCAACCCAATTTTCAATGCTACCCAAGAAATAAGCTCTGATGTGCAAGTCCCACTCAAATCCAACCCCTCCCACTCATGTACTTATCCAACCTAAATTTGAAACTACCCAAAGTCCTAGCCTCAATAACCCAACTAGGTAGACTGTTCCACTCATCAACTACCCTATTTCCAAACCAATACTTTCCTGTGTCCTTTCTAAATCTAAACTTATCTAATTTAAATCCATTACTGCGGGTTCTCTCTTGGAGAGATATCCTCAAGACCTTGTTAATATCCCCTTTATTAATACCTATCTTCCACTTATACACTTCGATCAGGTCTCCCCTCATTCTTCGTCTAACAAGTGAATGTAACTTAAGAGTCTTCAATCTTTCTTCATAAGGAAGATTTCTAATGCTATGTATTAATTTAGTCATCCTACGCTGAATGTTTTCTAACGAATTTATGTCCATTCTGTAATATGGAGACCAGAATTGAGCTGCATAATCTAGGTGAGGCCTTACAAATGATGTATAAAGCTGCAGTATGACCTCTGGACTTCTGTTGCTTACACTTCTTGATATAAATCCCAGTAATCTATTTGCCTTATTACGTACGCTTAGGCATTGCTGTCTTGGTTTAAGGTTGCTGCTTACCATAACCCCCAAGTCCTTTTCGCAATCTGTATGGCTAAGTTCTACATTATTTAACTTATAAGTGCTAGGGTTATGGACACTTCCGAGCTTCAGAACCTTGCATTTATCTACATTGAACTGCATCTGCCACTTTTCTGACCAAGAGTAGAGTTTGTCTAAATCCTCCTGAAGTTCCATAACATCTACGTTTGAATCAATTATCCTACCTATCTTCGTGTCATCGGCGAATTTGCTCATATCACTAGTAATTCCTTCATCAAGATCATTGATATATATTATAAACAACAACGGGCCCAAGACTGATCCCTGTGGAACGCCACTTGTTACTGATCTCCACTCGGATTTAACCCCATTTATGGACACTCTCTGCTTCCTATCTGTGAGCCATGATTCGATCCACGAGAGCACTCTTCCCCCAATGCCATGAGCTGCTACTTTCTTCAACAGTCTTTGGTGCGGAACTCTATCAAATGCCTTACTAAAATCTAAGTAAATAATATCAAATTCTTTATCGTGGTCAACAGCCTCAAAAGCTTTACTGAAAATAGTTAATAAATTAGTTAGACAAGACCGGCCTCTTGTGAATCCATGCTGAGTATCATTAATCAAGCTATGCTTATCGAGATGGCTTCTTATAATTTGAGCTATAATTGACTCTAGTAATTTGCCTACAATTGAGGTCAGGCTTATTGGGCGGTAATTTGACGGTAACGACTTGTCCCCTGTTTTAAAAATAGGAATTACATTAGCCATCTTCCACATATCAGACACTACACCTGTTTGAAGAGATAAATTAAAAATATTAGTTAATGGTTCACAGACTTCCATTTTGCATTCCTTTAGAACCCTTGAAAAAAACCTCATCAGGACCCGGTGACTTATTTTGCTTCAGTCGGTCTATCTGCTTCACAACCATTTCACTAGTGACTATGATGTTACATAATTTATCTTCTTCTGGCCTACTATAAAAATTAATTACCGGAACACTACTAGTGTCTTCCTGTGTAAAAACCGAGAGAAAATAATTATTTAAAATCGAGCACATTTCATTCTCTTTGTCAGTAAGATGCCCATAGTTATTTTTAAGGGGACCTATCTTATCTCTGACTTTTGTTCTATATACCTGGAAAAAACTTTTTGGGTTAGTTTTAGAATCCCTAGCAACTTTAATTTCATAGTCCCTTTTAGCTTTTCTTATCCCCTTTTTAATGTCCCTCTTAGTGTCAATATACTGATTCATAAGATGACCCTCGCCTCTTTTGATACGCCTATAAATTCCTTTCTTATGCCCTAGTAGATATTTCAGCCTATTATTCATCCATTTTGGGTCATTTCTATTTGATCTAATTTCTTTATAAGGGATAAATGTTCTTTGAGCAGCATGTATTGTGTTCAGAAAACTGTCATATTGATAGCTCTCTTCGTTACCCCAGTCAACAGATGATAAGTGTTCTCTAAGCCCATCGTAATCTGCTAAGCGAAAATCTGGGACTGTTACTGAGTTATCCCTACTATCATACTTCCATTCAATTCTACATGTAATTGATTTGTGGTTGCTAGCACCCAGTTCTTCTGAAACTTCTAAATTATTAACAAGGGATTCATTGTTTGCCAGAACTAAGTCAAGCAGGTTATTACCCCTTGTAGGTTCTGTTACAAACTGCTTCAGAAAACAATCCTGAACTACTTCTAAGAAGTCGTATGATTCTAAATTCCCAGTCAAGAAATTCCAATCAATATGACTAAAGTTAAAGTCTCCTAGAATTACTACATTATCGTGCCTTGTGGCCCTAACAATTTCCTCCCATAGTAGTCTTCCCTGGTCCCTATCTAAATTTGGGGGACGGTATATCACACCTAAAGTTAATTTTTCATGCCCCTCTGTAAATTCTATCCAAACAGACTCTGTATGTGTTACTTCAGACTTAATACCCGTTTTAATGCAACAGTTCAAGCGATCTCGGACATACAATGCCACCCCACCCCCCTTCCCGATACTTCTATCTACTTGGAACAATTTGAAACCCTGAATGTGACATTCTGCAGGCATGTCCCGACTTTTTGAATTAAACCACGTCTCAGTAATGGCAAATACATCTATGTTACCTGCACTAGCAACTAGTCTCAACTCGTCCATCTTATTCCTAGCACTGCGACTATTTGTGTAATATATACTTAAGGACCCTCCTTTCTCTTTATCATTCCTGCTCCTTTCTGTTATTCCACTAAACCTATTACTGTCCTTGTCAATTTGTGCCACTGGCCTTCCGATATCCACCTCATTTTGCCTATTACTAGTTCTCCTAGTACTCATATTACTACCCTGAGACTTCACAGTTTTCCCGCAGAAACCCATACCACTAACTATTCCTAGTTTAAAGACCTAACAGCTCCCTCCACTGCGTTGGCCAGTGCTCCCACCCCACACCTAGACAAGTGAACCCCATCCCTGGCATACATGTCATTTCTGCCATAGAAGAGGTCCCAGTTGTCAATGAATGTTACCGCATTTTCCTTACAGTATTTGTCCAGCCAGCAATTGACACCAATTGCTCTGGACAACCATTCATTTCCAACTCCTCTCCTTGGCAAAATGCCACATATGACAGGTTTCCCACCCTTCTTCCTAATTATCTCTATTGCTGACCTATACCTGCTAATCAGGTCCTCACTCCTACGTCTGCCAACATCGTTGCCTCCAGCACTGAGACAGATAATAGGATTGCTCCCATTACCTCTCATGATGTCATCCAGACGGCTAACAATATCCTTCATCCCAGCCCCAGGAAAACACACTCTCTGCCTCCTACTCCTATCCTTCAAACAGAATGCCCTATCCATGTACCTAATCTGACTATCCCCAACAACAACAATGTTTTTACCTTCCTTGGCGTCGTCCGTAGTGATGCTCCGAGTAGTCGACTCAAATTCGCCAGGTAGCATTACACCACTTGTAGAATTCGTCATGACGTTCTCGATGGTCTTCGTTGGGGTTTCTAGGGATATCTCACTCACGTCTGCCAATGCTTCCTTGGTGCTCGTTGTGGCATTCCCAGTAGAACACTCACATTCGTCAGGTAGCACCGAGAATGAGTTGGAAGTTTCCACGGCAGTCTTCTGGTTTCTCGTTGTTTCTGCCTCTCCAACCGTTTTCTTAATCTTCAGCTTGGTTCCATGTTGCCCGACCACTGACCAAGCTCCCCTCTTAACCTGGGGACTCACAACAGGAGGATTACTACGAATCCTCTTGTTCTCCTCCGTTAATCGCCGTATCTCCAGTTTAGCAACTCTGAGTTCTTCTCTCAGCTGCTGGTAAAGCTGCTCAAGAGAGGGCATCCTGGTTCAGATTCACAGAGAGCACACAAACAGGTCTTCACAGAGCTAAGTACACGTTTTAAGTTCGAAAAATTCAGATTCAAGAAGTATATAGGAAAGTACTGGTTTGGTAATAGAGTTGTGGATGAGTGGAACAAACTCCCGAGTACAGTTATAGAGGCCAGAACGTTGTGTAGCTTTAAAAATAGGTTGGATAAATACATGAGTGGGTGTGGGTGGGTGTGAGTTGGACCTGATTTGCTTGTGCTACCAGGACGGTTGCCGTGTTCCTCCCTTAAGTCAAGGTGACCTGACCTGACAAGGTTGGGTGCATTGGCTTAAGCCGGTAGGAGACTTGGACCTGCCTCGCATGGGCCAGTAGGCCTTCTGCAGTGTTCCTTCATTCTTATGTTCTTAACACTCCACGCTGTGATTAACACAACACCACCACCAACACTCCACGCTGTGACTAACAACATCATCACCAACACTCCACGCTGTCACTAACACAACACCACCAACACTCCACGGTGTCACTAACACAACACCACCAACACTCCACGGTGTGACTAACACCACCACCACCAACACTCCAAGCCGTCACTAACACACCACCAACACTCCACGCTGTGACTAACAAGACCACCACCAACACTCCACGCTGTGACTAACACAACACCACCGCCAACACTCCACGCTGTGACTAACAAGGCCACCACCAACACTCCACTCTGTGACTGACACAACACCAGCACCAACACTCCACGCTGTGACTGACACAACGCCACCAACACTCCACTCTGTGACTGACACAACACCACCACCAACACTCCACGCCATCACTAACAGATCACCAACACTCAACGCTGTGACTAACACCACCACCAACACTCCACGCTGTGACTAACATAACACCACCACCAACACTCCACGCTGTGACTAACAACATCACCAACACTCCACGCCGTCACTAACACAACACCACCACCAACACTCCATGCCATCACTAAATGAACATCACCAACACTCCATGCCATCACTAAATGAACATCACCAACACTCCACGCTGTGACTAACGACACCACCACCAACACTCCACGCCGTCACTAACACAACACCACCACCAACACTCCACGCCATCACTAACAGATCACCAACACTCCACGCTGTGACTAACACAACGCCACCAACACTCCACTCTGTGACTGACACAACACCACCACCAACACTCCACGCTGTGACTAACACAACGCCACCAACACTCCACTCTGTGACTGACACAACACCACCACCAACACTCCACGCCGTCACTAACAGATCACCAACACTCCACGCTGTGACTAACACAACACCACCACCAACACTCCACGCTGTGACTAACACAACACCACCTCCAACACTCCACTCTGTGACTGACACAACACCACCACCAACACTCCACGCCGTCACTAACACAACACCACCACCAACACTCCACGCCATCACTAACAGATCACCAACACTCCACGCTGTGACTAACACAACACCACCACCAACACTCCACGCTGTGACTAACACAACACCACCACCAACACTCCACGCTGTGACTAACACAACACCACCACCAACACTCCACGCTGTGACTAACACAACACCAGCACCAACACTCCACGCTGTGACTAACACAACACCACCACCAACACTCCACGCTGTGACTAACACAGCACCACCACCAACACTCCACGCTGTGACTAACACAACACCACCACCAACACTCCACGCTGTGACTAACACAACACCACCACCAACACTCCACGCTGTGACTAACACAACACCACCACCAACACTCCACGCTGTGACTAACATAACACCACCACCAACACTCCACGCTGTGACTAACAACATCACCAACACTCCACGCCGTCACTAACACAACACCACCACCAACACTCCATGCCATCACTAAATGAACATCACCAACACTCCATGCCATCACTAAATGAACATCACCAACACTCCACGCTGTGACTAACGACACCACCACCAACACTCCACGCCGTCACTAACACAACACCACCACCAACACTCCACGCCATCACTAACAGATCACCAACACTCCACGCTGTGACTAACACAACGCCACCAACACTCCACTCTGTGACTGACACAACACCACCACCAACACTCCACGCTGTGACTAACACAACGCCACCAACACTCCACTCTGTGACTGACACAACACCACCACCAACACTCCACGCCGTCACTAACAGATCACCAACACTCCACGCTGTGACTAACACAACACCACCACCAACACTCCACGCTGTGACTAACACAACACCACCTCCAACACTCCACTCTGTGACTGACACAACACCACCACCAACACTCCACGCCGTCACTAACACAACACCACCACCAACACTCCACGCCATCACTAACAGATCACCAACACTCCACGCTGTGACTAACACAACACCACCACCAACACTCCACGCTGTGACTAACACAACACCACCACCAACACTCCACGCTGTGACTAACACAACACCACCACCAACACTCCACGCTGTGACTAACACAACACCAGCACCAACACTCCACGCTGTGACTAACACAACAACACCACCAACACTCCACGCTGTGACTAACACAACACCACCACCAACACTCCACGCTGTGACTAACACAACACCACCACCAACACTCCACGCTGTGACTAACACAACACCACCACCAACACTCCACGCTGTGACTAACACAACACCACCACCAACACTCCACGCTGTGACTAACACAACACCACCATCAACACTCCACGCTGTGACTAACACAACAACACCACCAACACTCCACGCTGTGACTAACACAACACCACCATCAACACTCCACGCTGTGACTAACACAACACCACCACCAACACTCCACGCTGTGACTAACACAACACCACCACCAACACTCCACGCTGTGACTAACACAACACCACCACCAACACTCCACGCTGTGACTAACACAACACCACCATCAACACTCCACGCTGTGACTAACACAACACCACCACCAACACTCCACGCTGTGACTAACACAACACCACCACCAACACTCCACGCTGTGACTAACACAACACCACTAACACTCCACGCTGTGACTAACACAACACCACCACCAACACTCCACGCTGTGACTAACACAACACCACCACCAACACTCCACGCTGTGACTAACACAACACCACCAACACTCCACGCTGTGACTAACACAACACCACCAACACTCCACGCTGTGACTAACACAACACCATCAACACTCCACGCTGTGACTAACACAACACCATCAACACTCCACGCTGTGACTAACACAACACCATCAACACTCCACGCTGTGACTAACACAACACCATCAACACTCCACGCTGTGACTAACACAACACCACCAACACTCCACGCTGTGACTAACACAACACCACCAACACTCCACGCTGTGACTAACACAACACCACCAACACTCCACGCTTTGACTTTCACAACACCAGCACCAACACTCCACGCTGTGACTAACACAGCACCACCACCAACACTCCACGCTTTGACTTTCACAACACCAGCACCAACACTCCACGCTGTGACTAACACAGCACCACCACCAACACTCCACGCTTTGACTTTCACAACACCAGCACCAACACTCCACGCTGTGACTAACACAACACCACCACCAACACTCCACGCTGTGACTAACACAACACCACCAACACTCCACGCTGTGACTAACACAACACCACCATCAACACTCCACGCTGTGACTAACATAAAAACTACCATGCTGTAATATGTCCTCTCGCACCACCACCTGTATAGAAGACACAAAATAGTACCTGAACAAGGTGAAGTAAAGTAGTGGAGATTAATTAGGAGAACTAGCATAGTAGGGAAATACCTTCATATACATACCTGGAGGTTACCTGGAGGTTATTCCGGGGATCAACGCCCCCGCGGCCAGGTCCATGACCAGACCTCCCGATGGATCAGGGCCTGATCAACTAGGCTGTTACTGCTGGCCGCACGCCGTCCAACGTACGAGCCACAGCCCGGCTGATCCGGCACTGACTTTAGGTATCTGTCCAGCTCTCTCTTGAAGGCAGCCAGGGGTTTATTGACAATTCCCCTAATGCTTGATGGGAGGCTGTTGAACAGTTTTGGGCCCCGGACACTTATGGTGTTTTCTCTTAGTGTACCAATGGCGCCCCTACTTTTTATTGGGGGCATTTTGCATCGCCTGCCCAGTCTTTTACTTTCGTAGGGAGTGATTTCTGTGTGCAGATTTGGGACCATTCCTTCCAAGATTTTCCAAGTGTAGATTATGATATATCTCTCCCTCCTGCGTTCCAACGAGTACAAGTCAAGTGCTTCCAAGCGTTCCCAGTAGTTAAGGTGCTTGACAGAACTTATACGTGCAGTAAAGGATCTCTGTACACTCTCTAGACCTGCGATTTCACCTGCTTTGAATGGAGATGTTAATGTACAGCAGTATGAAGGGTGCGGCGTTACCAGACGCTTAAGTACACTTAAGTAATAGCTAGAATTTGTGAGCTATTCCAGATTGTTGACCGGATGGCGTGTAGGAATACTTCTGAAAAGTGTAAACTGATACTGAGGGAAAAACGACCAATTACGTTGACCTATGATTATCTGAACATCTTGTCTCTCGAACAAAATTAAACATTTCTTCCATAAATGACATCAATTTAAAGAGGTGATTTTGAATTTAAAGCAAGAGGGAGCTGGACAGATACTTAGTCGGCGGTGGATCAGCCGGGCTGTGGTTCGTACGTTGGACTACGTGCGGCTTTGATGTAGTTCAACTATGCTTGTGATGCTGCTAAGGGAGACCTAATTAACGAGTAATTTGTCACACCCCCTTGCCTTGAGAAATAGGTGTCAGATACGCCTCCGGCTTAAGTCTAAGGTCTTTTGTTCTTGATGGTGTCAGGTCTTAACACACGTGGTGTAAATCTCATTGGGAGGGGGGGGGGGTGCTTTAAGGACCATATAAGTTCAAGAAAACGGCTAAAAAGGGAGAGTCTGGCAGAGCTCTGGCTAGGGTGCAGAGCTCTGGGCACGAGATTAGGACAGAGCTGCTGCTGGGGTGCAGAGTTCTGGAGAGAAGGCTGCTGGAGAGTCTCGAGGCAGACTCCTTTTGACACTGGGCAGAATACTGGCTTGGAGCAGTGCTCATGCTGTGTAGGTCTTGGGACCTGTGGCTAGTGTGTGACTGAGTTCCTGTCGAGAACTGTTCTCTGAACTATATTGTAAGTTATATTCTGTTTTGTCAGTTATTTGTATTCCTTGTCTCACTGCTTATGTGCACAATCCCCATTTATCTATACCAAATAATGTTCTCCTGTTCCCGTATATATTATTGTACAAGGACGTAATAATAAACTGTGTTTGAGTGGAATAGTAATATTCATTGTCCCTGTTATCTTATACTTTATTTTATTTATATAAGGTAGAGTGAGTGAAGAATGGGCGAGGTATATGGTAGTGATTAGTGTAGTGTTAATGAGAGGATCGTGGTGGTCACCACTGATGTGTCACATTGTCATACATACACACAATATCATATTTATTATGCTCTACCTCCTCAAATACCTTAGTGAAAAAAGTTAATAAATTCGTAAGGCAGGAACACCCTTTTGTAAAACCGTGTTGAGATTTGTTGATCAATTTGTGCTTTTCAAGAAGGCTACGAATTGCCTCGGTAAATATTGTTTCCATAAATTCTACCACTATGGAGGTTAGTCTTACTGGTCTATAGTTCGAAGCTAAGGACCTGTCACCTGCCTTGAAAATAGGTATCACATTTGCCATTTTCCACTTATCTGGCACTATGCCTGTTTGTATTGATATGTTTATTAGTCAAAGGTTTGCTAAGCTCCTCTTTACATTTCTTTAGAACCCTTGTGTACAGTTCATCAGGGCCTGGGGATTTGTTGGCTTTAATTTATCTAATTGTCTAAGGACCATGTTATTTGTGACCCTAATCATGCATAGTTTATCTTCCTGTTCTACATAATTTATTATTTCTGGAATATCACTAGTATTTATTTATTTTATTTATTTAGAAATTTTAGCATACAAACAGAGGTACAAAAAATACAGGTAAGAGCAGCATGCCAAAGCCACTTATATGCATAACATTACGGGCTGGCTTAAAATTAACTTAAGATTAACTAAGCAATGATGAAATCAGTGATATGACATTATTGTAAACAGATAACTATAAAATACAAATGAGTATTACAAAGACAGGTCCTATGGTTGCATGCATTGCTGTTCATTCAGTAGAATGGAGTATTCTGTTAGGTAATGTATTTAAAAAAATAACAAAGTTAGGTTTAACATTTGTGTGATATAATTGTGAGTAACATTTAGGATATACAATTTATGTGGTTCAGTTATTCAGTATTTATTTGGTTTTGAGTAAGTGAACTTTGAGAAGAGACTTGAATTTACAAACAGGTAGTGTTCCTTTTATATTTACAGGTAATGAATTCCAGATTTTAGGGCCTTTTATGTGCATTGAGTTTTTGCATAGCGTGAGATGGACACGAGGAACATCAAAGAGTGATCTGTGCCTTGTATTATGGTCATGTGTTCTGTTGAGGTTGGCAAGGAGATGTTTGAGGGGAGGGTTAATATCAGAGTTAAGTGTTCTATGTATGTAAAAACTGAGAGGAAGTAAACGTTAAAAATTCTATACATTTCCATATCACTGTTGGTGAGCTGACCTGAGTAACTTTTGAGTGGGCCTATGTTGCCTCTAATCTTATTTCTGTATAACTGAATGAATCCTTTTGGGTTAGTCTTCGATTCTCTTGCAAATTTAACCTCATAATCTTTTTTGCTTTTCTTATTCCCTTTTTTTTACTTCTCTAACTGAATATATTGATTTCTTAACTGCTCCTCTCCTTCACCTGTATATGTCTCTTTTTTAATGTATTGTTAATCCATTTAGGATCATTTTTGCTTGATTTGATTTCTCTATTTGGAGCATAAGTTGTCTGAGCAGCTAGAACTATGCTCTGGAAAACGTCATATTGGCAACCATCACCACCTACCTGACCCATAGTCAAGTCATTCCAGTTCAGCCCACCAAGGTAATTTCTTAGTCCTATGAAATCGGCCAAGTGGAAGTCAGGGACAGAGACTTGATTGCCATTAGGGTAATTCCATGATATATTAAACTGAGTGATTTGTGATCACTTTCCCCTAGCTCATCATTAACCTCAAAATTATTAATTAACGATTCCTTGCTGGGAAGACCCAAGTTAAGCAGGTTATTTCTTCTAGTCGGTTCTGTCACAAACTGTTTTAAAAGTCCTGAATCGTATCAGAAAGTCACTTGACTCTAAATTTCCTGTCAAATTGCTCCAGTCAGTTTGTCTAAAGTTAAAAATCTCCCATTAGCACAACATTTTCGTATGTAGATGTCTTACGGATTTCGTCCTGCAGAGGTTTACTGTGATGAATGGTTTGAAAAACCGACAAGTTGAAGATTGAGACACTTATGCAACATGTGGGAATCCTTATTCAGGAAACGTTTGGCCACACAGTGGCTTCATCAGTCCAATACAAAGTAGAAAGGCGTAAGGAGAGGAGGAGTTTGAGGTAATCAGTCCCTCAGCCTGGAGTCGATGTGTTCAGTCCATCAATCTTGTAAATGTACAGCATAGGGCCGTAGACGTGGCTTATATACTGTAGTGAGGTGAGGTGAAGCAGGAGGAGGTGGGGTCATAGTGGTACCATCCACTAGTCGAAGTAGGTCTTCGTCCAAAGGTTGAACAAGTGTTGAAGAATTCTTTGTAACAAGATCCCATGATGCTGCAGTGTCTGACAGTTGTGATGAATGGTTTGAAAAACCGGTAAGTTCACCTCACCTGCTTCACCTCACCTCACTACAGTATATAAGCCACGTCTACGGCCCTGTGCTGTACATTCTACAAGATTGATGGACTGAACACATCGAATCCAGGCTGAGGGACTGACTACCTCAAACTCCTCCTCTCCTTACGCCTTTCTACTTTGTATTGGACTGATGAAGCCACTGTGTGGCGAAACGTTTCCTGAATAAAGATTCCCATATGTTGCATAAGTGTCTCAATCTTCAGAGGTTTACTGTACACCCTATCAAGGTTTGGGGGTCTGTAAATCACAACCAAGATTAGTTTTTCACGGCCCTCGAGAAGTTGTAACCAAACAGATTCAGTGGCTGACCTCTTCTTATTTGATATCTTGTCTAACACAACAATTTAAATTGTCTCTGACATTGCTACTCTGCCACCCTTCCTGTTGAATAATTTATAGCCTTGTATGTGACATTCAGAAGGCATGTCTCTGTGTTTCAGATTGAGTCAGGTCTCTGTTATAGCAATAATATATATGCTTCCTGTACTTGCAATTGATCTTAGCTCATCTACATTATATCTTAAACTCCTGCTATTAGTATAGCAAACCTTAAGGGAGCTAGCCTCTCACTGCCTTCTGCTGTATCCCTTTGTTTGCTGAACAGATCCAATGTATTTATTTATAACTTTATGATGAATGTCTTAAACATTTACTGTTTTCAGCCCTAGTGTTGCAGCCTGATTGTTTCCCACACACACACACATACCTCTATCTTCTATCAGTTTAAAATCCTAGACACGTCAGCAATCGCCCTCTCGATCAAGTTGGCAAATGCTACCGCCCCTGCCCCATGTTCACCATAATGTTGACTCACGATATTGTAATGACACGACTGCAAACAAATCATACCACGGGCGGGTATAGAACCCGCGATCAGAGAGTCTCAAAACTCCAGACCGTCGTGTTAGCCACTGGACCAGCTAGCCACATTAAGATTCATCCAACTAGGTATATTTCTACACCACAGGAAGGTTAGCATAGGCATTTGTGATAACCTTCCTATGGTGTAGAAATATACCTAGTTGGATGAATCTTATTGTGGCTAGCTGGTCTAGTGGCTAACGCGACGGTCTGGAGTTTTGAGACTCTCTGATCGCGGGTTCTATCCCCGACCGTGGTATGGTTTACCATAATGATCTTATATGTGAACATTAGAGGCTTGTCAGACTGTGTAGAGTACAGTGAGAGAAAAATTCAGTAAGTGATAAGGGACCACGACTCTTTAGTTTCCTCCTCTCATGCATAAAGAAGATTAGCAATAAACTCTGTCTTGAAGATCAGCCGAGTTGTGGTGTGTGCTTTTGACTGCGATCGATGGCCGCTAACAGCTTGATCGATCAGGCCAGCAGCCAGTAGGCTGGTGTGGTATCGGGCCATGAAGACGGTGACCTCCAGAAGGAATTCCAGGTACAGCCCAGGTAAAACCAAGAGCACCACCATTACATTCAGTAGAACTGCAACACTGAGCCGCACCACTATACTCAACATTACTACTATACTCAGCAGCTCCACCACACTAACAAGCACCACTACTGTGAAACATGTTTGCCACTACTTTCAAAGCAGTGCCAGTTGTAGACAAATATCTTATGATTTAATATGACAGAATTCCAACAAAATCTGGGCCAAAAATAGTAAAACCAAAGACAAAATAATGAGCAGAGCCCCAAGTTCTAAAAGGATTAAATCTGGAAACAATGTTCCAAGACTTTACCAATGACTAAGTTTAATAAAAGAACACACTAAGGTCTCGCAAGACCTAGTATTACCAACATGACAAGGTGCAGAAAATTAGAACCGAGTGAAATGTAGTAAGAAATGTGTTTATGAAAGTGTAATGTGTTTAAATGGTGTTCTGAACCAAATTTCAGAGTAAAAACTATTCCACTTAGAGGCTGGAAACAGAGAATATAAATGATTGGGTACGAGAGTGTATGCCAGTGACCGCATGTGTTGGCGGAAACAGAGCGATCTAAAGCTGTCTTTCTCTGGACAGTGACAAAACGCAACTGACCTCTGTGTGAGTGTTTGTGTGTTTTAGGTGGCAGTTTGCCAGCAGTATAAGCCCCTCCGACGCATGTTGTTTAGACAGTGTGAGGCTGCTACAGCACCTTCCTCTGGCTCAGTGAAAAATACGAATTAACATCAAACCTTTAAGAAAGTATTATAAAATATAGGTAAATTCGTTTTAATTTACTTATAATATTTCTGTCCTGTTCTCTTGTGATGGATGAATCGTTAAAAATTCCGTTTCTTCGTTCCGATGGAACGAAAGCTACACGATATCCTCTTTGCCCAAGCGAAATCTCTCAACACTGGGTGACAGACTTCAGCGCACAATGTAAGAAATTAATTCTGAGTGATGTAATTCTTGCCACTATGTATGCATCATATGGAATAATGTAGCGGCACAATGCTAATGTACCCAGTCTTAAAAACAAATATTAAGAAGACATACATCTGACACCAACACTCTTCTCCCGAAATGCTTGGGCATGCTAGTGGCCATCTTTGTAATTAATATTTTATAATATGTAAACCCCAAATTGTAATCTTTACAGAAAAATCAACATTTCAGTTTCACTTCCTCTCCTCACTCCCACTCCTCACTCCCACTCCACAGTGAAGTAAACATCCCCGCTCCTCTACACCCATTCCCTTAATCTTTCTATTCCACAACCCACCATGACTAACCCTGGCTTCACCTTTCTCACTCCAGTTACACATACCTTCCAGCTCTTCTTCCTCCATCCTCCTTACTTTCCATTCTCCTCAAACTCTCACCTGACTCATCCAGCCCCACCATAGAGAAACACATTATTATTATTATTATTATTATTATTATTATTATTATTATTATTATTATTATTATTATTATTATTACGTTCATGTGGAAGCACTTAACCTGTTGCGGTTATAAAAAGAACACGAGAATTCGAAATATTCAATTTCGATTCCCAAATGGGCAGAGCACATCCCTGACAGGCATCAAAGAACTTTGTGTAAGAGGAATACAGTGAGACATCTGTTCTCCTCTGACATAACTATTGTCTTTCTTCTCTCTCTCTCTCTCTCTCTCTCTCTCTCTCTCTCTGTCTCTCTCTGCCTCTGTTTCTCTGTCTCTGTCTGTCTGTCTGTCTGTCTCTGTCTCTCTCTCTCTCTCTCTCTCTCTCTCTCTCTCTCTTTACACAGGGTCTGACAAGGTTAAGGATCCCTAGCTTTATTGACAAGCTATTTACAGGTTAAGGATTTCTAACTTTATTGGCAAGCTAAGAGCTGTTACCTACATCAGCTCATTTGAAAGCATTTTTATTGTTATGAGACATACAAGTAGGGAACAGGATGAAGTTGGAGCCATCTGTGGGCCAGCATTTTCAAGTGTTCAACTGACTTTATCTCGTTGACATCATTATGCTGTACGAATGTGTTCTATACTCGAGTCATCCTGGGTATATATGATCTCAGATGGAGTGATGTTCTGGAGAAGGGTATAGCCAGAGCGAAGTTGCTGCTTTCTGCCCGTCTTGTGGCATAAAAGCTTGTTTCACGCTGTCTTCGAAGTGGATCCAAGTGTGGTACTTTGACAATATTGGCCTTGTGCATAACAGTAAGGCCACCCACATCCCTCCTATGTTGAAGGCTCTGCTGAAATGACAGATCTATCCAGGATAGGTCCAGGCGAGAGATGAGACGTCTTGCTCTGTTCTCTACTCTGTCAAGCAGTCGCAGATGAGAGGGGGGGCAGGCAAACCAAGAAAGTGAAGCATACTCAAGGTGTGAGCGTACTTGTGCCTCGTACAGAATCTTGCAATCCCTACTGTCAAGCAGATGCGAGTTACGGCGATGTGCTGTAAGCTTCCTGGCTGCCTTGTTTGCAAGATTTACAACATGGTTCTTCATGGTTAGTTTGGAGTCAAATTTCACCCCAAGGATATCAACTTCTTCTCCAGGTGCCAACACCCTCCCATTCATCCTTACTACTGCACCAGCATTACCATCATGGTGCCTAGAGACGATCATCATTTGCGTTTTCTCAGGTGCAAATGTTACTTGCCATCTATTTCCCCAAGCTGATATAGCTCTCAGCTGGTGATTGATGTAGCTTAGAGCAGCTGGTATTTCTTCTCTTGGATAAGTGAATGTCAGTGTACAGTCGTCTGCATATGCATGTGAATCTGGGATGAGATGAAGAAGGTCGTTGAAGTAGACATTCCATAACAATGGTCCCAGTACGCTTCCTTGTGGAACACTTGCCCCAATAGGATGACTTGCTGATTCCGTTCCAATGAGAACTACTCTTAGAGATCTACCATGAAGGTAATCACTGAGGAGACATAGCGACTGCTGCCACTTAGTGGAGAGGTTTAACAACAGATCAGCAGCAGAGTAACCTTTCTTGAAGCCATATTGACGATCACAAAGTAGTGAGTGGTAGTGAAAAAACTCTGTCATTTGTCTTGAGATTATTGTCTCAAGGATCTTACCAGTGATTGACAGAAGTGACACTGGTTTGTAGTTGCTGATTTCTGCTCTGTTCTTCTTTTTGTGAACAGGGACTACATTTGCCTCTTTGCATAGAGAGGGCCATTTACACTGTACTAGGCAGTGCTGAAAGATGCGAGTTAGAGGTGCTGCTAGCTGGCCTGCACATCTTCTTACCAATCTTAGGCTCAACTTGTCTGGGCCCACAGCCTTTTCTTGGTCAAGTGATTTAAGAAGGAAATGCACCTCCTCCTGCCTTATTGTCACCACTGACAGTTTTGACAGTTCTTGCAGCAAACCAAGGAGGGTCCCTTGCTGGATCCGGAACTTGCATTTTGGTAGCAAAATGTTCAGCAAAGAGGTCCACCTTCTCTCTCTCTCTCTCTCTCTCTCTCTCTCTCTCTCTCTCTCTCTCTCCAATGGAAATAAGTCACTCTGTCTGACTTTTTTGGGTTATCCCATGTTCTCTACACATATGCTGCTATGTATGATAATTCTATGTAACTGTATTTGTGTATACCTGAATAAACTTACTCTCCCTGTCTCTCTCAGAATCACCGTCATCCTTCCCCCAGCCCATCCATAATCTTTCACCTCAACCGCTGACTTGTTTCCTGCTATACCTCTTTCTGACTCATGTTAGACGGAAGATTTTTTTAGTCTGTGGATTAATACCAATACGTCACTCTAATGGTTTCTATTTGTAAGGTCAATTCTAGACTTCCCGTTGTAGATTTTCGAGGATTCGATCTTTTACTTTCATGAAAAACTAGATATGTGTCGGTCACTGCGCTACCCGAAGCAGGTATCCCTGTAATGTAGAAGAATGGTCCATAGAACCGACAAGTTGATAAACTAGACACATGTACAACACTTGGATATCTTTGATGAGGAAATGTTCTGCTACACAGTGGCTTCATCAGTCCATACAAAGGAGAACGGTGAAGAACAGGAGTAGTTTGAGGTAATCAGTCACTCAGCCTTGAGTCGATGTGGTCAGTCCATCAATCTTGAAAAGAATACAGCGTATGTGCGAAGAAGTGGCTTATATACTGTAGGCAGGAGAGGTGCAGCAGTCGTAGGTGGTGTCACATTGTCCAGTGTGACACCACCTACGACTGCTGCACCTCTCCTGCCTACAGTATATAAGCCACTTCTTCGCACATACGCTGTATTCTTTTCAAGATTGATGGACTGACCACATCGACTCAAGTCTGAGTGACTGATTACCTCAAACTACTCCTGTTCTTCACCATTCTCCTCTGTATAGACTGATGAAGCCACTGTGTGGTGAAACGTTTCTTCATTAAAGATACCCAAGTGTTGGGAATAAATGGTATCAAATACCGACACAGTGGAAATATAAACACATGCAGTATAATGTGATCCTTTATTGACAACGTTTCACCCACACAGTGGGCTTTTTCAAGTCACACACGGATCTACCTGGGGTTGGAAGGTACGGGAGTATTTATAGTTCAGAATGTTGAGGTCAGGTGGAGAATGCTGCATCTGATGATCTACCAGGTGGGGTTATAGAGTCTTGGGTAGCTAGGCGGGGATATTGGACAAGTTGTGAGTAGACCTTCTGCAGTGTTCTATGTTCTTATGTGGGATAGCGATGAAGAAGTTTCTTGGCGAGTGGTTCAGCTATGTTATAGAAGCCATTGTTCTGGTTGAAATTGTTGGTTATAGAGATAAACGATGATTCCAGGATTCTTCTGTATTGAGTGTTGTCTTCTGTGGCTATAAGTCTTGAGTTTCTGTAGTTAATTAAATGGTTGTGTGAATTGCGATGAACCACTCGCCAATAAACTTCTTCATCGCTATCCCACATAAGAACATAGAACACTGCAGAAGGTCTACTCACAACTTGTCCAATATCCCCGCCTAGCTACCCAAGACTCTATAACCCCACCCGGTAGATCATCAGATGCAGCATTCTCCACCTGACCTCAACATTCTGAACTATAAATACTCTCGTACCTTCCAACCCCAGGTAGATCCGTGTGTGACTTGAAAAAGCCCACTGTGTGGGTGAAATGTTGTCAATAAAGGATCACATTATACTGCATTTGTGTTTATATTTCCATACCCAAGTGTTGCACATGTGTCTAATTTATCTATCCATGTAATGTATTACCCCATCATCCTCTAAGATAAACGTACGCAGCGTGGCATAAATGCACACACAGTGGGGCATAAATGCACACACAGTGGGGCATAAATATCAAATGCAGTTACATATTAATATTGAAGATTTAAAGCGAAACAGAAGTTACCTGCAAAAGTTTGTTCATGTAAACTATTAAGAAAATAAAAGCATAAGAATGGAGGAACACTGCCGAAGGCCTACTGGCCCATACAAGGAATGTCCTTATCAAAACCACTGCTACCCAAAGCTACCCAAGAATTTATTCATGTACCCACGACAACAATCACACCCAGGCCCTCCCACTCATATATTTATCCAATCTCTTTTTAAAGCTACCCAAGGTCCTAGCCTCGATTACCCTACTCGGAAGTTTGTTCCACGCATCCACAACTCTAGCAACCAGTACTTACCTATGTCCTTTCTAAATCAAAATTTATCTAACTTAAATCTGTTATTTCTTGTTCATACCTGATTCGATGTCCTGAGTATTTTATTATCACCTTTGTTTATGCCCATCATCCACTTATACACTTCGATGATATCTCCCCTCATTCTACGTCTCTCCAGAGAGTGGAGATTCAAGGCTCTAAGCCTATCTTCATACGGGAGATTCCTTATACAGTAAGTAATTTTAAACATCCTTCTCTCTCTATGTTCTCCAATGAATCTACATCCATCCTGCAGTAAAGAGACCAAAACTGAGCAGCATAATCTAAATGAGGCCTCACTAGTGATGTATAGAGCAGAAAAATAACTTTTGGACTTCTGTTACTTATACTTCTTGAAATAAATCCTAGTAATCTGTTAGCCTTATTGAGCACACTTAGGCACTGCTGTCTTAGCTTTAGATTTCTGCTTACCATGACTCCCATGCCTTTTCACATTCTATATGATCAAGCACTACATCACCTAGTTTATAACGTCGATGGCTATTTTCATTACCAATGACTAGGACTTTTCACTTGTCCACATTGAAATTCATCTGCCACTTTTCAGACCAAGACATTAATTTATCCAAATCCTCCTCATACGGCCTATTTTTGTATCAACAATATGCTCATGTCATTTGTAATTCCTTCTTCAAGGTCCATAATGCAAATTATGAACAACACTGGGGCTAACACTAATCCTTGTGGAACGCCACTAGTGACTAATCCTCATTCTACATTCGTCTCTCGACCTGCGGGGAGAGGACGCTTCACAGTTTCTCTTGCATGCCACCTGGTGAGGAAAACATAGCATTAGCACCAAGATGGCAGACCGTATGAGCCAGCGCATAAGTACTGTCTGCATCGAGCTAGTCAAGGGATCGTTAAGCAACGCCATGATGAACGTTCTCCTTCCAAGCATTATCAGGGACGTTTATGGAATTCCTAATGAAGAGTTGTACGGCGTAGCGCTGAATGGCATGACAAGGGCCTTCGTGAAATTCATGAGGGTCGGTTTCTACTCCGGCATCGTCGACGAATTTCAAGAACGGAGAATGAGCGTCAATTCGGCAGTGGAAGTATGCATGCATGATGTTTCCAAGTATTTTACTTGGGTAAAGGTACGGAATGTACCTTTTGAAGCGGCAGCATACTGCCTTCAGGATGTGCTCAGCGGTTATGGGACTGTCCACTCGGCGAGCATGGGAATGTGGAGGGACGGCCCATACGAGGGGCTGCCGGAAGGATCCTTCACACTGAAAATGACCCTGAGGTGGCCGATACCATCATGTCACATTGCATGGTTATAGAACTCAGGTTTTTGTACACTGTGGGACAGAGGATGATGTACCATTTATGTGATTCTTATGAGCACATGGCGGCACAATGCCCCATGAGACAGGGCCCTAGGGCACAGGAAACAGCTTCTGAAGGCAAGCAGTTAGAAGCCTTGGACGTTTTGACGGGTGATGTGTAAGGCCGGGGGAAGGGCCTATGGAGTAAGGAGGTTGAAAGATCAGAGATGGCTTTGGAGAGGATTGTCACACTACCAGAGGAAACGGAAAGGGGGGGGGAGTATGGCTGTCAGACAGACCGTTGAGTACTACAGATTCAGCTCAAGAAGGCATATTGGAAGCTGTGCTGAAGGATTTTTTGGACGAGTCGGAGCATGGCGTGGATGGTGACGTGAGATTAGGTGTTGTCAAGGAGATGGATGAACAGAAAAGGGGTAAGGAAGACTTGAGTGAGGTTAGAATGGAGAGTAATGTGGTGGTGGAGATTCACCAAGAGAATACGATTGAAGAAGATGTGTGTGGAGAGTAGCTCCCACAAGAGACCAGCGGGGGCATCAGACATGGACGAGGTCCTCACACCAGCGCAGCGCCCAGGGAAGAAGGTTTGCACAGCTGTGGTGGAAACGGGGAGACCGGGAGGGGGGTGCAATGGGAAGTTCGGTGGGAAGGGACAAGAGGGGTTGGAGGGCAGGAACGGGGAAATGCTAGAGATGGACCGAGACATATGAAAGCAGGATCAAGTAAGCCTCAGCGGCATAGGGGTAAGCCGCCTTTCTAGTAATTTTCAGGTGTGTAACTTTCAATGTAAATGGTCTTAAGACCGAGGTCAAGAGGGTATGGTTAGAGTGGATTTTAAGGAGATTTAGTATTGATGTCTTGTTTTTTGCAGAAACATAACCAAAGGTTAGGATGTGAGTTGGTTTTGAAAGGTTATAGGTTGTTTACCAGTGATGCTTTAAGGTTGAAAGGAGGTGTGGCTGTGGTGGTAAAGGAGACCAGTCCTTTGCATGTCCTGGGTTGGGAGGAGGGGGGTGGGAGGATTCTCAGGGTGGATGGGTTTTGGGGGGTCGGAAGGGTTTGCTTTGTAGGGGTGTACATGCCAGCAACTAGTAATGCTAGAGTGAAGGTGGATTTTGTACGCGATGTCTTGGTGTATCATTTGAGAGGTTTACCGGCTATTACAGTGCTGGGGGGGATTGGAATTGTGTAATTAGGAATGGGAACATGGTTTTGATGGGGGTGGGTTGTGTTTTGGGGGTTCTGAGAGACGTACTGAGGGATGTTGGAGTTGTAGATGTGGTGGGGAGTAGAGGATATGGAGTGAAGCACACCTTTCTTTGTAGGGGTTATGAGGCATGGTTAGATAGGATTTATGTTAGGCAGGGAATAGGTGTGGAGGGGGTGAGGACTACAGATGTGGGTTTTTCTGATCATCGTGCTGTTATAGCAGATTTGAGGGCTGATGGTATAGTGAGATTTTATGTGGGATATTGGAAGTTGAATGTTAGGCTACTTAGGGAAGAGGGTAAAGCTACAGGATTCAAGGATTGGTTGAAGTCTTTTTGGGAGATTAGGAATAGGGAGATGGATTTGCTGGATTGGTGGGAAATGAGGGCATAAAATTGGAATCGCGGACTTTTTTAAAGTACCGGGAAAGGAGATGGTGAAGTGGTGCTATGGTCTACAAAATTATCTTTGTGAGGGAAAAGTTCAATAGATAGGAGTAGCGATATAGTAACGATAGTTTCATTGCCGGCTACTTGTTAAGGTAGGGTAAGTCCAGCTCCCACTATCCCCCCCCCTCCTTTTTCCCCCTCCCCGAAAGTGATAGTTTGCTTGCCGGCTACTTGTTAAGGTAAGGTAAGTCTAGCTCCCGCTATCCCTTCCCCTCCTTCTTCCCCCCCCCCCCGAAAGGTGACATGTTGGGCTCCGGTCCAAACAGTAATCACTAGACTCACAGCTCCCAGCACTACTGTAAGTACATGCCTGCCTTGTATTCTAGTGGATTTATTGGTTGAAAGCTTCACTTTTGACCAATAATAAACTTAGTTCTTTCAGTCTTGCTCTAGGTTGACTGTTGTGATGATCACCACGTCTTTTAGGTATTGTACTTATCATGGAGAGTGATTTCTTAAGCAGTGGGTAACCTGTCTATCTTTCCAGCTTGGATGACAGAGAGGGTCACCTGCCAATCATTGAGTAGAATTGAAGGAGACGGACTAACGTGCTGAGATGTCCCAAATTTTGATCCACTTACCTGTTTGTGTATGCAAGTAGCAGGATATAACCCCTCATCGTTGCAGTGGACAAAATCTGCTTTTCTGTCATCTGGAAGGATTATGGACGGCTAGAAAATCTGTGAAGAATGAACCGGTGGGTTATCATCAACACCTGCGACCCCCCCCCCCATCATCAGCAACGGCTACGATTTCAACAACACGCAGTGTCACCAACACCAGACACCCACGTTTTATATACATTTATATTAGCGTTGAATTCAGTTATCATTTATATTTTTCATTTTTCATTTTCTTTAATGTAGGATTAATATTTCATATTTAAGTGTTTTATATTTTATATTTTCTAAATAATAAAGTGTTTATGTTTGTCAGTTTTTATTCTTTTCCTATACGTTAATTTTCCTGAGGAGGAGCCAGCATTGATAATACTGTCTGAAGTTGTTACAGGGCTGAGTAGGCCTTCACAATCTTGAAGGACAGTTAAATGACTGTTATGAAGAGGAGAGGGTGGGGGGGAGTGAGAACATGGGAAGTTTGTGAAATAGGTTGGCGGAGATCCATAATGAAAGGTTTGAAGCAATTAGGATTAGAGTGGGGTTGGAGGACGTTTTAAGGGGTGATATGAGGATAAAAGCATTGGCGGCTAGATTCTAATGGACGAAGTGTAGGAATATGCTGGTTTATGGGGTGTTCTGGGAAAAAAGTTTCCCGGATGGTTATAGAAGCCTCACTATGGGAACCCTTTGTCGGGGTCCCTGAGGATGGGCAAAGGGGTGGTCTCCTTCTTGGGGGATGTAAAGGGGGGTGGGGTTTTTTTTGCCAATGGAGTATTTGTGGTGTGTAAAAGGAAGGTAGTGGAAGTTTGGTATGGATGGTAAGCTACGTTTCATGAGAATGGTATGCTTTAGTGAGACATAAGGGTAGCTTCCAAGGATTATATTTTAAACCTGATGGTTATGTTCACTGTGTAAGAAAGTCTCCTTGATAGCCAGGATACCGAGCCCTTAAGATCTCGGTTTTGAGAAACCAGATATGGCATTTTGGATTCAAGACATGAGTTATCTGAGGTACGTGTCTTTTCTTTTGGGACTGGCAAGATAAATGTGGCCCTTATACTTATTGCTTGTCTTGTATTATGTTTTAACTTTTATTGTCTGCTGGAGGTTCTATGTGGTAATATTTTAAGAGTATGTATAGGTCTCGGGTTTATACCATATTTGTTAAGGGGTTTATACCAAAACTTTTTTTTTGTTGACAAGGGTTTCGGTTCATATACATACCTGGAGTTTACCTGGAGAGAGTTGCGGGGGTCAACGCCCCCGCGGCCCGGTCTGTGACCAGGCCTCCTGGTGGATCAGAGCCTGATCAACCAGGCTGTTGCTGCTGGCTGCACGCAAACCAACGTACGAGCCACAGCCCGGCTGATCAGGAACTGACTTTAGGTGCTTGTCCAGTGCCAGCTTGAAGACTGCCAGGGGTCTGTTGGTAATCCCCCTTATGTGTGCTGGGAGGCAGTTGAACAGTCTCGGGCCCCTGACACTTATTGTATGGTCTCTTAACGTGCTAGTGACACCCCTGCTTTTCATTGGGGGGATGTATAAAATTATGAGTAGGGTTTGGTCTTAAAACCCTTTGTTGTGAGAAGCATATATATATTGGAAGTGGGCTGGTTTAACTTTCAATGGGTTAAGATAAGATAAGATAAGATTTCGTTCGGATTTTTAACCCCGGAGGGTTAGCCACCCAGGATAACCCAAGAAAGTCAGTGTGTCATCGAGGACTGTCTAACTTATTTCCATTGGGGTCCTTAATCTTGTCCCCCAGGATGCGACCCACACCAGTCGACTAACACCCAGGTACCTATTTGCTGCTAGGTGAACAGGACAACAGGTGTAAGGAAACGTGTCGGAATTTCCACCCGCCGGGAATCGAACCCGGGCCCTCCGTGTGTGAAGCGGGAGCTTTAGCCACCAGGCCACCGGGCCATGTTACATTATATGATAGAAAAGTAAAAAATTTTTATTTCCTTCTTTAGTGAGTGTTGTTATGTCTTCCGTACCTGACCTATTGTACTTAATGGTTTTAACATAATAATGATATAATAAGCCTGTTTTCCAATGGGTTTTGCGCATAAAGAATCAGTTCCTGCCGAATTGCTAGTAGTTAGGCGATAACGTAACACAACTTTAACCAATACACTGTACCCTGTACCAGACGGTATGTTAGGGTTTTGTGTTTCTTTTATAGTTGTTATGGTAGCTTTTGTTAGGGGCGTTTTACTTTACTGTCATGTTTTGTGTATTATATATTTGTGTGTGACAAATGTGGCTATGGCTTGAGTCATGTGTTACTACGATAACTATAGAGCCCTTGTGATATTGTGCATTTTTGTAATTTGTTTCTGCTGTCATCGTTTACGACAAGGTACTCATAATATACGGTAAAACCATGTAAAGTTTCCCTTTGGTGAGTTTCGTTGTGCACAATTGCGTGGTGGTACCTATCAATGATTGTAATGATTTAGCGAGTTTTGTGTTTTGCGTATACTGTTTGTTATAACAGGCTGCTGGTATAAATTTTGTCATTGCCAGGAATAATCTGGTACTAGTAGAGGAACTATTATGCTTTTTTGTATTTTTTTGTACTATTGTTGTGCATCCTTTGTACTTTTGTAAGATCGTTTAAATAAAGAATATAAAAAAAATCCTCATTCGGATTTGACCTCATTAATGGAAACTCAGTTTTCTATTGGTAAGCCTCTATCCATGCTAAAATTTTACCTCCTATACCATGAGCTGCCATTTTTCTTAAGAGTCTTTTGTGAGGCTCTCTATCGAAGGCTTCACTGAAATTCAAACAACATCATATTTTCTATCATTATCTACTGCCTCAAATGCTTTGTTAAAGAATGTTAGTAATTTTTTTTTTTATATTTAAAACATTGCACAAATACAAGGAGGTATAAAAGTATCATAAAATGAACCATGATACTGGTTATGAACAATAAAACCAAAATATCACAACCCCAATACAGAAAATAACAAAAATACGACTCATAACTTATCATTCAAAACCCGGCATTATACAAAATATTACCATTGCCTGTGCTGACACACAGCTGATGTTTCTCCCCCCCTACACACACACACGTTAAAATTATACCCAACATTCACCAATCAGAAGAATCATAATATTAATTCAACTTAAATTTATGAACATATCCTGAACTCGTCAGTAACTTAAGTAATAAGTATGAACAAACAATGGTGGTACATGAACACCAAAATCACAAAACATTAAATTATAAACTATTAACAAAAAGTGAACATTTTCTTATATCAAACTCCATACATCAGATATAAAATAAATTGAGAAAGCGTTACCAAGTCTGTCGTCCAGACAGCAATGATAGTACATGCACACATCAGTATTCTGTGTGAAAACAAAACCTCTATCCCACAATCCTAGGATACAGAGCAAATAAAACATTATAATATCAACAAAACATAATGGAGCTACCTAGCATCACAAACCTTTACCACGGTTACAAAATTGTCCATGATATGTAAAAAAATATCTGTCTTCATAATACATCCACTTGAATAATTGTACAGCTTACAATAATGCATGGCATATAGACAATAGAATTACAGCTGACGTAAAACACCAGAAAAAAATTTACGATGGGTATCCTAAAGTAGTCATCCCTCAACCCATCCCCCCTGGGAAGGATCCCACTTCACCCCACCAATTTATTCCTTTACTACTGAAATCTGCTATTCTACCGACCCAAACCTTGTAACGAAAGTGGCATAGCCATATCATCAGTAAGGTATTAGAGGCATGTATATACAGAACTTGTACATAATAATGGACCACTCGGTAAGAAAACCACATCATATAATGTATAGCACACAACATAGGAAAGAAGTAACTTTGAACAAACTGGTTCAGACCATTATCCACACAAAACATCAATATAAGTATCTCGCTACACATCATACCTATAATTAGAACAAATCTACAGCACACACTGTACGACTCGCAGGTCGCATTACATACATTGCTGTGACTTAGTAAAACCAGTACTAACAGGTGCTTACAGAATACTTCTCATAAAACAATTGCATTACTAAACTCCAAACAATGCAAGCTATATGCAACTAACACCAGCCTGGGATGTTAAAAATTCACAAAAAAAAAAAAAAAACATAAACCACCGCGTAGCCTCTAATGATGACTTAGTAGTGCAGCATGACTCAGCATTGAAAAAACCATACCGTGGTTCTGAGTACCACTCCCCCCCTTTCTCAGACTATGACACTCATTCACGCCAGCAATACACTATACCCCAGACGACACAAAGGTCCCCCTCCCTCACCACTACATTACACCCCGATCACCATACACACCAAATAAAACGAACAGTCCAGACACCAAAAAAAAAAAACCTAACTCTTCCCTCCCTCCCCCTCCCAGGAGACCAAACCCTTGGCTCCACCGAGGGATTATACCTACCTACACCTCAGTACTCCTGTAACGTTTCCATCACTAGATTCCTATACCCCAACGAAAAAGCTCCCTCCCAGCATTGCCCATACACCTGTCTATTCCTACATTTCGTCCTATAAACATGGCGCATCAGTGCCCTGACGCGCATCACACCCCTATACCCCCGCATACTCCATGACACATAAATAGTCAAGTACCAAATAATGACACAGAACGTCATACCGCATCCTAGCATTCTCCCATCTCAAGACTCAAAACTGTAAAGATGGACAAACCCCGCCTCCCCTCCTACTCATCTGGGAACACCCTTGAACCAATTCCTAACCTTATGTAAACTGTCACAAACATATACGACATGAAACACCATTTCCGGCCACCCGCACCATGTACAGGTCTGATCCTCGGTCATTCCCATAACGTACAATTGTGTGTTGGACACCAAAATCCCATGGAGGAAGGGGTAACCAGTTTCCCTAACCCGTGATTGTAAGTGCAATTTCTTGAACCCCTGCCATATAGTCTTCCAATGATATCCTGGGAAAACCTCATCACCGATGGCCTCTCTCAGTGTTATACCTATATTGCCTAATTTACCTGTCCTAACTCTCACAGGGTGTTGCACCACCAATAAGTGCCATAACATCGCTTCGGTCCTTGTGAGGTCTTTCCGCACCCGCCATCGTCGAACCTCCCTCATCACTGCATCAACCCTCGCTCCCCTGACCCCACCCCTTGTCAAGAATTCCTGTCGTATGTATATGCTCATTAGGTGACTGTGTAGTGGTATTAGCCCCAAACCTCCCTTACCTACATGCGTCATAACTAAATGCTTCCCTAAACAATGCCTACAGTAACCCCATATGAAATCCAAAGCCTTCCCCTGTAATCGCAACACATCGTCCGTGATCAATGGATAGACCGCTGCAACAAACCATAATTTACTATGCACCAGTACATTAACAACGATTACTCTTTGGTGTAATGTTACATCACCCAGTCTCCATCCTGCCATCCTACGAACTGTGGCTGCTACTACAATAGATGAATTAAATGCATGCGCCGCCTGTTTGTCATTGCAGAAATACACACTGCAGATCTTTATCCGCTCAACGGTTCTCCACCAATACTCCGTACCTAACGTCCCACCCACCCAGGACCCCACCTCCAAAAGTTTGGATTTTTCTCTATTAATGCGCAAGGAAGACTCATCACTAAGAAACCTTATAACCTTATTTACGAATGCCAAACCATTCCTATGCACCAAGATGGTGGTATCGTCCACATAACCTAAAATCCCTACTGCTTCGCCCTGCACACAATCCTCCCCCTCCCTAGCCCACCCAATACCAATCTATGAAAGGGGTTCTGCAAACAGGCAAACAAAAGCTGTGAGAGGGGACACCCCTGCCACAGCCCCCACCTCATGCTTATCGCGGACCCCAACCTCCCATTGACCTGGACTCGGACCTGTGCCTCCATATATAACGTACGCACCCCCACTACTATTTCAATAATATAGCTAATAATGTTTCCCTATCCACATTGTCAAAAGCCTTTTCCCAATCTAATCCTATGACTCCGCCTCCACTACAATCCTTCACAAAACTTGAGGCGTCGATGACCATCTCTCATAGATCGTCCAGGAATCCCGTATTGCCCTTCCCATATTACCTTGTCCAAAACTCGTTTCATCCGGTTTGCCAAGATATGCGCAAAAATCTTATAATCTGCCCCCATCAACATGATGGGCCTATATGCCTCCAAAGATTCGCGGACCTCGGCCTTTAGTACCAACACTACAACACCCAACCCTGCCTCACTGCCCATCCTACCTCTAATTTTCATTGAATTGAAAAGTTGAACCAATATGTGTTTTAACAGTTCCCAATGAACTACATAAAAATCACCTGCTATCCCATCCCAAACAGGTGACTTCCTCAGCGCCTGTCCCTGAACAGCCTTGTAAACCTCCTCCTCTGATATGTAACCCTCCATGTCCGTTCGATCCACGTCACTCAAATTCGCCACTATGGCATGCAGTAAAGCTTCCCTCGCCTCTCGATTCCCCTCTCTACCCTTCCATTTTCTCTCAAACCATTGGTCTGCATAGGTCCCTATGCTCTCAATAGTAACTAATCTTTGCCCTTTATGATAACCACCCAAGTCATCACCGACCACCACTGACAAAACTGTCGTCGCCATACGTCTCATTCTGAAACTACGCAGAACCCCGACAGAGGGTTTATCCCC
Organism: Cherax quadricarinatus; assembly: GCF_038502225.1. NCBI lineage: Eukaryota > Metazoa > Arthropoda > Malacostraca > Decapoda > Parastacidae > Cherax > Cherax quadricarinatus. Next base: position 9,536,109 of record NC_091346.1, on the reverse strand, counting down.
CCACAGCACCTCCTCAATCCCCGCTCGCACCCTCAAAACCTGAAAATTATCATTCTGAAATTCCCGTAATTGACAACGAAGGCACTCTATTTCCGCGAGGTTATTACAACCCAGGATTCGAAATGGCCTGTTACCCCGGGTGTAATGGGAGCAAATAAACACAGTAGAAAAAGTTTAGACTTATATTATCCTTCACCAATTTAGAACAGCAATATGTACACTATGTACAGTGATAAGTATAGTGCACTCCACGGTAAGCAAAGCAGAAATAGAAGCCACAAGATAGCAGACCGTGCTTCAACCAGCTCTAGAATGGGAATGACAAGGGCAGACAGGAGAGCAGTACCCAAATAACCTCTGCGATTGCCAAAACCATCTTCTTATTGGCTAGAACCTGGTCACTAGTTGAACGACGGGGCCCCATCATCAACTCTTAGCAACCTGGTTCGCTGGTTGGGGGAGATAGCCTGTAAATGAGGGTGTGTACATGCGCCGAATAAAGGTTACGTACTCTTTGCATGCCACACCCCCACCCCGAGAAGGCTCAGGATTAGGCTGCCACCTCCCAGTGGTAACCGTGCCGCCATGGCACAAAATAATGGGACCGCCTTTCCTCTCCACCATCCAACTCTTAGATAGAGCTCAGCTTTTCTTGTGACCAAAAGCCAAACCCTAAACTTAGAGTGAGACAGCAGTCAGACAGGCTAGCATAGGTCCAAGATAAAGGCGGACGGTAGCCCGCATCCCCTCACTAAAAAAAAACCCACACCAGGGGATAAAAAAAGAGCATGAAAAGGGGTTACCACAAATAACATCCTAACCTAAATAAAATATTATACTCTAGATAAAGAGTCTGCCAATATATTTTCTTTGACGGCAATATATTTAATGTACAGATTATATGGTTGCAGCCTTAGCGTCCAGTGCATAAGCCTTGTGTTGTGGTTCTTCATGGCTTGGAGATATACTAGAGGATTGTGATCACTGTAGACTGTGACCACCTGCGATGTCTGGCCCACATAAACATCGAAATGCTCCAAAGCCAGTACCAGCGTGAGGGCTTCTTTTTCAATGGTAGAGTAAGCCCTCTGATGTGGCTGGAACTTGGCTGAAAAGTATGCTACAGGCTGCAACTCGTTGTTCCCGATTTGTAATAGTACTGCCCCAACCCCAGACTCACAAGCATCAACCTGTAATGAAAAAGGTTTGGAGAAGTCTGGAGACAAGAGAATGGGTGCAGTACACAATAGTCTTTTTGCTTTATTAAAAGCAGTGTTACAGTCTGAGGTCCAATTAAAGGGAACTTTTTGACTGGTAAGAGAGGTAAGAAGGGCTACAATATCTGAGAAATTCTTACAGAATCTTCTGTAAAATCCTATCATGCCTAGGAAACGTTGAAGAGATTTCCTATCATGAGGAACTGGATAATCTTTAATAGAAAGAACTTTAGCAAGTTTAGGTGCAACTTTACCACTACCTACTTCATGGCCTAGAAAAGTGACAGTGGCCTGGCCAAAGGAAGATTTAGATAAATTAACTGTTAAATGGGAACTCTTAAAGGTCTCAAACAGAGCCTTAAGTCTAAGTAGGTGTTGATCCCAAGTATCAGACACCACAACAATATCATCTAGGTACGCTGCTGTGCCTTCAAGTCCTTTAATAGCCTGATGGATAAGTTTCTGGAATGAAGAGGGGGAATTTTTCATTCCGAAGGGTGTAACTGTGTATTGATAATGTCCTCCTGGAATTACGAAGGCAGAGATTTCCTTCGCCTTATCTGTCAAAGGTACCTGATAGTAGCCTTAAAGGAGATCTAATTTGGACACAAAAGTCGCCTTACCCACAAAGTCAATTACGTCATCCAGACGAGGAAGAGGGTAAGCATCTGTAATTGTGACCTCGTTCACCTTACGGTAGTCTGTACACATACGAAACCCTCCATCAGCCTTCTTCACAAGGATGTACGGTGAAGCCCATGGACTAGATGACTCCTCCACTAAACCATGCTTTAACAAAAATTCTACTTCCTGCTGAAGTAGCCTTTGCTTTTCAGGATTAGCTCTGTAGGGGGAGAGTTTAATTGGTTTAGAGTTTCCCACATCTACATCATGGTAACCTAACGTACATTTTTTCGGCACATCCGAAAAAATATTAGGATATGACTGTAGAAGCTCAGTTAAATTTGTTGCTTGCGTTTCAGATAATCTCTCCATTAAAGGGCTAGGATCCTTGAGGAGGACAGAATTTGAAAGTTTAATATTAATTTCAGAGATAGAGTGCAAAGAGTCAGAGTTGTCCTCAGAGGTAGAGGACAGAGTCATTACTGGGACTTTATCTGGTGTATGGAAGTACTTTAACTGATTAATGTGGTAAGTTTTAGTTTTTGAGGTCTTATCAATGGGAGCTACCACATAATTTACATCAGATAATCTACTTACAATCTGCATAGGTCCCGTAAATCTAGCTTTCAAGGTGTGGCCAGGTATAGGTTCCTGCACCAACACCTTGTCTCCTGGATGGAAGGAGCGGAATTGTGCACTTCTGTCATACCTCTGTTTAATCCTGCTTTGAGCTGTCTTTAGGTTAGCCTTGGCTAACTGACGTGCCACCTGCAACCTTGAAGACGGATTGTAGAGTGTTGAACTAACGTCCTCTCCCATCCATCCTTCTTTGAGCACCCGAAGAGGACCTCGTACATTGTGCCCAAAGATCAGCTCAAAAGGACTATACCCTGTAGACTCTTGCACCATTTCTCGTACTGAGAACAGCAACAAAGGTAGTGATTCATCCCAGTCTGTAGGGAAGTGCATGCAAAAACTTCTCATCATTGTTTTTAATGTCTGGTGGAATCTTTCCAAGGCGCCTTGGGACTGAGGATGATAGGCAGTGGATAAGTTGTGGATTATCCCTAACCTAGTTAATACTTCCCTAAATGCTTTGGCAGTGAAGTTAGTACCTTGATCACTTTGAATAGTTTTAGGAATGCCAAAACAAGAAATGAATTTTGTTAAAGCTTTGAGAATAGCTTTAGTATTAATACTACGCATGGGAATTGCTTCAGGGTATCTGGTTACTTTATCCATAATCATAAATAAATACTGATTTCCAGATTTTGACCTAGGTAGTGGACCTACACAATCTATAATTAAATCTGCAAAAGGTTCTCCATCAGCAGGTATAGGTTGGAGAGGTGCAGGTTTAATGGAATGTCCAGGTTTTCCAACTTGCTGACATTCTCGGCAACACCTAATATGATTCTTCACATCTTTCTTTAATTTTGGCCAATAAAATTCTTTTGTGATTCTATAAAAGGTTTTTGTAATTCCTAAGTGACCTCCTAATGACGTATTATGAGCTATATTTAATATTTGAGGTCTATACTTTGTTGGAACCACTAACCTGTTAAACAATTGCCGGCCCTCTATCTCCTTACCAGTCTCAGTGCAGATCAAATAATCGTTTTTAACTTCATACTTGACCGGATGACCCAAAGAGGATTTACCCATGGCTGCCTCAAAAGCGAATTTTAAAGAAGGGTCCTTTCGTTGTTCCTCCTGGACAGGCCCCCCCATATTACAACCCAGGATTCCAAATGGCCTGTTACCCCGGGTGTAATGGGAGCAAATAAACACAGTAGAAAAAGTTTAGACTTATATTATCCTTCACCAATTTAGAACAGCAATATGTACACTATGTACAGTGATAAGTATAGTGCACTCCACGGTAAGCAAAGCAGAAATAGAAGCCACAAGATAGCAGACCGTGCTTCAACCAGCTCTAGAATGGGAATGACAAGGGCAGACAGGAGAGCGGTACCCACATAACCTCTGCGATTGCCAAAACCATCTTCTTATTGGCTAGAACCTGGTCACTAGTTGAACGACGGGGCCCCATCATCAACTCTTAGCAACCTGGTTCGCTGGTTGGGGGAGACAGCCTGTAAATGAGGGTGTGTACATGCGCCGAATAAAGGTTACGTACTCTTTGCATGCCACAGAGGTCATACCTCCTGCCTGCACCATAACAATCCCGCAGCTGTTCCTCCAAATACTTTTGCTTCCCATATCTTTAACATGCTTCCTCCTTGCCTTTGAATGCCACCACTCTACAACATCCACTATCCCATTTCCTTCATTCCAGAATCCAACCCACCATAACCTGAAAGCTTCCAAAGCATCTACTCCTCGCAACAAATTAACATTTAATTTCCAATAACTAGAAAAAACACTTATAATGCCCTTCCACTCGAGAGTTACCAGAACACCACAGTGGTCTGAGAAACCCAGATCAACACAATCAACCCTACCACTACAGATTAAGCTCATGACATAAACCCTGTCCAGCCATGCAGTGTAACCCCTCCTACAAAAAGTGTGGTCCACATTCCACCCATCACTACTCACCACATCCACTACGCCAATCGCCTGCAGAACCTCCCATAAAACCTCTAAATTACACCCCCCACTGTGCAGTTCAACATCTTTTTCCCGGATAACACAATTCCAATTGCCAGCTATGACAGAAACTAAGGGTAGACCTCTGAGAAAAATAAACCAAAACATAATGCACAAAATCCTCTTTTATTCGTTGATTTGATGTCGCTGGCATATATACTCCCACAAAACCCACCTGAATGTTCCCCCATGAACCCATCACATACATGACCCGGCCCCCACTGCCCCACCCCCACGCAACGAGCATAAAAGGGCTGGTCTGCCTTATGCCTATCACTACCCCACCCTTGAGATTATCCGAATTCTCCGCATAACACTTATACCCTTGCACATGTAATTCACTACCACTCCAAAAAATGTGTTCTTGAGTAAAAAAACATCGACATCCAAGCATCTGAGCGAAACCTCTACCCAGCGCCTCTTGACCTATGCTCTGAGGCCGTTAACATTCATCGTTATACACTTGAATTCTCAGGTTAGGTTTTCTCATTGCGTTTTCCTGTTACCTTTAACCCTGACTTGGACTTGCCACTGCTGCACCTGACTGTCTTCCCCACACTCCCACTCGACTTCTCTAAGGAAAGTCCCTTACTGCCCTTGGCTACGTCAGCCACACCATTTTACAAGACCATTCCCCCAGTGTTAAGACATCGTCCTCCACCAGTGCACTGGGCCTCTTACATGACTCTCCCTCATAATCCATAAGCCCTTCACCATCCACCCTATGCACCTCGACATCCGTCACCACCACTGTCACACAAGATGTACGCCCTTCCTCATCGCCAACACGTCCCACTAGACCATGGTCAACCACAGGCGATGCCGCCAAAGTAGGCGGTAAATCCACTGTCACTAGGCTGTCGAGGTTGATCGACGATCCCCTCTGCAGCATCCACTGCATCACTTCACATCCGCTGGTAAAACCTGCAGTACATCATTGTGAAGGCTTACTCACCCCTGTAACAACTTCAGACAGTATTACCAAGGCTGGCTCCTCCTCAGGAAAATTAATGAATAGAAAAAGAAATAATTCAAAAGATAAAAACTTTATTTAATAAAGCAAACATAAAACAGTGAAACATGAAAGGTATATCCTATTTGAAAGAAAAATGAAAAATGAAATGAAAAAATGACATTTCAACTCAAAGCTTATATATATAGATATAGTGATACTGGGGTGTCTGGTGTTGGTGACACTGCGTGTTGTTGAAATCGTAGCCATTGCTGATGTGCGGGGGGGGGGGGGTCGCAGGTGTTTGTGACAACCCACCGGCTCGTTCTTCACAGAGTCTATAGCCTTGAATAATTACTCCAGATGACAGGAAAGCAGGTTCGTTACCACCACTATGATGAGGGGTTATGTCCTGCATTGGCGTACATAACAGGTAGGTGGATGCAACATGGGACGTCTCAGGACATTAGTAAGTCTCCTTCAATTCTTCTTGTTGGTTGGCAGGTGACCCAATCTGTCATTCCAAGCTGGAAAGAGAGAGAGGTTACCCACTGCTTAAGAAATCACTCTCCATGATAAGTACAATACCTAAAAGATGTGGTGAATATTAAGACATTTAACAGAGCAAGACTGAAAGGACTAAGTTTATTATTGGTCAAAAGTGAAGCTTTCAACCAATAAGTCCACTAGAATATGAGCAGGCATGTACTTACAGTAGTGCTGGGAGCTGCGAGTCAAGTGATTACTGTTTGACCGGAGCCCCACACGTTACCTTTCGGGGGGGAAAGAAAAGGGGGAGATAGCGGGAGTTAGACTTACCCTACCTTAACAAGCAGCCGGCAATCAAACTATCTCTTTCCGGGTGGGGGAAAAAGGGGGGGGATAGTGGGAGCTAGACTTCCCCTACCTTAAGAAGTAGCCAGCAACCAAACTATTGTTACTACATACTTGCTCGATACTCCTATCTATTGAACTTTTCCCTCACACTCCCCCATACCAAGACTTATAGTCAAGGAGTATAAGAAGAATAGGCGAGGAAAAAGTTCTAACACGTGGGAGACGCATAAGGCAACAAATCTACTGATTGTCACGACTTAACCAGTCAGAGAAATAATTGGATGAACCATTGATATACACAATATGGAACTTAAAAGCTTGGAGAGTCAATGTCCACCTCAAGAGGCAACTGTGGGTTCCCTTAAAAGTTTCTAGGTATATCAAAGGTTTGTGATCCATTTCTAAAATGAATTCTTTTCCCAGTAAATAAAATTTAAGCCTGGAGATACCCCACACAAGGGCCAAACATTCCTTTTCTATGGTGGAGTATTTTGTTTCTGCGGGAAGGAGTTTCCGGCTTAGGAAGCATACAAAGAAGGGAGTACCATTATGATATTGTAATAACACCATACCTAAGCCAGTATTGGAGGCATCAGTTCTTAAACAAAATGTTTTATTAATATCTTTCGAGAAGATATTTTTAATCTCATTAAACTTTTCCCGAGCTACGTCAGAAAGTTCAAGAGGTTCCTTCACAGACTTCTTAAGAAAGTCTAATAAGATGCCTGTAAGATCAGTAAAGTTCGGGATAAACCGTGCATAAAAATTTACAGAACCAAGAAAGCTACGCATGAGCTTCTTGGTTTTGGGGAATTTAAATTCTAATAAAGCTTTGATCTTACTGGGGAGAGGCTGCAAAGAGTTATTAGAAAGTATCAGTCCAAAATATCTAACCTTGTTATACCCAAGGAAGCATTTCTTCGGCTTGGCAGTGAGGCCATGTGAGCGTAACCTACGCAAAACTGATGTTAAGGTTTGGATATGTTCGCCCCACGTTGATGTCATTACATAAATGTTATCAAAATGAACTGAAACATTTGACATATTACCGAAGACCTCTCTCATCAGTCTCACGTAGGTAGCATAGGCAGTTACCAAACCGAAGGGCATAGTTCTACACTGCATCAGCCCTTGGTGAGTAGGAAAAGCGGTGTACTGCTTTGAAGAAGGATCTAATATTACTTGATGATATGCCTGTGCAATATCAATCTCTGAAAAGAAAAAAGCATCATAAAATCTGTGTAGATCGCTATCTATTAAGAGCATAGGCTCAGCATCCCACCGAGTTATAGCATTAAGCCCTCTGAAGTCAATAGAAAGTCTATATGAATTATCCTCCTTCTTAACCATGACTACTGGTGAGCAATAAGCAGATACTGAAGGTTCTATTATCTTTAGTTTTAATAATTTGTATACCTCACGGTCAAATGCATCCCTAAGGTGAACTGGAACTGGGTATAATTTCCTTTTGATAGGATTGTCCATCACTAAGTCAATCTTATGGACTACCGTGGAGGTAACACCTGGAATATCAGTAAAGACGTCTGAAAAGTTGCTCACACATTGAAGTAGTTCATGTCTACTATGGTCATCCAAAGACTCATTAATATTAATGTTTGTTGCGCCCGAGTGGTCAAGAGTCACCAAGTCATGTAGTTCTCTATCATAGTCTAAGTTAAAGGAGTCAATTATGCACACATTACATTCTTCAGTTGTCTTACCTAGTTCGTGTGGAAAAACTAAGTCAAAGTTATTAAGGCAGTTAACCGAATTTCTTCGGTAATATTTCTTAAGGATGTTGATATGATAAAGCTTAGGTTTCCCCTTGACTTCTATGAGGTAATCAACCTTCCCACAAATTTTTAGTACTTTATATGGACCTTTCCATGCTACTAATAATTTATTTGACTTTATAAGCAAGAGTATTAGAACTTCATCTCCTACTTTAAAACTTCTCCTCTGACTTTTGGAATCAAAATAGGTTTTGTACTGGTCCATTGATAAGTTTAAGTTCTTCGAAACTATGTCAGAGGTCTCCTCAAGTTTGGATCTAAGGTCAAGGAGAAACTGATAAGAAGACTGAACCTCAGCCTTTACGTCCTCATTAGTCCATAAGTCATGAAGGATGGACAATGGACCTCTGGCCTGTCTACCATAGAGAAGTTCAAAAGGTGAAAACCCCAAAGAGCCACTGGGAACTTCCCTCATGGCAAACAAAGCACAAGGTAGGTAACGATGCCACTCCTTAGGTTTAAGGGAGCAAAGTTTCCTTAAAATGGACTTGAGAACCGAATGCTGGTGCTCAATCCTCCCATTACAGCTGGGATGATAGGGTGTGGTGAAGAGAGGCTTCACTCCCAGAAGTTGGTAGAGATGTTGCATTAAGTCAGAGGTGAATTGTGTCCCACGGTCAGACAAAATTTCTCTAGGAATGCCCACTCTGGAGAAGATGGACAAAAGGGCTTCAGCCACCTCTGTAGTAGTTATGGTCTTTAAGGGTACGGCTTCAGGGAAAATCGAAGCATAATCAACTAATGTTAATATATATCTATGTCCCCCAGATGAAAGTGGTGATAAAGGACCAATGATGTCAATAGCTACTCTTTCAAAGGGTACCGCAAAGACTGGCATTTTGACCATAGGTACTCGCCTGGTACCTCGGGAGGATGACAGTTGGCAAACTTTACAAGATCTACAATAGGTAGTGATATCTGAGGACATTTTGGGCCAAAAATAGGTTTCCCTAATTTTATTTAAGGTTTTCCGATGCGAGAAATGTCCGGCCACTGGCAGGTCATGAGCCATTTTAAGAACAGTCTCTCTGCATTGACTTGGAACAACTAAGATGGAATAGTCTATCTCGTCTGAATTTAATTTGAATACTGACTTATACAAGATACTTTTTATATATTCATATTTATATGAAAAGTTTTCCCTTTGAATAACTTGATTTTGTTTAGCTGCATTATGGCAATTCTGAAGAGAAGGGCAATTACGTTGTAAATTGACAAAAGAGTCCTTTGATATATCTAAAGGCTTAAAGTCAGGGAAAATCAAAGGATGGACAGTAGGAGAAGCCTGGGCTTTGGTCTGAGCCCTAGTCAAGACATTTATAGTATAGGAGGTGATACCTTCACTTCCATCTAACAAGTGAACCGGTGATCCTACTACCTCGCTTCCGAGAGTAGCATCACTGGTTTTTAATTCCACATGAATTTCACGAGACATTGTCTCATCTGAACTTTCGAGGGGCTTCTCTGACTCTACAGGAAGAGGATCTGAAAAGTTTATGTCCATCTTTGGTGATGAAAGGTCAACCTCAGAAGGAAGAATGGCACCTTTTACATTATCTATTAGTACGGAGCAAGAAGTGATGGGAGCTAGTACGGCTTCAGACCAACCTGTGAACCATTTAGACCTAATGTAACAACGGATGGTAGGAAAAGTATCCGTACGGCCCAAGTAGTCTGAAAGTAGAGCAGAGGAATGAGTTTCTTGAAGATTAGGGAACAGCTTATCAGAAATGACTATACATGTGCATCCAGTGTCTCTTAAAATGGTAGATACATTAAGTCCATTAACTGTTCCTGAACAGAAGGGTGCTTGGTCATTACAGTCTTTAAAACATCTTCCAACTTTTTGGACCTTCCTAGAAGGACAATCGGGACGTTTATGTCCCTTAACACCACATAAATGACAAACAGGAATAAAAGAAGTCAGTTTACTTTCCACTAGAGGCTTTGATTTCTTAAGATCTGGTGAACCCTTGCCCTTAGGGTTCGATCCCTTTAGGTCTTTATAGGAATTGTGAGCCTCAGCATACAAGTCAGCGGCCTCAGCAACTTCATCAGCTTTAATCAGTTTACGTTCTCTAATGAATGTTCATATCTGGTGAGGAAGAGCTGTCAGGAACTGGTCAGGAACCATGAAGTCTCTAAGAGATTCATAACTGTGATCAATTCCTGAACTCTCTATCCAAAAGTCGAACAAACGAAAGAGTGTTACCTGTAACTGCCGAAAGTTCTGGCCAGGCTGTAAGGTGGCATACCTGAAATCTTTCCAGTAAGAATTAGTGGTTTTTTGATATGCTTTAAGGATTGCCTTCTTCAGTAGGTTATAATTACATATGATATCCTGCGACAAAGTTGCATAGATATTCAAAGCGGTACCAGAAAATAACATTCCTAACCTGGTAGCCCAGGTGTCAGCAGGCCATTCACAGAGGGTAGCGGTATTTTCAAACCTGATAATGTATGAAGTAATGTCTTCACCCCCTGTGAAGGGAGGTAAATTAGGTATTGGAATATGTGCACTGACTACACGTTGTTCCATTACTCCTTCCTCTAATTGTTGTTGTGTAAAGTTAACTTTTTATTCTCTAATTCAAGGCGAGCTTTTTCGAGCTCGTGATCTTTTTCTCTCTCTCTTAATTCATGTTCTCTAGCTCTCTCCTCACGTTCAAGTCTATCATGCTCCTTTTCGTCTTCTCTCTCTCTTTCTGTCTATCTTGGTTTTCTCTTTCAATTCTCTCTCTCTCCTTTTCTTCTTCTCTTTCGATTTTCTCTCTCTCCTTTTCCTCCTGTCTTTCCCTTTCTAACTGTCTCTCTTCTCTCTCAATTCTCTCTCTTTGAAGTCTTTCCTGGATCTTAGCACTAATGAAAGATTCTAAATTTTTCCCTGTTATTCCTAACTTACTTCCAGCATTCATCCAAAACTGGTATTCCTCCATGCTTGCAAGAACTTAAACTACCAGGGGGAAATTGAAACGGGTCTCAAAGAAAACAGAGGGTTCAATTCCTGCTCCGCTCAAACTGTTAATAAACCAGAGGGCTCGATCCCTGCTTCAATTAAACAATATGTATTAATGAAAACGAAGGGTTCTGTGCCAGCTCCGAGCAAACAGTAAGTAGAATGGGGTCACTTGACCATCCAATCTTCTCACCAACAAATCAAGAGTGTCCTACGACAGTTCCCTTGATATAATAAAGAGCTCAATGAAACCAATTGTCACTGGAAAATCTCGGGTCCCTAGAGTCTAACCCTCCAAAGTGTTTCAAGCTCGAAAAAAGGTGGCAGAATTAACTATTATATCCTGCCTGACTTGACTTACAATAAATTGAGACTATAACAATCACCAAATCTTTTAAATACCTGTACCGTAGTCCTACCATAGAGAATGATTACTCATGGCTGGTGGTAACCGTCTGTGGTATGCGGCGTTGAAGTTCCAATGGTAGATTCGAGATGGAGTTGAATCTTGATTCAGTCGAGTTGATCCTGGCAAGGTCGCCACTTGTGAAGGCTTACTCAGCCCTGTAACAACTTCAGACAGTATTACCAAGGCTGGCTCCTCCTCAGGAAAATTAATGAATAGAAAAAGAAATAATTCACGAAGATAAACACTTTATTATTTATTAAAGCAAACATAAAACAGTGAAACATGAAAGGTATATCCTATTTGAAAGAAAAATGAAAAATGAAATGAAAAAATGACATTTCAACTCAACGCTAATATATATAGATATAGTGATACTGGGGTGTCTGGTGTTGGTGACACTGCATGTTGTTGAAATCGTAGCCGTTGCTGATGTGGGGGGGGGGGGTCGCAGGTGATGGTGACAACCCACCGGCTCATTCTTCACAGAGTCTATAGCCTTGAATAATTACTCCAGACGACAGGAAAGCAGGTTCATTACCACTGCTATGATGAGGGGTTATGTCCTGCATTGGCATACATAACAGGTAGGTGGATGCAACATGGGATGTCTCAGGACATTAGTCCGTCTCCTTCAATTCTTCTTGTTGGTTGGCAGGTGACCCAATCTGTCATTCCAATCTGAAAAAAGAGACAGGTTTCCCACTGCTTAAGAAATCACTCTCCATGATAAGTACAATACCTAAAAGACGTGGTGATTATTAAGACATTTAACAGAGCAAGACTGAAAGGACTAAGTTTATTATTGGTCAAAAGTAAAGCTTTCAACCAATAAGTCCACTAGAATATGAGCAGGCGTGTACTTACAGTAGTGCTGGAAGCTGTGAGTCAAGTGATTACTGTTTGACCGGAGCCCCACACATCACCTTTCGGGGGGGGGGAAGAAAAGGGGAGGATAGCGGGAGCTAGACTTACCCTACCTTAACAAGTAGCCGGCAATCAAACTATTGTTACCATATGTGGTCAGTGGTCAGTCGTCACGTGAGGTCACAGACCCTGAGCTGCTTTGGGGATTAGCGTGGACAGTTACAAAGCACAGCTTGCTTCTGCAGTGTTTTAAAAATTGAGGTTGGAGAGTTGAAGGAGGAGGTCTTGCTTCTCCAGGAGGAGATTAGGAGGCTGAAGGTCCACCTCAATGGGTCTGAGAGAGAGTGTGAGGTGGCTGGAGTTGTGGGGAATGAGGCTTCTAGCAGTGAGGTGTAGTCTGTCTCTCGCTGTGAGGAGGCTGTAGGTGGGGAGGTAGCAATGGCTACCAGCAGTGAGGTGCAGCCCAGCACCTACTACAAGTGGCAAGTGGTTCACAGTAATGGGAGGTGCATCAGAATAAGGAAAGTTAAGAGTGAAGATCTGAAGGTAGGAAATCGCTTTTCTGTTCTTCAGGATGAATGTACTTCAGTGGCCAGTGGAGGTAAGGGTACTACTGCCCCTGCTAATGGAGGTAAGCGCATTCTTGTGGTTGGTGACTCTCAGGTAAGATATATTGACCGTGCTTTTTGTAATAGGAATAAGAAGATGAGAGATAGTGTGCGCTTCCATGGAGCTGGTGTTGGGGACATAGTCAACAGGCTGGATAATATCATGTCAGGTAATGGGAACAAGCCCATTATCTGTCTCAGTGCTGGTGGAAATGATGTTGGGAAGGGTAGGAGAGAAGAGCTGCTAGATAAGTACAGGTCAGCTATAGATTTCATTAAGTCTAAGGGAGGGATCCCAATCATATGTAGCATCTTGCCTAGAAGGGGAGTAGGAAATGAATGGTTATCTAGGGCAATTGGTGTAAATTGCTGGCTAGACAGATACTGCAAGGAACTTGCAATCCCATTCATTGACAACTGGAACAACTTTTATGGCAAACATGATATGCATGCAAGGGATGGGGTACATCTCTCTGGGGCTGGGGTGGTAGCACTTGCAGATTGAGAAGGCCATTGGTGAAATGCCTATAATTTTAAACTGATGGAAGATAGAGGTATGGGTGTGTGTGGGAAACAAGCAGGTTGCAACACTAGGGTTGGAAACAGTAAATGTATAAAAGCCATTTAGCATGAAGTTATAAATAAAAACAATAGATCAGGTCAGCAAAGGGGGACAGCAGAGGGCAGCAAAGGACTAGCTCCCTTAAGGTTTACTATACTAATAGCAGGAGTGTAAGAAATAAGATAGATGAGCTAAGATTAATTGCAAGTGCAGGAAACATAGATATTATTGCTATAACAGAGACCTGGCTCAATCTGAAAGATAGAGAGATGCCCTCTGAATGTCACATACAAGGCTATAAATTATTCCACACTGACAGGGTCAACAGGAAAGGTGGTGGAGTAGCGATGTATGTCAGAGACAATATAAATTGTTGCGTTAGACAAGATATAAAATTAGAAGCGTCAGCCACTGAATCTGTTTGGTTACAGCTTCTCGAGGGCCGAGAAAAACTAACTTTGGGTGTGATTTACAGGGCCCCAAATCTTGATAGGGAGTGCAGTAAACTTCTATGGGACGAAATTCGTAAGGCATCTACATTCGAAAATTTTGTGCTAATGAGAGATTTCAACTATAGACAGATTGACTGGAGCAATTTGACAGGAAATTTAGAGTCAGGTGACTTTCTTGATACGATCCAGGATTGTCTTTTAAAACAGTTTGTGACAGAGCCAACTAGGGGAAATAACCTCCTTGACTTGATTCTTGCCAGTAGGGAAACACTAATAATCTTGAGGTTAATGATGAGCTTGGGGAAAGTGATCACAAATCACTCAGTTTTAATATATCATGGAATTCCCATAATAATGGCTATCAAGTCTCTGTCCCTGCCTTCTGCTTGGCTGATTTCATAGGACTGAAAAATTACTTAGGTGGGCTGAACTGGAATGACCTGACTAAGGGTCAGGTGGGTGGTAATGGTTGCCGATATGACGCTTTCCAGGGCATAGTTCTAGCTGCTCAGTCAAATTATGTTCCAAATATGGAAATCAGATCAAACAAAAATTATCCTAAATGGATGAACAATAGATTAAAATATCTAAATGGTCAAAAATAGGCATATATAGGCAAATCAAAAGAGGAGAGGGGCAATTAAGAAATCGATATGTTCAGTTAAAGAGAGAAATAAAAAAAGGAATTAGAAAAGCAAAAAGAGATTTTGAGGTTAAAGTTGCAAGAGATTCGAAGACTAACCCAAAAGGATTCTTTCAGGTATACAGAAGTAAGATCAGGGACAAGATAGGTCCACTCAAAAGTTCCTCGGGTCAGCTCATTGACAGTGATAAGGAAATGTGTAGAAGTTTTAACACATACTTCCTCTCAGTTTTTACACAGGAGGATACCAGCGATATTCCAGAAATGATAAATTATGTGGAACAGGACGATAATAAACTGTACACGATTAGGGTCACAAGTGACATGGTCCTTAGGCAAATAGATAAATTAAAACCTAACAAATCCCCAGGCCCTGATGAACTGTATGCAAGGGTTCTAAAGGAATGTAAAGAGGAGCTTAGCAAACCTTTGGCTAATCTTTTCAACATATCACTACAAACTGGCATGGTGCCAGATAAGTGGAAAATGGCAAATGTGATACCTATTTTCAAAGCAGGTGACAGGTCCTTAGCTTCGAACTATAGACCAATAAGCCTAACCTCCATAGTGGGAAAATTTATGGAATCAATAATTGCCGAGGCAGTTCGTAGCCACCTTGAAAAGCATAAATTAATCAACGAATCTCAGCATGGTTTTACAAAGGGGCGTTCCTGCCTTACGAATTTATTAACTTTTTTCACTAAGGTATTTGAGGAGGTAGATCATGGTAATGAATTTGATATTGTGTATATGGACTTCAGTAAGGCTTTTTACAGGGTCCCACATCAGAGACTATTGAGGAAAATTAAGGCACATGGAATAGGAGGAGAAAATTTTTCCTGGATGGAGGCATGGTTGACAAATAGGCAGCAGAGAGTTTGCATAAATGGGGAGAAATCAGAGTGGGGAAGCGTCACGAGCGGTGTTCCACAGGGGTCAGTGTTGGGCCCCCTGCTGTTCACAATATGCATAAACGATATAGATGAGGGCATAAAGAGCGACATCAGCAAGTTTGCCGATGACACCAAAATAGGCCGTCGAATTCATTCTGACGAGGACATTAGAGCACTCCAGGAAGATTTGAGTAGACTGATGCAGTGGTCGGAGAGGTGGCAGATGCAGTTTAATATAGACAAATGCAAAGTTCTAAATGTTGGACAGGACAATAACCATGCCACATATAAACTAAATAATGTAGATCTTAATATTACGGATTGCGAAAAAGATTTAAAAGTTCTGGTTAGCAGTAATCTGAAACCAAGACAACAGTGCGTAAGTGTTCACAATAAAGCTAATAGAATCCTTGGCTTCATATCAAGAAGCATAAATAATAGGAGTCCTCAGGTTGTTCTTCAACTCTATACATCCTTGGTTAGGCCTCATTTAGATTATGCTGCACAGTTTTGGTCACTGTATTACAGAATGGATATAAATGCTCTGGAAAATGTACAAAGGAGGATGACAAAGTTGATCCCATATATCAGAAACCTTCCCTATGAAGATAGACTAAGGGCCCTGAATCTGCACTCTCTAGAAAGACGTAGAATTAGGGGGGATATGATTGAGGTGTATAAATGGAAGACAGGAATAAATAAAGGGGATGTAAATAGTGTGCTGAAAATATCTAGCCTAGACAGGACTCGCAGCAATGGTTTTAAGTTAGAAAAATTCAGATTCAGGAAGGATATAGGAAAGTACTGGTTTGGTAATAGAGTTGTGGATGAGTGGAACAAACTCCCAAGTACAGTCATAGAGGCCAGAACGTTGTGTAGCTTTAAAAATAGGTTGGATAAATACATGAGTGGGTGTAGGTGGGTGTGAGTTGGGCCTGATTAGCTTGTGCTACCAGGACGGTTGCCGTGTTCCTCCCTTAAGTCAATGTGACCTGACCTGACTAGGTTGGGTGCATTGGCTTAAGCCGGTAGGAGACTTGGACCTGCCTCGCATGGGCCAGTAGGCCTTCTGCAGTGTTCCTTCGTTCTTATGTTCTTATGTTCTTATATACTTGCTCGATACTCCTATCTGTTGAACTTTTCCCTCACAATCATCCACCATCGTGGGCCTCCGATGGGCCAACTCATCCTCCACCATTGCTTCTTTGGACGTAGGGTCTGTCAGGTCCGACCGTTTTCTCCCTCGTCGTTGCTCACAAGTCGCCGCCATATGACCTGTTGCACCACACAGTCGGAACGTCCGAACCTGCCCTAGGTAGGTTACGTAGACCTGTATCCGAAAATCCTCCAACATGACAAACGAGGGAATTGGAAGTCTCTGTGTTATTTTCATCGAGAAAGAACCCTCGAGCATGCCAGCATAAAAACCCTGGGACCAACGCCCTACGTTGACAGCTTGTATGGTGCCATAGCACCCAAATGTCCGACGAATGTCAACCTCGTCTGCCTCGATGGGTACATTACGAAGACGAACCCATGTATAACACGCCGAGACATCACGCAGGCACACCTCAAGACCAGTGTTGATGACAATCCGTTTTTCTTGATAGGTGTCCACAGCTTTCACATAAGCAGCAGACGGCATAAATTTTACAAAAATTCTTGCGTTGCCGTTCAAGGAAATCCCATATAAATCCTCACTTGGGATCCCATACGTATCTTTTATTACAAGAGGCAGAATGACGTCAGCAGTGTCCTGGTATATTGCACCTTTCAACAATTCCACACAGACAGTGTTGACTCTTCGCCTGCGCTCCGCCATCTTGAGAAAATCAAACTTCTCAAAAAAGACACCAGAGGGCACCAGCCGCTCGCTCTGCGTCCACCCTCACCAACAGCTGGGTGAGAACATAGTTAGTAAATTTGTCAGGCAGGAATGACCCCACATGCATCTATGCTGAAAATCAAATTTTGTTCTTCAAGGTGACATTTAAAAATATCGGCTATAATTGATTCCAATAATTTCCCGACTATAGACGTCAGGCTTATTGGGCGGTAATTTGATGGAATGGATTTATTCCTTGATCTATATATATGAACTACATTGGCTATCTCCCACATCTCTGACTCAACACCAGTTAGGATGGATCCATTAAAAACGCCCTTTCCATCTTGCATTCTTTAAGTACACTGGAAAACAACTCGTCGGGTCCTGGGGACTTACTTTGTTTCGGTTTATCTATCTGTTTGATAACCATGTCCCTCGTGACAGTAATATTAATTAATTTGAATTCTTCAGGAACTGGATAATTGTTAATTGCTGGAATCTAATTTACGTCTTCTTGTGTAAAGACTGACAAGAAAATAATAATTAAATAGAGAACACATTTCCAGTTCATTATCCGTCAGCTGTCCATTCCCAATTTTTAGTGGTTCTTCTTTTTCCCTTACATTCGTCCTTTACACTGGAAAGAACCCTTTGTGGCATGCAAAAAGAACGTAACCTTTATTCGGCGCATGTACACACCCTCATTTACAGGCTCTCCCCCCCAACCAGCGAACCAGGGACTGAGGGTTGACGATGGGGCCCCGTCATTCAACCAGTACCCAGGTTCCAGCCAATGAGAAGATGGTTTTGGCAATCACTCAAGATTGATGGACTGAACACATCGACTCAAGGTTGAGGGACTGATTACCTGTACTTAACTCAGTGGTGACCTGTACTTAACTCAGTGGTGACCTGTACTTAACTCAGTGGTGACCTGTACCTAACTCAGTGGTGACCTGTACTTAACTCAGTGGTGACCTGTACTTAACTCAGTGGTGACCTGTACTTAACTCAGTGGTGACCTGTACTTAACTCAGTGGTGACCTGTACTTAACTCAGTGGTGACCTGTACTTAACTCAGTGGTGACCTGTACTTAACTCTGTGAAGAAGTGTCTTGTTTGCTCCCGTGGACTGAACCAAGATGCCCTCCATCGACTTAAGGAAGAATTGAGGGCAGCGAAGATGGAGATACGGCGATTGACAGAGGAAAACAAGAGGATTCGTAGTAGTCCTCCTGTTTCGAGTCCTCAGGTCAAGAAGGGATCGTGGTCAGTGGCTGGACAGTAGAGGTTGTCGAAGTTGATGGTCTGTACCAAGATACCCTTGTGTTGCAGTGTCTGACAGAATGAACATTAAAATGGTATAAAATACCGACAGATTGTTAGGTAAGACACATATGCAACAGTTAGGTATCTTTATTTCGAAACGTTTTATACCATTTTAATGTTCATTCTGTCAGACACTGCAACACAAGGGTATCTTGGTACAGACCATCAACTTCGACAACCTCTACTAGTGAGAACGGCTGGGTTTGAGAGGGACCTGCCCTCCCAAAGCAACCTACGTCTCACCTCCTGGCACTATATAAGGCCCCATTCTGTCACTTCAACTTCATATTGTTTCAGACAACGGAACAATGCTCTTCTCCAGACTGAGGGACTGACCACCTCAAAACTTTAAGGGTGATGGACTGATTACATCGTCTTCAAGTATCTTCTGCTTCTATCAACTTTTCTGTACTCGACTGAAGAAGCCTACTGTGTAGGCGAAACGTTTCGAAATAAAGATACCTAACTGTTGCATATGTGTCTTACCTAACAATCTGTCGGTATTTTATACCATTTTAATGTTCAAGGCTTTAAGTCTATCTTCATACGGGAGGTTCCTTACACAGTAAATCATTTTAGTCATTCTTCTCTGTATGTTCTCTAATGAGTCTATGTCCATCCTGTAGTAAGGGGACCAAAACTGAGCAGCATAATCTAAATGAGGCCTCACTAGTGATGTATAGAGCTGTAAAATAACTTTTGGACTTCTGTTACTTATACTTCTTGAGATAAATCCAAGTAATCTATACATCTATACATCTATACAAAGGCAACAGTTAGGCAACTTTATTCCGAAACGTTTCGCCTACACAGTAGGCTTCTTCAGTCGAATACAGAAAGTATTCGACTGAGAACTGTTGGATCTGAGAGGGACCTGACCTCTCAGAGGCTACATTCTCACTACTACTACTACTCTGCACCTCTCCTTCCGACAGTATTTAAGTCTCTGCACTGTCGCTTGATCTCCAGTGGGGTGAGCGAGGAGGAAAGGACATGCGACGTTTAGGGCTAGAGAGGAGTGTAGAACTGGGCCATGTCTTAACCCAAAAATGCTAAGGCAAAACGTGGGTCAGAGAATGGTACCTGTCATAGAAGGTACCTGTCAGCGGATCCAAGGTTATTTGTAAGTAGGGTTAGGAGCAGGATCATGCAAGGAGTCCTTTCCTCCTCGCTCACCCCACTGGAGTCCTAACAGAAGAGCCTGAATTTCTCTTCTCAATATCTGTCCCACGATCGCCTTCGCTGCTGGGTTAAGCCCTGGCTCATTTTCTACGACTAAGAACACTCCTCTCCAGCACTATTCTTCGTCTGTCCCGTCTTCCCCGCTCATCCCTTTTGGGATCTTACCTGAACTTTCGTTCGTTCGTTCGTTCGCTTGATCTTCAGATAGTTCCTGACTATGGAACTGAACTCTCCAGGCTGAGGGACTGACAACCTCAAATTCTACGACTTCAAGGGTGATGGACTGATTACATCGTCTTCACATCTCTACTGTTCCTGCCTACTTTCTGTATTCGACTGAAGAAGCCTACTGTGTAGGCGAAACGTTTCGGAATAAAGTTGTCTAACTGTTGCCTTTGTGTCTTACCTACCAACCTGTCGGTATTTTATACCATTTTGATGAACATTAAAATGGTATAAAATACCATGTTCATACCATGGAACAATGCTCTTCTCCAGACTGAGGGACTGACAACCTCAAAACTTTAAGGGTGATGGACTGATTACATCGTCTTCAAGTATCTTCTGCTTCTATCAACTTTTCTGTACTCGACTGAAGAAGCCTACTGTGTAGGCGAAACGTTTCGAAATAAAGATACCTAACTGTTGCATATGTGTCTTACCTAACACTTAAAGCCTTAAATCTCCACTCTCTGGAGAGGCGTTCTCTGAACCATTCATCTACAAACTCTGGAGAGGCGTAGAATGAGGGGAGATATCATTGAAGTGTATAAGTGGATGACGGGCATAAACAAGGGAGACATTAATAAAGTACTGAGGGTGTCGAACCAGGTAAGAACCAGGAATAATGGATTTAAGTTGGATAAATTTAGATTTAGAAAGGACATAGGTAAGTACTGGTTTTCTAACAGAGTTGTAGATGCGTGGAACAGTCTTCCCAGTGGGGTGATAGAGGCTAGGACCTTGGGTAGCTTTAAGAAGAGACTGGACAAATATATGAGTGGGAGGGGCTGGGTTTGATTGGTGTTAAGGGGTACGGGAGTTATTTCTTGAGTAGCTTTAGGTAGATGTCGTTTTGATAAGGACCTGCCTCGTATGGGCCAGTAGGCCTTCTGCAGTGCTCCTACATTCTTATGTTCTTATATGGGTACCACTCGCCTGTCTGCCCTTGTCATTCCCATTCTAGAGCTGGTTGAAGCACGGTCTGCTCTCTAGTGTCTTCTATTCTGCCTTGCTTACCGTGGAGTGCACTAATACCTATTGTTGTACATAGTGTATATAGTGTACATACTTTTGTTCTAAATTGGTGAAGGAAAATATAAGTCAAAAGTTTTCTGCTGTGTTTATTTTGCTCCCTTTACACCCAGGATAACAGGCCTTTGGGATTCCTGGGTTGTAATATGGATAGCCTGTCCGAGAGCTGGAGCTGGACTTAGAACACGGGTTGAGCCTAGGGCGACGCTGGAAGCAGGAACATTGTGTAGCTTGCTGTCTGGCATTGCATTAGCTTTGACAACGCTTTACAAACTTTGCGTGTCAATTGCTTTGCTATGGTCAGCCTTGCTATTGTATGATCGTTCAATTGCTCGCTACCAGCTTGTTCGGTGTGCTCGCTTCGCTACGGTCAATCTTGTGTGAAGATTTTGCAGTCAGCTTTGCTACTGTGTATCCACCTTGCAAGCGTATGTGCGTATTCTGCAATCGTACTGTGCATAGCAAATAACTTATACAATGGGGTATGCCACCTAGACGAGTCAGACGTTTGGTGTCGGCATATACTTTATTTAACTTGCCTAAATTGTCCCTACAGCGTTGTTGGCAAATTGCTCGTTCCATTGGCATTGATTACGAACGCACTCTCACAAATGCACAACTGCGTTCACTGATCACTGACAAAATTCAGGAAGAGGAGATGGCACATCAGACTCCTCCCTCTACGGAAGCCAGGAATAAAACTCCGATGTTCTCGCAGGAGGAAGATGATACATCAATGGAGCAAAATCGCAGTCTAGTGCAGCAGGGTTGTCTCAAGGCGAATCAACGACGTTGGCACTTGAGCTGGCAAAAATCAATCTTGAACAGACTAGGGAGCAGAGGGCATTTGCCAAAGAAGAGTTTGATATGGAAAAAGAAAGAAGGCAGTTTTCGCAACTTGTAAATGACTTTAGTTTACAGAAAGCAGTACAGCTTGTTCCCCGCTTCAATGAGGCCGAACCAGAAATTTTTTTCGAAGCTTTCGAAAATCAGGCTCGAGCCTTGAGGTGGCCGGAACAGCATTGGGCATCGTTGGTTCACACAGCATTGTTTGGTAAGGCAGAGGAATTTACGTCAGTGTTAAATGAGACTGATTTTTCTGATTATAAAGTGGTGAAGATCACAGGTGTGAGAGCATATACATGTATCCTAGCTAAGTATAGGAAAAACTTCAAGTTCGGCAGACGACAGCTTGGTCAATCCCTGGTTGATTTTGTGTGACAGAAGATTAAAGCTTTTACCAGCTGGTATAAAGCAAGTGGTGTTGCTACCTTCGATGATCTTGTGCAGCTTATTCTGGCTGAGAACCTGTTGGAGTCTGTGGGACCAGAGGTTCAAGTTTTTCTGTAGGATCATGATTTAACCACTGCATTAGAGGCAGCTAGATTGGCTGATACCTATGAAATTAACCGCTCCTTGTCCGAGCGGTCCCATCTCTCTTTTCAACAGCCTGACATGAGCAGAGATCGTCAACCTTGGAGGATGAACATAACATAAGAAAGAAGGAACACAGCAACAGGGTTACTGACCCATGCAGAGCAGATCCATGTCCCCCCCCCCGATTAGCCCAATGACCCCCCCAGAGTAGTCCAATGCCCCCCCCCAAGAACACCCTAATGACCCACCAACCCCGGATCAGCCCAATGACCCACCCAGTCTGGTCACCTCCACTTAAGGATGGAGCACGCCACCAGACCCAGCAGCACAAACTAGTCAGGTCCAACTCACACCCACCCACAACCAGTCATGTATTTATCTAACCTACTTTTAAAACTACACAACGTTTTAGCCTCAATAACTGTACTCGGGAGTTTGTTCCACTCATCCACGACTCTATTACCAAACCAGTGCTTTTCTATATCCTTCCTGAATCTGAATTTTTCCAACTTGAAACCATTGCCGCGAGCCCTGTCTTGGCTGGAAATTTTCAGCATGCTATTTACATCCCCTTTATTTATTCCTGTTTTCCATTTATACACCTCGATCATATCCCCCTAATTCTACGCCTTCCGAGAGAGTGCAGATTCAGGGCCCTCAGTCTATCCTCATATGGAAGATTTCTGATACATGGGATCATCTTTGTCATCCTCCTCTGTAGATTTTCCAGAGCATTTATATCCATCCTGTAATACGGTGACCAGAACTAAGCAGCATAGTCTAAATGAGGCCTAACCAAGAATATATAGAGTTGAAGAACAGCCTGATGACTTCTATTATTTATACTTCTAGATATGAAGCCAAGAATTCTGTTAGCTTTATTGCGAACACTAATGCACTGTCTTCGTTTTCGATTACTGCTAACCAGAACTCCTAAATCCTTTTTGCAATCAGTAGTATTAAGATCTACATTATTTAGTTTATATGTGGCATGGTTATTTAACTGTCCAACATTTAGAACTTTGCATTTGTCAATATTAAACTGCATCTGCCACTTCTCCAACCATTGCATCAGTCTATTCAAATCATCATGGAATGCTCTAGTGTCCTCATTAGAATGAATTGGACGGCCTACTTTGGTATCATCAGCAAATTTGCTTATGTCGCTATTTATTCCCTCATTTATGTCTTTTATGAAAATTGTGAACAACAACGGGTCCAACACTGACCCCTGAGGAACACCGCTTGTGACTTGCCCCCATTCTGATTTCTCCCCATTTATGCAAACTCTCTGCTGCCTATTTGTCAGCCATGTCTCTACCCAGGAAAAAATTTCTCCTCCTATTCCGTGTGCCTTAAGATTCCTCAATAGCCTCTGATGTGGAACTCTATCGAAAGCCTTACTGAAGTTCATACACACAATAACATATTCATTACCATGATCTACCTCATCAAACACCTTAGTGAAAAAAGTAGTAAATTCGTAAGACAGGAACGCCCTTCGTAAAACCATGTTGAGATTCATTAATCAATCTGTGCCTATCAAGATGGCTACGAATTGCTTCGGCAATTATTGATTCCATAAAATTTCCTACTATGGAGGTAAGGCTTATTGGTCTATAGTTCGAAGCCAAGGACCTGTCACCTTCCTTGTAAATAGGTATTACATTTGCCATTTTCCACTTATCAGGCACTGTGCCAGTTTGTAGTGATACGTTAAAAAGATTAGCCAAAGGTTTGCTAAGTTCCTCTTTACATTCCTTTAACACCCTTGCAAACAGTTCATCAGGGCCTGGGGATTTTTTAGGTTTTAGTTTCTTTATTTGTCTGAGGACCATGTCACTAGTTACCACAATCGTACATAGATTATTATCCTGTTCTACATAATCTATTATTTCAGGAATATCGCTAGTATTTTCCTGGGTGAAAACTGAGAGGAAGTAGGTATTGAGAATTTCACACATATCCTTATCACTGTCAGTGATCTGACCTGAGTTACTCTTAAGTTGGCCAATCTTGTCCCTAATCTTACTTCTGTATACCTGAAAGAACCCTTTTGGGTTAGTCTTTAAATCCCTTGTGACTTTAGCCTCATAATCCCTTTTTGCTTTTCTTATTCTTTTTTTTTATTTCTCTTTTTAAATGAATATATTGATTTCTTAACTGCCCATCCTTTCTTTTAATATGCCTATATATGTCTCTCTTTTGACCAATGAGATGTTTTAATCTATTGTTCATCCATTTGGGATCATTTTTGTTAGAACTAATTTCCCTACTCGGAACAAAAGTTGTCTGGGCAGCTAGAACTGTGCTCTGAAAAGCGTCATATTGGCAACCAAGATCACCTACCTGACCCATATTCAGGACATCCCAATTTAGCGCACCCCAGCTGGAGGGAGAATGTCTACGTCAGCCAACTAAGTCAACTGGTGAGCCACGCTTCTCAACTTATGGTCCACCTGGTGAGAGACAAACCACTCAACATGGTGTAACTCGACAACAGTATCCAGAGAGGCACCAGCCAGAGCGACACCAGTTGCAACGTCAGCAGGGAGTAAAGGGCAAGCCTGTCGTCTGCTTCCTGTGTAACAAAGTAGGTCACATCCCTCCCAACTGCCCCCATAAACCCCAACCAATTAGGGAAATCTCTAATATCCCTAGAAACATGTCCCTGAAAGAAGTAGAGAAAGGGATGGCCCCTTATTACTGTCAGAGTCTTATTTCCCTTCAGGAAAACTCCAAAACAACTGAAGTCAAAACTTTTAGAGATACTGGAGCATATTGCTCACTTATAAGAGAGGGAATATTACCCTTTGAAAGAACACCTCCTTAAACTCCTCTGTTTTGCTGGAAGCGTTTGGAGGAGCTATATATTCTGTCCCCTTGCATAGAATTTATGTACAGTGCAAATATTACACTGGATACTTGACTGTGGATGTATCTGAGGGATTCCTCATGAAAGATGCCATGTTATTTCTGGGTAATAACATTACCACTGTTAGTGTATGTCCTGAACACATAATGATTAATTCTTCTCCAGTGTTGGCCATAACTCGGGCAACATCCCAAGGGTTGTCTGGCGAGAATGTTGACCTATCCTTGGACGACTCCGATCTCGGAATAGCCAATTTGTTTTAAGAGGAAAACTGGTCAGGGCCTCGTAGATCAAGTGAACAGACCCAGATCAAGCCTTCCTATTCCAAGGTTGCAGGATTGCCAGATATCTCTGTTTCCATGCCCGAGGGACTGTCCTTCTGTGAGGAACAACAAAAGGATCCTTCTTTGAATTTCGCTTTTCAGGCAGCCATGGGTAAATTCTTTTCAGATCATCCGGTCAAGTATAAACTTAAAAACGACTATTTGATCTGCACTGAGACTGGTAAGGTGATAAAGGGCCAGCAACTGTCACACAGGTTAGTGGTTCCAACAAAGTTTAGACCTCAAATATTGAATATAGCTCATAATACTTCATTAGGAGGTCACTTAGGAATTACTAAAACATTATATAGAATCACAAAAGAATTTTATTGGCCAAAATTAAAGCAGGATGTGAAGAATCATATCCGGTGTTGCCGAGAATGTCAGCAAGTAGGGAAACCTGAACATTCTATTAAACCTGCACCTCTCCACCCTATACCTGCTGATGGAGAACCTTTTGCAGAATTAATCACAGACTGTGTAGGTCCACTGCCTAGGTCAAAGTCTAGAAATCAGTATTTATTTACCATTATGGATAGAGTAACTAGATACCCTGAAGCAATTCCCATGCACAGTATTAATACTAAAGCTATTCTCAAAGCTTTAACCAGATTTATTTCTTGTTTTGGCATTCCTAAAACTATTCAAAGTGATCAAGGTACTAACTTCACTGCCAAAGCATTTAGGGAAGCATTAACCAGGTTAGGGATAATCCACAACTTATCCACTGCCTATCATCCTCAGTCCCAAGGCGCCTTGGAAAGATTCCAACAGACGTTAAAAACCATGATGAGAACTTTTTGCATGCATTTTCCTACAAACTGGGATGAAATGTTGATGGAGGCTTTTGTATGTGTACAGACTACCGTAAGGTGAATTAGGTCATGTGAGGTGATATAATCGACTTTGTGGGTAAGGCTACTTTTGTGTCAAAGTTAAATCTCCTTAAAGGTTACTATCAGGTACTTTTGATGGATAAGGCGAAGGAAATCTCTGCCTTCGTAATTCCAGGTCATTATCAGTATACAGTTACCCCCTTCGGAATGAAAAACTCCCCCTCTTCATTCCAGAAACTTATCCATCAGGCTATTAAAGGACTTGAAGGCACGGCAGTGTACCTGGATGATATTGTTGTGGTGTCTGATACTTGGGATCAACACCTGTTGCAAAAGGGGAATGAGGAGTTGCAGCCTGTAGCTTTCTTCTCTGGCAAGTTCCAGCCGCATCAGAGGGCTAACACTACCATTGAAAAAGAAGCCCTTGTGCTGGTACTGGCTTTGGAGCACTTCGATGTTTACATGGGCCAGACTTCGCAGTTGATCACTGTCTGTAGCGACCACAACCCTCTAGTATATCTCCAAGCCATGAAGAACCACAATACAAGGCTCAAGAGATGAATTCTACGACTGCAACCCTAGTCTATCAAAATCTTACACATTGCCAGCAAAGAAGATATGTTGGCAGACTCTTTATCTAGAGTCTAACAATATTATAATTATATATTAGGTTAGGATGTTAGGTTACTTGTGGTGACCCCTTTGAAGCTCTTTTTTTATCCCCTGGTTTTTTTTTTTTTTTTTTTAGTGAGGGGATGCGGGCTACTGTCCGCCCGTGTCTTGGACCTATGTTAGCCCGACTGTCTGCTGTCTCGCTCTGAGTTTAGGGTTTGGCTTTTTGTCACGAGAAAAGCTGAGCTCTTTCTTAGAGTTGGATGGTTGAGAGGAAAGGTGGTCCCATTATTTGGTGCCATGGCGGCACGGTTACCACTGAGAGGTGGGAGCCTAATCCTGAGCCTTCTCGGGGTGGGGGTGTGGCATGCAAAGAGTACGTAACCTTAATTCAGCGTATGTACACACCCTCATTTACGGGCTGTCTCCCCCAACCAGCGAACCAGGGACTGAGGGTTGACGTCGTTCAACCAGTACCCAGGTTCCAGCCATTGAGAAGATGGTTTTGGCAATCGCAGAGGTGATGTGGGTACCACTCGTCTGTCTGCCCTTATCATTCCCATTCTAGAGCTGGTTGAAGCACTGTCTGCTCTCTAGTGGCATCTATTCTGCCTTGCTTACCGTGGAGTGCACTAATACCTATTGTTGTACATAGTGTATATAGTGTACATACTTCTGTTCTAAATTGGTGAAGGATAATATAAGTCAAAAGTTTTCTGCTGTGTTTATTTTGCTCCCTTTACACCCAGGATAACAGGCCATTGGAACTCCTGGGTTGTAATACCCTTTTTGATTAATCTTTGATTCATTAGCAACTTTAATTTCATAGTCACGTTTAGCCTTTCTAATCCCCTTTTCACTTCTCTTTTAAACTGATCATATTGGTCAATAAAATTAACCTCTCCTCTTTTGATGCGCCTATAAATTCCTGTTTTCAATCATAAAAGATGCTTTAGCCTCCTTTTTATCCATTTGGGATAGTTATTATTCGTCCTAATTTCTCTCTGGGTAATATATATACTCTGAGCATGGTGTACATTATTAAGAAAAAATTCATAAACGCAAATCCATTCGTAATCGTAAGTATGATCATCGTCAATAAAATCATTACAGCTAGATTACTCCTATCGAGATAAGTGTTCCCTAAGTCCAATATAATCAGCAGAACAAAACTCGGGGACTTTTACCGTATTATTCTTATTCTGGTACTCTCAGGTAATATTAAAAGTAATGGATTTATGATCACTTGCGCCGAGCTCTTCAGTGATCTGATTATTTACGAGCGCTTCATTATTTGACATAAACAGGTCGAGCAAATTATTACCTCTGGTAGGCTCTGTCACACACTGTTTCAGAAAACAGTTCTGTCCTACTTTCATAAAATCAGTGGCCCGGTGGTCTGGTGGCTGTGGCCCGGTGGTCTGGTGGCTAAAGCTCCCGCTTCACACACGGAGGGCCCGGGTTCGATTCCCGGCGGGTGGAAATTCCGACACGTTTCCTTACACCTATTGTCCTGTTCACCTAGCAGCAAATAGGTACCTGGGTGTTAGTCGACTGGTGTGGGTCGCATCCTGGGGGACAAGATTAAGGACCCCAATGGAAATAAGTTAGACAGTCCTCGATGACGCACTGACTTTCTTGGGTTATCCTGGGTGGCTAACCCTCCGGGGTTAAAAATCCGAACAAAATCTTATCTTATCTTATCTTATCTTATCTTCAGATTACCAGTCAAAGAAGACCAATGAATTTGACCAAAGTTAAAATCCCCTTCTATCACTACGTTATTGTGTAAGAATGAAAATCTTTGACACAGTTAGTGGATACAAAAGCTTAGCATCCGAACCTATGGCCAGATCTATCTTAAACTCCTATGAAATTATAGTATTTACCAGCTTATTCGAGAAAAAATATATACAAATTTTCTATATCTCAAGCTAGACCTAATGATATTAACTTGCGCACCAGAGTCCATGAACACATGAACGGGCGCATTATGGACAGACGCTTGTACTAATGGACCAATCATTGCATTAGGAGTTATATGCAAACAGGAAGGTGAGTTGTCATCGGAGAAAGCATTTTCTACTTCTTCCCCAAATTCCTCTACGTCAGAGACGTGTGAAGCCACATCATCAGCAGGATTGTCATTCTCGAGACTGCTTAAGGCTTCAAAGGAATTGTGAACGGGGATGGTGTACTCATTATCACTTACCGTCACCATTGGGCGGTTTGACTTGGGCTCTCTAATTCCCCCGAATTGGAAGAATGAGCCTGGTTCTGATTAGATTGTGAACCACGACGTCTGTTTCCTCTCCTTGCTCTGCGGTTGGAACGGCCACGGAAAGATCTAAAGTACTGCATATTGTAGAGAGCATTGCACTCAGATGTGTCATGTCCATGAATTCTATGATGAGTACAGTAGGGAAGATCTGACTGGTACTCATCATCAGTACGACGCTTCTTAGGGTGACTGTCATAACAATTACTAGCGATATGGCCACGGAAACCACAATTGTAGCAAATTCTTTGACTGTGGTTACTGTACGTACTATGGGTGTTACGGGAATGATGGCTCTTAACACTTGCTTTGGATGATGAGCGCGAGTGATTGCGGTTGGGAGGTTTGGTAGTAGCACAAACTAAAGGAGGTACGGGATTGGACAAAGTGTTTGGCATAGACCTACGATAAGGGAAGGATCCCTCGGGACACAAATTTCGTACATGGATTAGAGCTTTAAGCGGTCCCATCGTAGCATCTAGCGGACTTGAATTGTACACATACTTAGATGTCGGTGGCATTAGTTGTTTAATGACTCCAAATGCAGCTAATTTGGCAAACCCATCAAGGGCTGGTTTATCACTATCTTGAAGATATCTTGAATTTTGGCCTGTTTTAACAAATGAGGACATTAGGTTATTAAGACGGAGAGCAAACTCCTCTAATGACTCTTCTGGTCTCGGAGCTGTGCAAACTAATTCTTTGAGAACAACGAACGGATCGGTTTCTCGCACCGGTTCAAGATAATTGAGAATTAACTGTTCATAATCTTGCCACCTGGTTAGATCTTGGAAGTCCTTCATACGAATTAATTTAAATACATTTGAGGCTGCTGAAGAACGGGCTAGACTCTCCTTTCCGATACTTATTAAAAGACTCTCAGATGGGGGACCATCAACTGAAGCGTTAGCTCTGGCTCTAACTGCAGTAAACCAACCTTCAAGGTTGTCTGGGTCACCATTGAACAATGGCATAGCATCATACGGATCACGAGTGAAGTTACGCAGGCCAGAAGTCTGAGTATGTCTATCGTTTGATAAGGAGTTACTCGAATTTTGGGCTGGCACATTAATGGTTGTACTAGCAGCATGTGCTGAGGCATCGCTTGAGTAAACTTGAGACATGTTTGCAAAATGTAAAACAAAAATTTAGAGAACAAAAGAAAATGATAACTGAGGAACACACAACACAGTGAACTTAAAAGGAAGAAAATGCTTAACTATTCTGCATAAGTAATTAAAAATTGACAAGTTACACAGTAAGCAAAGAACTCACACAAGAAAAATATGCAACTTAACAAACAGTGAAAATCAAGAGAACTTGTACTTTGCTCAAATCTAATTTGCTCAACTTTTACTTTAAATTGAATAAATGGCACAGTGAGTTGTCTTTACTTTCAATGCAACAAGGAAATACACAATAAAATGATAAAATGGACTCAATAAACTTGTGCAAAAATTAAAACAAACACACAATTCACTGAAATAAAAAATAAAATGACAGAATAAAATACTATGCACAGAACAGAGCATAAGAAACTGCACTGTAATAAACTGTAGCAATATATCAAATAATTGCTAATCAAAAAGTATTGCACTACACTGCATAAAATTTTCTGCAAGAAAAACTTTAATAGCAACACAATATTTGCACAAGAATTATTGCAAAATGAGTCAATGTGCAATAATAAAAATTATAACACACAAGAAAAGAAATATATCAAGGAATGAACACTTTAACTCTTAACTGCACTTAAACAACACTTAACAAGCAAAAGAACAATTTACTTTAAAAGGAGAACTTAAAAATTGCACTTAAGAGTGAATTTGTTCAATAAAACATGAAAAATAATAGGTGCAAAAAACACACAACAAAAAGGAACACAACACTTACAGTGATGCAGAACACAACACATCAACATAAACACAGTACTAGAATTTTCTTGCAATGAAACTTGATGTGTGAAAAAATTTTGTAAAAATTTATTTCTTGCTTGGACTTTAATAATGGCACTATTGTCTGTGGAAATAAGACAAATTAGACACTGGCTGAATGAAAAGAATATGAACACAAGAATGTTCAACACACAGGGAACAAAACAAAAATACACAAATGCTAGGAAGAAAAAATAACAGACAACACTGAGTTGTGATGCAGAATATGAGGTGAAAAATTACTGAATTAATTCACTGGAATACTGAGAACACAAGGTGATTCTGAAGTTTAAACACAAGTTCTATATTGCTCATATGTTGCACACACAACAAAGGAAACACTAAGTACTTACTTCAAGTGTATAAAAAGATACACAACACAACAGATATAAAATAATGCACGAAAATTAACACTGAATTAAGGAGATTAAAAGAAATTAATGCAATCAGTACATGATAAACACTGAGTCTGATCAAGAGTCACTGAATGTCACTAAGAAAAAAATCACTGGGAACACAAAAGAAATGTCTCAACACCCGCAAATGTCTCTAAAAAAAAAATTATTATCGCTGTAACACTTGAAGAATGAGATTGATGGATTGTTTATATGGTCTTGCTGCTGTCCTCTGCACAGATGATCGTAGAATTGCGCTTAAATCGAAGAATGACAACACACAGGAGGCTTTATAAAGATGGCGCGACACACTCTAGCTCTTGACCCCCTATGTGGTCCTTAAAATATGGTGCTGGAACCCATAGTAGTGTACCAAAACAATGGTAGGGGTTGGGCGAGTGGGTTAATGGCTGAACGAGGCGTCTGAGACCGGCAATGGTGAGACACGTGATCGTGAGTGGTTGGGCTTATGGGTTGAACGTCGTAAGCCTCACTGAGAACACCCACACTGCCGCGAAGATAATTCTAAGCCGGCTGGCTTAAAATAAACCCACGAAATACTACAACACCACAAGGATGAAAAAAGAGCACTCAGAATGCTTGGAGCTTGAATCACAAGCGATGAAGACTACTCACGTGGCTTGCTTGAGTACTGGGGTAAGACACCTGGGTTAGCTGCTAGCTGGCTTAACTTAACCCTTCACACAGAATGGCTTGATAACTTCACACGATGAGCACAGCAGGGGTGGAAGCTGGCTTGGCAGGCAAAATAATTGGATGGAGTAGACTAGGCTGGACTGGACTCGGTTGTTCTGACTCCCCCACCACAGACTGGAAACTGGCTTATTTTGCAAACTCGGGTCAACCCCTCGGGAGTGATGCAAATAAGCAGATAAACACTAATACAAAGAGACTGACCAGTGAATAATGTAGAAGCTGGTAGAGTAGCTGGCTTGAGGTAGCTGACTTGAGGTAGCTGGCTGGGTGAATCTCGGTAGTCGGTAGGCCTACTGGTGACACGAAATGGCCGTCTTGCTGGTCGAAATTTTATCTCCAGAAATCGCTGTAATCGTCAGAATTACAGGCCCTCCGCTGGCACCATTTATCGTAAAGGGTTCTTAAATGGAGATATCGTAGGTTTAAGGTAGACACACTTGTAGGATAGCAACTATATTGTCAGACTGAGATGAGGACTGGAGCCCAGCTCCCTAGCCTGTCTACGCCTGGATGGTCTGCCGCCGAGTGAGAGCGGGACAGAGGGATGAGCCTCCACGTGTGCATCCCGTGACGTCACACAAAGCCACAGGCCTACAAGGGATATCGTGTCTAAACACATGGATGATACTACTATGCTATGCTATATCATACAGGGAATACAGGGATCAGCAACTATGCTGACACTGTCATGTTTTTAATTCTCAATAATCCTTAATGAAAATTATTTAATTTTGTGCATATTAAGAAAGTCCAATTTTATTAATTTTTTCTGAAAAAAAAAGAAGTCAGACTATTATGTACACATCCCAATTTCAAGAAAATAATAGTTCCAGATAAGATACGCCAATACTTAGTGATTGTTTCCCATCATGAGAAATATTCTCTTGTTATTATGTGGAAGCCGTTTAACTGTTCAAAATGAAGGCCGGACTTTTTTGGCTTTCTTTTAATAAACCTCGCCTACCGTAAAGTTTTGAAGCCTATCAGTAATTGTTTTGAATCCAACAATTCAAAGATTTTAACCATTTCAGCGAAATTTCTAATTTGCATCAACAGTCTAAACTTAAACATAAAAAAAGGCACAATACCGTGACTGGAACAATACACAAATAACCCGCGCATAGAAGGGAGGAGCTTACGGCGACGTTTCGGTCCGACTTGAACCATTCATTTTCCCGTCTTGGCTACCCTTCCCATTGCATAGACTCTGCCTTCTCATGTGCTAAATGGACTTTCTTCTCTCCGAATCTCTCTACTCTTGTGAACTCTACTGTCCTCTGCCTTCCCTACATTTCCGGTCTTTCTAATCTCAACTCTCTCCGTTCCTTAGACATCAAACTTACTTGTCGCCAGACTAACACTCTTCGCACTAATCTAGTTCATACCTCTCCTCTCTCTATAGAGGCTCCTGGTGTCTACTCTATTTCCTGTTCCTCCTGTCCTCTTCAGTACATTGGAGAAACTGGCCGATCTCTTTCTGACAGACTTAGGGAGCACCAAAGTAGTGTTAGGCTTGCCGACACCAACAATGCTCTTTTCTGTCATGTCAGAGATCACAGTCATCCTATTGACTGGTCTTCTGCTAAAACTGTGTATCCTACTTATAGCTTTCACAATCGCCGTCTGGTTGAATCCTCTCTTATACACAACTTTCCTTGTATGAATCTTAGTCGTGGCTTTGTCTCTGTAGATGCCTTCCTCTCCCACTACACTGTAAAATGCTTCAAACTTCAGAACACCCGTGACTTAACCTGATTCTTTTTTCCCCTTCTTCCTCTTCCCCTTTCCTCTTTCCTTTTTTCCTTTGAGTTTTCTTTCTTCTACCTTGGGTATTTGTTCTCTTATTATTTTATTATTTCCCCCTCCTCTGTGTTGTTGTTCCTACCCTTAGTGGGCACCTAGCTCCCTTACAGTGTTCCTCTTTCTTAGTATTTGACTGACTCCACTACTACTACCTCAACTACTACCACCTCTCTTCCTGCCGTCCCTGTCTGCTGGCCTGTATATTCTTCCTCCTCCTCTCTTTTCTGTTAGTGTGACTTTGTAAATTATCCAAGTCCGGCTGAAAAGTCGTCGTAAGCTCCTCTCTTCTATGTGCAGGTTATTTGTGTATAGTCTAAACTTAATTATGTCCGTCTTATTGGGTGCATCAGCATTAATGCTGTCAAGCCAATTAGATGAGGCATTCTTTCGTTAGTCAATGGTAACTAATATTTCTATTTATTAATATAATTGGCAAATTTAGGCTTAGGCAACCTAACTACAAAGCAAACCTTGCTGAAGGAAAACACACCAGGGAGGGAAATTTGAAGCCGATCAGAAAAATCATTCTGCAGTTATCGCGATGTTTCTAACAATTTCAGCCTTGAAGTAGGTTTCTAGCATCAGGCAGGCTTCCAGCTTCAGGTAGGTTTCCAGTATCAAGTATGTTTCCAGCATCAGATAGGCTTCCAGCTTCAAGTAGGTTTACAGCTTTAAATAGGAATAGCTTATGAGAGAAAATGACACTTCAAGGTTGTTAATGGAGTGTTAATACTGATAGTATTGGAATTGGTATACAACGTCGCTAGTGATGGAGACGGTACCATGGACAGTACGTGGATGAAAGGCCACTTCACATAGCAATAAAATTGTTTACTAAGTCAACTCAGACTTGGCAGACGATGCAACATCCCCCCAATGAAAAGCAGGGGTGTCATTAGCACGTTAAGAGACCATACAATAAGTGTCAGGGGCCCGAGACTGTTCAACTGCCTCCCAGCATACATAAGGGGGATTACCAACAGACCCCTGGCAGTCTTCAAGCTGGCACTGGACAAGCACCTAAAGTCGGTTCCTGTCCAGCCGGGCTGTGGCTCGTACGTTGGTTTGCGTGCAGCCAGCAGCAACAGCCTGGTTGATCAGGCTCTGATCCACCAGGAGGCCTGGTCACAGACCGGGCCGCGTGGGCGTTGACCCCCGAACTCTCTCCAGGTAAACTCCAGGTAATTCCTAATCCTTTACGTTCAGTTGGCCCAAAGCCTAAATTGGTAGGTTACCAGAAAGGCACTTAACCTGCTGAAGGTCCTGAAGAAATGGGAGACAACACGTTATCTTAAAATATTCATTTAGCGATTTCAGTTCTGATAACTTATCAAAACGCGTTATTGGCTCATCTATTGGCGTTATTGGCGACATTTTATTGTGGAAACGTTAAACTAATAATACAATAATACCTAGGTTTAGCAATAATTCGGATGGTAATCTCCCTTTTATGACTAAGGATCCTGCCTTTTATATCGCAACTCAAATATTTCAGAGTCACTGCAATACTGAGGCATGTTAGGTAAAATGACATAGGCTTAATTAATGCGACATTTTATTGTGGCAACGTTTCGCTTTCCAGGATCGTTGTCAAGCATAGAGAGCGAAACTTAGCCACAATAAAATGTCACATTAATGTGAGTTAATACAATATCAGCGATTTACCCAACATTAATTATTACAATGTTAAAGCAACAGCATGGAAAATAAAAATGTTCACTAATGAAAACTGTGCTAGAAAGTGAATTGAAAAATGAAGAGCACTGACTGATGGTGAGTGACAGTGTTATACAGAGTGAAGTGGAAGATGAAGAGCACTGACTGATGGTGAGTGACAGTGTTACACAGAGTGAAGTGGAAGATGAAGAGCACTGACTGATGGTGAGTGACAGTGTTATACAGAGTGAAGTGGAAGATGAAGAGCACTGACTGATGGTGAGTGACAGTGTTACACAGAGTGAAGTGGAAGATGAAGAGGACTGACTGAGGGTGAGTGACAGTGTTACACAGAGCGAAGTGGAAGATGAAGAGCACTGACTGATGGTGAGTGACAGTGTTACACAGAGCGAAGTGGAAGATGAAGAGGACTGACTGAGGGTGAGTGACAGTGTTACACAGAGCGAAGTGGAAGATGAAGAGCACTGACTGATGGTGAGTGACAGTGTTACACAGAGCGAAGTGGAAGATGAAGAGGACTGACTGAGGGTGAGTGACAGTGTTACACAGAGCGAAGTGGAAGATGAAGAGGACTGACTGAGGGTGAGTGACACAGTGTTAAACAGAGTGAAGGTGAAGGCGAAGAAGTGAACATTCAAATGGGATAAAATACCGACAGGTTGTTAGGTAAGACACAAATGCAGTCGTCAGTGGTCAGTCGTCAGTCGTCAGTGGTCAGTCGTCAGTCGTCAGTGGTCAGTCGTCAGTCGTCAGTGGTCAGTCGTCACGTGAGGTCACAGACCCTGAGCTGCTTTGGGGATTAGTGTGGACGGTTACAAAGCATGGCTTGCTTCTGCAGTGTTTTAAAAATTGAGGTTGGAGAGTTGAAGGAGGAGGTCTTGCTTCTCCAGGAGGAGATTAGGAGGCTGAAGGTCCACCTCAATGGGTCTGGGAGAGAGTGTGAGGTGGCTGGAGTTGTGGGGAATGAGGCTTCTAGCAGTGAGGTGCAGTCTGTCTCTCGCTGTGAGGAGGCTGTAGGTGGGGAGGTAGCAACAGCTACCAGCAGTGAGGTGCAGTCCAGCACCTGCTACAAGTGGCGAGTGGTTCACAGTAATGGAAGGCGCATCAGAGTAAGGAAAGTTAAGAGTGAAGATCTGAAGGTAGGAAATCGCTTCTCTGTTCTTCAGGATGAATGTACTTCAGTGGCCAGTGAAGGTAAGGGTACTACTGCCCCTGCTAATGGAGGTAAGCGCATTCTTGTGGTTGGTGACTCTCAGGTAAGATATATTGACCGTGCTTTTTGTAATAGGAATAAGAAGATGAGAGATAGAGTGTGCTTCCCTGGAGCTGGTGTTGGGGACATTGTCAACAGGCTGGATAATATCATGTCAGGTAATGGGAACAAGCCCATTATCTGTCTCAGTGCTGGTGGAAATGATATTGGGAAGGGTAGGAGAGAAGAGCTGCTCGATAAGTACAGGTCAGCTATAGATTTCATTAAGTCTAAGGGAGGGATCCCAATCATATGTAGCATCTTGCCTAGAAGGGGAGTAGGAAATGAATGGTTGTCTAGGGCAATTGGTGTAAATTGCTGGCTAGACAGATACTGCAAGGAACTTGCAATCCCATTCATTGACAACTGGAACATTTTTTTTTTTTTTTTTTTATAATTGTTAAGCTCTAAACCCAAGTGAGTCATTCAGCGCAAGACGTGTTGGAGGCTCGATCCTCCTTCTGGTGATGTACTCGCAGATGACAACTGGAACAACTTTTATGGGATATGTATGCAAGGGATCATCTCTCTGGGGCTGGGGTGGTAGCACTTGCAGACTCGATTGAGAAGGCCATTGGTGAAATGCCTATGATTTTAAACTGATGGAAGATAGAGGTATGGGTGTGTGTGGGAAACAAGCAGGTTGCAACACTTGGGTTGGAAACAGTAAATGTATAAAAGGCATTCAGCATGAAGTTATAAATAAAGACAATAGATCAGGTCAGCAAACAAAGGGGGACAGCAGAGGGCAGCAAGGGACTAGCTCCCTTAAGGTTTACTATACTAATAGCAGGAGTGTAAGAAATAAGATAGATGAGCTAAGATTAATTGCAAGTGCAGGAAACATAGATATTATTGCTATAACAGAGACCTGGCTCAATCTGAAAGATAGAGAGATGCCCTCTGAATGTCACATACAAGGCTATAAATTATTCCACACTGACAGGGTCAACAGGAAAGGTGGTGGAGTAGCGATGTATGTCAGAGACAATTTAAATTGTTGTGTTAGACAAGATATTAAATTAGAAGCGTCAGCCACTGAATCTGTTTGGTTACAGCTTCTCGAGGGCCGAGAAAAACTAATTTTGGGTGTGATTTACAGGGCCCCAAATCTTGATAGGGAGTGCAGTAAACTTCTATGGGACGAAATTCTTAAGGCATCTACATACGAAAATGTTGTGCTAATGGGAGATTTCAACTATAGACAGATTGACTGGAGCAATTTGACAGGAAATTTAGAGTCAGGTGACTTTCTTGATACGATCCAGGATTGTTTTTTAAAACAGTTTGTGACAGAGCCAACTAGGGGAAATAACCTCCTTGACTTGGTTCTTGCCAGTAGGGAAACACTAATTAATAATCTTGAGGTTAATGATGAGCTTGGGGAAAGTGATCACAAATCACTCAGTTTTAATATATCATGGAATTCCCCTAATAATGGCAATCAAGTCTCCGTCCCTGACTTTCGCTTGGCTGATTTCATAGGACTGAAAAATTACTTAGGTGGGCTGAACTGGAATGACCTGACTAAGGGTCAGGTAGGTGGTGATGGTTGCCGATATGATGCTTTCCAGGGCATAGTTCTAGCTGCTCAGTCAAATTATGTTCCAAATAGGGAAATCAGATCAAACAAAAATGATCCTAAATGGATGAACAATAGATTAAAATATCTGATTGGTCAAAAGAGAGGCATATATAGGCAAATCAAAAGAGGAGAGGGGCAATTGAGAAATCGATATATTCAGTTAAAGAGAGAAATAAAAAAGGGAATTAGAAAAGCAAAAAGAGATTATGAGGTTAAAGTTGCAAGAGAATCGAAGACTAACCCAAAAGGATTCTTTCAGGTATACAGAAGTAAGATCAGGGACAAGATAGGCCCACTCAAAAGTTCCTCGGGTCAGCTCACTGACAGTGATAAGGAAATGTGTAGAATTTTTAACACATACTTCCTCTCAGTTTTTACACAGGAGGATACCAGCGATATTCCAGTAATGATAAATTATGTAGAACAGGACGATAATAAACTGTGCACTATTAGGGTCACAAGTGACATGGTCCTTAGGCAAATAGATAAATTAAAACCTAACAAATCCCCAGGCCCTGATGAACTGTATGCAAGGGTTCTAAAGGAATGTAAAGAGGAGCTTAGCACACCTTTGGCTAATCTTTTCAACATATCACTACAAACTGGCATGGTGCCAGATAAGTGGAAAATGGCAAATGTGATACCTATTTTCAAAACAGGTGACAGGTCCTTAGCTTCGAACTATAGACCAATAAGCCTAACCTCCATAGTGGGAAAATTTATGGAATCAATAATTGCCGAGGCAGTTCGTAGCCACCTTGAAAAGCATAAATTAATCAACGAATCTCAGCATGGTTTTACAAAGGGGCGTTCCTGCCTTACGAATTTATTAACTTTTTTCACTAAGGTATTTGAGGAGGTAGATCATGGTAATGAATATGATATTGTGTATATGGACTTCAGTAAGGCTTTTGACAGGGTCCCACATCAGAGACTATTGAGGAAAATTAAAGCACATGGAATAGGAGGAGAAATTTTTTCCTGGATAGAGGCATGGTTGACAAATAGGCAGCAGAGAGTTTGCATAAATGGGGAGAAATCAGAGTGGGGAAGTGTCACGAGCGGTGTTCCACAGGGGTCAGTGTTGGGCCCCCTGCTGTTCACAATCTACATAAACGACATAGATGAGGGCATAAAGAGCGACATCGGCAAGTTTGCCGATGACACCAAAATAGGCCGTCGAATTCATTCTGACGAGGACATTCGAGCACTCCAGGAAGATTTGAATAGACTGATGCAGTGGTCGGAGAAGTGGCAGATGCAGTTTAATATAGACAAATGCAAAGTTCTAAATGTTGGACAGGACAATAACCATGCCACATATAAACTAAATAATGTAGATCTTAATATTACGGATTGCGAAAAAGATTTAGGAGTTCTGGTTAGCAGTAATCTGAAACCAAGACAACAGTGCATAAGTGTTCGCAATAAAGCTAATAGAATCCTTGGCTTCATATCAAGAAGCATAAATAATAGGAGTCCTCAGGTTGTTCTTCAACTCTATACATCCTTGGTTAGGCCTCATTTAGATTATGCTGCACAGTTTTGGTCACCGTATTACAGAATGGATATAAATTCTCTGGAAAATGTACAAAGGAGGATGACAAAGTTGATCCCATGTATCAGAAACCTTCCCTATGAGGATAGACTAAGGGCCCTGAAACTGCACTCTCTAGAAAGACGTAGAATTAGGGGGGATATGATTGAGGTGTATAAATGGAAGACAGGAATAAATAAAGGGGATGTAAATAGTGTGCTGAAAATATCTAGCCTAGACAGGACTCGCAGCAATGGTTTTAAGTTGGAAAAATTCAGATTCAGGAAGGATATAGGAAAGTACTGGTTTGGTAATAGAGTTGTGGATGAGTGGAACAAACTCCCAAGTACCGTTATAGAGGCCAGAACGTTGTGTAGCTTTAAAAATAGGTTGGATAAATACATGAGTAGATGTGGGTGGGTGTGAGTTAGACCTGATAGCTTGTGCTACCAGGTCGGTTGCCGTGTTCCTCCCTTAAGTCAATGTGACCTGACCTGACTAGGTTGGGTGCATTGGCTTAAGCCGGTAGGAGACTTGGACCTGCCTCGCATGGGCCAGTAGGCCTTCTGCAGTGTTCCTTCGTTCTTATGTTCTTATGTTCTTATGTTCTTAACAGTTAGGTATCTTTATTTCGAAACGTTTCGCCTACACAGCAGGCTTCTTCAGTCGAGTACAGAGAAGTGTGTAGGCGAAACGTTTCGAAATAAAGATACCTAACTGTTGCATGTGTGTCTTACCTAACAAGGTGAAGAAGACTGACTGAGAATGACACACATAGTGTTACAGTGAACTAGAATGTGAAGAGGACTGACTGAGGTTGAGTGACATACACAAAAGGTAACATGAAAGAGTAGTAATATTAACCTTGATATGACTTGGTGAATCACCTCAGTAAGATAGAACACTGGCTCACAGCTGACTCACAGCTGGATCACAGCTAGATCACAGCTGGCTCCTACTTAAATGTTCCTTCTTGAATAAAGAATCACATTCTGAAAGCTCACTTAATCCTCCTCCACATGTAAACATTAATTCACTTCACGAGACCTTTTCCATGCATCACTGTCACTCATGCTCTTTTAAGCTTTACTAGCACTATTTTTTCCCTCTTTCAATCTCTCTCTCTCTCTCTCTCTCTCTCTCTCTCTCTCTCTCTCTCTCTCTCTCTCTCTCTCTCTCTCTCTCTCCCTCTCTCCCTCTCTCCCTCTCTCTCTCTCTCTCTCTCTCTCTCTCTCTCTCTCTCTCTCTCTCTCTCTCTCTCTCTCTCTCTCTCTCTCCCTCTCCCTCTCCCTCTCCCTCTCCCCAAGACATATCACGCTATTTCTTATCTTATTTCATTCCCCATCATTTTTATCTCATTTTCTGCTCACTTCCTAGAACAGTTAGGTAACTGCGATGCGGCCAGTACTCGGTAAGCTAACTGAAGCGATGGTGAAAGACGCATATTCGCCCCAGTAATATTGTCCTCATATACGGGCCACACTTTCTAAGCTGTAGCTGCTTAGAA
Organism: Cherax quadricarinatus; assembly: GCF_038502225.1. NCBI lineage: Eukaryota > Metazoa > Arthropoda > Malacostraca > Decapoda > Parastacidae > Cherax > Cherax quadricarinatus. The sequence continues at coordinate 9,494,385 of NC_091346.1, read as the reverse complement.
AATGGCGGCTGCTTAGAAAGTGACGGTGCTATTGAAGCATTAGTGTTAATTGAACGTAACATAAAACGAATTATGATAAAATATTTGCATATATTACTGATGTCATTTCATTGTAAATAAATTATATAATTATTATCTTCCATTTCATTTCAGAGTTTCATGCTTTTTCTTTTATTGCGGTGTCCCGAACCTCGATTGTTTGAGCACTCAGCTCACACACTGAGGTCCGGGGTTCGATCCCAGGTACGGTTGGAAAAAGGAAGTGTCTATGTTCACCCATATTTCGAAACGTTTTATACCATTTTAATGTTCATTCTGTCAGACACTGCAACACAAGGGTATCTTGGTACAGACCATCAACTTCGACAACCTCTACTAGTGAGAACGGCTGGGTTTGAGAGGGACCTGCCCTCCCAAAGCAACCTACGTCTCACCTCCTGGCACTATATAAGGCCCCATTCTGTCACTTCAACTTCATATTGTTTCAGACAACGGAACAATGCTCTTCTCCAGACTGAGGGACTGACCACCTCAAAACTTTAAGGGTGATGGACTGATTACATCGTCTTCAAGTATCTTCTGCTTCTATCAACTTTTCTGTACTCGACTGAAGAAGCCTACTGTGTAGGCGAAACGTTTCGAAATAAAGATACCTAACTGTTGCACATGTGTCTTACCTAACAGTAAAATGGGTACCTGGGTTTTATTGGACTGGTGTGGATCGCATCCTAGGGCAAAATTGACGTAATTTGGCCGAAATGTTCCACATAACAAATTAGATCTAACAAAAATGATCCCAAATTTATAAACAATAGATTAAAACAGTGGTCAAAAGAGAGGCATATATAGGCGTATCAAAAGAGGGGATGGGCAGTTAAGAAATCAATGTATTCAGTTAAAAAGAGAAATAAAAAAAAAAAGGAATAAGAAAAGCAAAAAGGGATTATGAGGCTAAGGTCGCAAGGGATTCAAAGACTAACCCAGAAGGGTTTCTTTCAGGTATACAGAAATAAGATTAGGGACAAGATCGGTCCACTTAAGAGTAACTCTGGTCAGATCACTGACAGTGATAAGGAAATGTGTGAACTTTTCAATAACTACTTCCTCTCAGTTTTTACTCAGAAATAATAAATTTATGTAGAACAGGACGATAATAAACTATGTACGATTGCAGCAACTAGTGACATGGTCCTCAGACAAATAGAGAAATTAAAACCTAACAAATCCCCAGGTCCTGATGAACTGTTTGCAAGGGTGTTAAAGGAATGTAAAGAGGAACTTAGCATATCTTTGGCTAATCTTTTTAACATATCACTACAAACTGGTACAGTGCCTCATAAGTGGAAAATGGCAAATGTAATACCTATTTACCAGGCAGGTGACAGGTCCTTAGCTTCGAACTATAGACCAATAAGCCTTATCTCTGTAGCGGGAAAATTTATTGAATCAATAATTGCCGAAACAATTCGTAGCCATCTCGAAAGGCATAAATTGATTAATAAATCTTAACACGGCTTTACAAAGGGGCGTTCCTGTCTTAAAAATTTACTAACTTTCTTCACTAAGGTATTTGAGGAGGTAGATCATGGTAATGAATATGATATTGTGTATATGGATATGCAGCAGAGAGTTTGCATAAATGGAGAGAAATTGGAATGGGGGCACATCACAAGCGGTGTTTCACAGGGGTCAATGTTGGGCCCCTTGTTGTTCACAATCTACATAAACGACATGAGGGAATAAATAGCGGCATAAGCAAATTTGCTGATGACACCAAAACAGACCGTCCAATTCATTCTAATGAGGACACTAGAGCACTCCAGGATGCTTTGAATAAATTGATGCAATGGTCGGAGAAGTGGCAGATGCAGTTTAATATAGACAGATGCAAAGTTATAAATGTTGGACAGGAAAATAACCATGCCACATATAAACTTAATAATGTAGATCTTAATATTACGGATTGGGAAAAGGATTTAGGAGTTTTGGTTAGCAGTAATCTAAAACCAAGACAACAGTGCATTAGTGCTCGCAACAAAGCTTACAGAATCCTTGGCTTCATAGCAAGAAGTATAAATAATAGAAGTCCTCAGGTTGTTCTTCAACTTTATATATCTTTGGTTAGGTCTCATTTAGATTATGCTGCTCAGTTCTGGTCACCGTATTACAGAATGGACATAAATGCACTGGAAAACGTGCAAAGGAGGATGACAAAGTTGATCCCATGTATCAGAAATCTTCCCTATGAGGATAGACTGAGGCCCTGAATCTGCACTCTCGAGAAAGGCGTAGAATTTTAGGGGACATGACTGTGGTGTATAAATGGAAAACAGGAATAAATAAAGGGGATGTAAATAGCGTGCTAAAAATATTTAACGTAGACAGGACTCGCAGCAATGGCTTTAAATTGGAAAAATTCAGATTCAGGAAGTATATAGGAAAGCACTGGTTTGGTAATAGAGTTGTGGATGAGTGGAACAAACTCCCGAGTACAGATATTGAGGCTAAAACTTTGTGTAGTTTTAAAAATAGGTTGGATAAATATATGAGAGGGTGTGGGTGGGTGTGAGTTGGACCTGACTAGCTTGTGCTACTAGGTCGGATGCTGTGCTCCTCCTTTAAGTGACGTGTCTGACCTCACTAACCCAGTGAGGTCAGACGGTCAGTGAGCTTAAGGTCACTAGGTCGGTGAGCTTAAGCTTGTAGGTAGATAGATATTCTATGTAAGACCTCAAGAGGGGTGATTGGGGAAGTGGGGATAGAGGAAGAGTAGGTTGGTTAGAGGAAGGTTTTTTTTGTATGAGGGAAAGAACCAGGGCTTAACCCAGTAGCTGAGCTGATGGTGATTCAGGAGGTCGTGTGCATCTTCGAGACTGGGGGGGGGGGACGGTGGGGGACGGCAAAGCGTGTATCACAGGTACATGGGCAATATTAAAGGTCCATACCTGAGAATTGCAGGTCAGTGAGTCAAGATTTCAGAAGGGTTATTTGTATAAAGGAATTGGGTCAGGAGCTAGTAGAGAGTAGAAGAGGTTGTGTGTGTTTGCGGGTCTGCGTATTTCGTCGTCTAAGTATGAAGTCCAGTAGTCTTGTCGGGTCTCTAGTCTGTCTATTTGTTTGTCACTAAGCAGTTTCCAGTACACGTTTAGAGTAGGGATGTTCGCACGGGCGTGGATGGACTCACTTGTGAGGAATTCATCCCAGCGGGTGTCGAACACCCAGCGTAAGGCTTTGTTTTGGATGCGTTGTAGTTTTAGTCGGTTTGTCACAGCCGCTAGGGAGAGGGCTAGTGGGCAGTACGTTATTAGTGGATGAATGAGGGCTTTGTATAGATGTAGTTTGGCTTGTGTAGAGGCATGCCATAGTTTGGATAGCCCCGACAGGGCCTTGGATGCAATGGCGTGCTTCTGGTTGATGTGTTTGTGTATGCGCAGGTTGTAATAAAGTTGGTAGAATTACCGACAATATGTAAAGTAAAAGGACACAAGTGCAACTAATGTGACATTTATTGTGGCAACGTTTCGCTCTCCAGGAGCTTTATCAAGCCATTACAAACAATACATGGACACAGAGGGTATATAAAGGCTCAGAGTGAGGTGAATACTAGTGAGGTACCATTTCTATGTTCACTAGTTGTAGTAGTAGTAGTAGTAGTAGTAGTGGTAGTGACAAAAGTAATACAATATGGTAGAGCAATAAATTCGTACATGAGTAAAAGGATATAAAAGCTATTACTTGGGTAACATAAGAATAGGTTGGACAAATATAAACTGGAATGAGGCAGCTTGTTTCAGTGTTCACTCTCTGTGCTTTGTGTAGTATAACAGGAGAGACTATGTGATGGCAAGGTTTACTGTTTTCAGGAGGATTCTTGCTAAGACTTCGGAGATGGTGAAGCTGCCGTTGTTTTGTTTAATTGTATTCGAAACAGCGATCAGTGCTGATTCGAGGCACTTGCGTCTGCGGAAATTAGTTTCTTTGATCACTAATTGGGCGTCTCTGAATTTCATGAGATGATTGGTGGAATTTCGGTGTTGTACACAGGCGTTGTTCAGGTTATCGTTCCTACATGCGTAAATGTGTTCATTGAGGCGGGTGTCGAGGTTTCTGGCTGTTTCACCTACGTAAATCTTGTCACAGCCTCCACAGGGTATAGTGTAAACTCCTGCATTGACTGGTTCGTGGTGCTTGGATTTTGTCCTGGTTATATCCTTTATTGAAGTGCTAGAAGCGACAAAATCCAAGCACCACGAACCAGTCACTGCAGGAGTTTACACTATACCCTGTGGAGGCTGTGACAAGATTTACGTAGGTGAAACAGCCAGAAACCTCGACACCCGCCTCAATGAACACATTTACGCATGTAGGAACGATAACCTGAACAACGCCTGTGTACAACACCGAAATTCCACCAATCATCTCACGAAATTCAGAGACGCCCAATTAGTGATCAAAGAAACTAATTTCCGCAGACGCAAGTGCCTCGAATCAGCACTGATCGCTGTTTCGAATACAATTAAACAAAACAACGGCAGCTTCACCATCTCCGAAGTCTTAGCAAGAATCCTCCTGAAAACAGTAAACCCTGCCATCACATAGTCTCTCCTGTTATACTACACAAAGCACAGAGAGTGAACACTGAAACAAGCTGCCTCATTCCAGTTTATATTTGTCCAACCTATTCTTATGTTACCCAAGTAATAGCTTTTATATCCTTTTACTCATGTACGAATTTATTGCTCTACCATATTGTATTACTTTTGTCACTACCACTACTACTACTACTACTACTACCACTAGTGAACATAGAAATGGTACCTCACTAGTATTCACCTCACTCTGAGCCTTTATATACCCTCTGTGTCCATGTATTGTTTGTAATGGCTTGATAAAGCTCCTGGAGAGCGAAACGTTGCCACAATAAATGTCACATTAGTTGCACTTGTGTCCTTTTACTTTACATATGCGCAGGTTGTGGTCTAGATTAACTCCTACGACGTTGGTTGTCCGCGAGACAGGAATGTTTGTGTGGGTATCAGCTATCCTGAGTACTACTAGAGGAGGTGGTTCGCGTTTCCTGTAGTGGAAGTGGGTGATTTTGGATATTGCAGGGTTGGTTTTAATTCTCCATTTTTGTTCCCAGTGTGTAATCTGGTCTACTTCGACTTGTGTTCTGCGGGCTAGTGTGGTTATTTGTCTGTGGGTGGTGAGTTGGGTGATGTCATCTGCGTTTGCAAGTGTGATGGTGGAGTCAAAGGCTGGTGTTGGGATGTTATTGGCGTAGAGGATGTAGAGGGTGGGTGAAAGGACTGAACCCTGTGGAACTCCAGCATGTAGTGGGAAGTACTGAGAAAAGCATCCTTGGAACTTTATCCTCATAGTCCTACCATCTAGGAGGTTAGAGAGTAGTTTGCAGATAGGCCGAGGGAGGTCGAAGTTGGAACATAGCTTAAACTTTAAGCCTTTGTGCCACACTGTGTCAAAGGCTTTCTCAACATCTTTGGCTACTAGGGCTGTCTTTTTCCCCTGGTATCGGTTTATGTGGATGTAGTTTAGAATTAAGTTGAGTGCGTCTTGAGTGGAACTGTTTGATCTGAAGCCAAATTGGCCATCATATAGGAGGGAGTTTGTTTCAAGGTGTCTAGGTAGGCGTGAGTTTATGATTCTTTCATAGATCTTTCCCAGTACTTCGAGCAAGCTGATGGGGCGGTAGTTTATTGGGTCAGAGTGGTCTTTGTTGGGTTTTGGGATGAGGATAGCGGTGGCTGCTTTGAAGAGAGTGGGGAAGTAGCCGGATGCTAGTGATGCATTGAGGAGGTTGGTGAAGGGTGAGATGATAGTCAGGGAGGCGTTTTAGGATGATGTGGTTGATGCCGGAGGCTCCTGGGGCTTTTGGAGGGAGGCGCTGAATGAGAGTTTTAATGTCACTGGCAGTGATGGGGGTGTCCAGTTCCTGAGTGGCAGTGAGTGAGTCAAGTTGTATGTACCTGTCAGGTGCCGTTAGGTGTACGTGTTCAGTGTTCCATTGGTCTATTTGTTGTGTGTGTGGCAGAGTGTGTGATAGTGGAGAGTGTGGGTGGAAAATATTTTCCCATATATTCTTGAAGATGTTTGTTGTTGTTTGTGGGTCGGTGATGTTTCTGTTGTCGTGGGTGATGTGTTCGAATTTATTGTTGTTGTTATTGTTGTTACATCGGATTCTGTTAATGAAGTTCCAGAAAGTTTTGGGGTCTTTTATGCGTTGCTCATTTGCCTGATGTATGAGTCCAGCCCAATGGGTGTTGTGGTCCTGCTCTACGCTATGAAGTATGTAGTTCCTGAGGTATGAGAGGTTCTGTTTTACCAGGTTGAATCTGTGTGTTGAGGCGGAAGCGGTTGTGGTAGCATATGAGGAGTCTTTTTGTTCTGATTGAGGGAGTAAATGAGTATCTTATGGTGTGTGTTTTTGTGGGTACTGCAGTGTTAGTTGCACGTGTTATTGCCCCAAGGATGATGTCAAGTTGTGTGTCAATATCTGTAGTTGGTTTGGTGTTGTAGTCATAGTTCAGGTTGGTGTTGTCAATGGTGTTTTTGAACATTAAAATGGTATAAAATACCGACAGGTTGTTAGGTAAGACACATATGCAACAGTTAGGTATCTTTATTACGAAACGTTTCGCCTACACAGTAGGCTTCTTCAGTCGAGTACAGAAAAGTTGATAGAAGCAGAAGAGACTTGAAGATGATGTAATCAGTCCATCACCCTTAAAGTTTTGAGGTGGTCAGTCCCTCAGTCTGGAGAAGAGCATTGTTCCATAGTCTGAAACAATATGAAGTTGAAGTGACAGGATGGAGCCTTATATAGCGCCAGGTGAGACGTAGGTCACTAGTAGAACGCAGATGTTGGGAGGTCAGGTCCCTCTCAGATCCAGCCGTTCTCACTAGTAGAGTTTGTCGAAGTTGATTTCAGGTCTGTACCAAGATACCCTTGTGTTGCAGTGTCTGACAGATTGAACATTAAACTTCATATTGTTTCATACTATGGAACAATGCTCTTCTCCAGACTGAGGGACTGACCACCTCCAAACTTTAAGGGTGATGGACTGATTACATCGTCTTCAAGTCTCTTCTGCTTCTATCAACTTTTCTGTACTCGACTGAAGAAGCCTACTGTGTAGGCGAAACGTTTCGTAATAAAGATACCTAACTGTTGCATATGTGTCTTACCTACAACCTGTCGGTATTTTATACCATTTTAATGTTCAATCTGTCAGACACTGCAACACAAGGGTATCTTGGTACAGACCTGAAATCAGCTTCGTGGGTGCAGGTTGGGGATTGGTTGCTTTCCTCCTGTGGACTGAGGTAGATCTTGTTGTGTTGTGTGTCTGGTTGGAACTTACTGACTTGGGTGTGGGAGCGGTGGAAGAGCGAGGTGTGGAGTGGGTGGAGGGGGGTGCGAGGGGTCTGGGGAGGTTGTGGGGGGCAGTGGAGGAGGGGGGTCGGGAAGTCTCGGGGGGTGGCATGGTTGTTTGGATCAAGCTGTTGGGGGTGGGGGAATCTTGGGTGGGTTGGGGGGAAGGGGGTGGATGGGGGACGAGGGGGAGGGGGAGTGTCTAGTGGAGCTGGGAAGAGGAGGGATGATGAGCTGGGGAAGGTTGTTTGCTGCGAGGATGACATTGAGGGCTGTTGGGAAGTCTAGCTGGTATATCTGATTTATTGCTATGGCTGAGTGTACAGCTGTAATGATTTTGCAGGTAAGAGTGAGATCAGGTGTGGTCCTTGTGGGTTGAGGTTGGGTGTGCTGGTTGTGGGTTGAGGTGTGTTCTGGGTGTGCTGTGGGGTTGGTTGGGTCCAGGGGAGTGGGGTTGCCCAGGCGATGGGGGGTAGAGGGGGTTGCTCGAGGGGGTGGGGAGAGGGGTGGGGTGAGGGTTTGGCAGGGAAGGAGGTTCATCGCCTTTAAGTGAATTTAGGTAATCCTTACGTTTTGGGCAAGAGTTTGATATGGCAGTGTGGGGTTGATTGCAGTTGATGCATTTGATAGTGGCTTTGCAGGTTGTCCAGTAGTGGCTTGACCCTGCACACCTGGAACAGGTTTGAGTGGCAGTGCAGGAGTCTTTGTCATGTCCAAATTTATAATATTTCAAGCATTGAGTTATGTGGTGAGAGTTGATGGAGTAAAGAGTGTCAGGTGGTATGAGAATAGTTTGCGCCAGGATTCCTTTCTGGAAGAGTCTAGAAGCTTCGTCAGGTGTGTAGCAGCGTATTTTTAGAATGTTGGTGTTAGGAGGTCTGTATATGTCGTCTATAGCGACCTTGTTCTTAGTGCTGATGTCATTAATGAAGTCTGTTTTATTGGTCTCATAGGCAGTAAGGAGGGATGAGTCAACTTGTTTTGCAATTACTGTGCTCTTGGCACGATGTTCTGGGCTCCATATAATGGAGTAGCCGGCATCTTTCAGTTTCTGTCGGGTTGTAGTCCCTGTGTAGATGTTGTAAGAGTGTTTGTCAAGGATAAGTTTGAAGCCAGTTTCTGTGTTGTATACTCCTGACTGAGGTGCTTGAGTTATGTTGTAGAGCGTGTCCCTAGCTGATGTAGAGTGGTGGTCTACTTTTGAGTACTTAAGGAGGAGAGTGAAGGTGGGTTTCTTTCGTGAGGTAGGAGGTGGGGGGAGGGGAAAGAGAGAGACGTCGGCATGGGAGGGGTAGAGCCTTGCGGTTGTTCCATCGTGACAACTGATCATGGGGCAGGGTAGCCAATCGTAATGGCTCAGATAAGGATCGTGGGGCGTCAAGCGTATGTTCTGGTGTGTGTACCTGCAAAGATTTGGCGTCCTGTGCGGTAATCACCTGGATTCAGCCACAGGCACCGTTTGAACGAATACTCCCACCGACGCAGGAGCAGGTTCGCTCGGTCCAGAAGAGAAGAAAGGTGGTTGCGCTGCAGGTATGTAATTGATGTCAGTTAGGTTTGTTTACTTTGTACATGTATTTATAGACATATAGATTTATTATTATTATTATTATTATTATTATTATTATTATTATTATTATTATTTATTATTATTACTTACACATCCCTGGTTAAGTAGATTTACTGGCCTCAAGCGTCAAATCTGAAGCTGCCTGACCTATTTTTTCTTTACATTTACTGCCTTTCCTATTCGGTCTTTCCCTCCCCTCTCACCTTATCTCTCCTTTCTATCTAAAGTCACTTTCCACTGCATCCATTTCCACTGTCTCTCTCCCCTTCATCGAAACTCGTCTTGCCCCCCCCTCCCTCCCTCCTTTTTTTTTTTACACAGGGTTTGACAAGGTTAAGGATCCCTAGCTTTATTGGCAAGCTAAGAGCTGTTACCTACATCAGCTCATTTGAAAGCATTTTTATTGTTATGAGACATACAAGTAGGGAACAGGATGAAGTTGGAGCCATCTGTGGGCCAGCATTTTCATTTGATCAACTGACTTTATTTCGTTGACATCATTATGCTGTACGAATGTGCTCCATACTCGAGTCATCCTGGGGATATATGATCTCAGATGGAGTGATATTCTGGAGAAGGGTACAGCCAGAATGAAGTTGCTGCTGGCTGCCCGTCTTGTGGCATAAAAGCTTGTTTCACGCTGTCCTCGAAGTGAATCCAAGTGTGGTACTTTGACAATATTGGCCTTGTACATAACAGTAAGGCCACCCACATCACTCCTGCTGAAATGACAGATCTATCCAGGATAGGTCCAGGCGAGAGATGAGACGTCTTGCTCTGTTCTCTACTCTGTCAAGCAGTCGCAGATGAGAGGGGGGGAGGCAAACCAAGAAAGTGGAGCATACTCAAGGTGTGAGCGTACTTGTGCCTCGTACAAAATCTTGCAACCCCTACTGTCAAGCAAATGCGAGATATGGCGAAGTGCTGTAAGCTTCCTGGCTGCCTTGTTTGCAAGATTTACAACATGGTTCTTCATGGTCAGTTTGGAGTCAGATTTCACGCCAAGGATATCAACTTCTTCTCCAGGTGCCAACACCCTCCCATTCATCCTTACTACTGCACCAGCATTACCATCATGGTGCCTGGAGACCATCATCATTTGCGTTTTCTCAGGTGCAAATGTTACTTGCCATCTATTTCCCCAAGCTGATATAGCTCTTAGCTGGTGATTGACGTAGCTTAGAGCAGCTGGCATTTCTTCTCTTGGATAAGTGAACGTCATTGTACAGTCATCTGCATATGCATGAGATTCTGGGATGAGATGAAGAAGGTCATTGAAGTAGACATTCCATAACAATGGTCCCAGCACGCTTCCGTGTGGAACACTTGCCCCAATATGATGTCTTGCTGTTCCGTTCCATTGAGAACTACCCTTAGAGATCTACCATGAAGGTAATCACTGAGGAGACATGCAATTCCCAGTGCTTGAAGTTTTGCTAAGAGACCCTGGTGCCACACCCTGTCGAAAGCACCAGCAATGTCTGGTGCTACCACACAGCTGACTTTGGATTCATCTAGTGACTGGTGCCACTTGTTGGAGAGGTTTAACAACAGATCAGCAGCAGAGTAACCTTTCCTGAAGCCATATTGACGATCACAAAGTAGTGAGTGGTAGTCAAAAAATTCTGTCATTTGTCTTGAGATTATTGTCTCAAGGATCTTACCAGTGATTGACAGGAGTGACACTGGTCTGTAGTTGCTGATTTCTGCTCTGCTCTTCTTTTTGTGAACAGGGACTACATTTTGTGAACAAGGACTACATTTGCCTCTTTCCACAGAGAGGGCCATTTACACTGTACTAGGCAGTGCTGAAAGATGCGAGTTAGAGGTGCTGCTAGCTGGAATGAGTTCATCAGGCAGATAACCTTGTCTGTCCTTGACCAGGGACCACCAGGTTTTGGAGCCTACCCTACCTGTTGCTTGCTTTCTTTTTGTGTCCACCTCCCATTTAGCAATGGCCCACTTTTGAATGTCTCCCATATGCCTACAGGCTTGCATGTGCAAGTTCTAGTTATAGGTGGTAGCAGCCTCTCTACAACGAAAGCCAAACCAAGGCTGATCTGTAGGCTTCGTCACGTATTGCCGGTGAGGAATGTGATCTTGTTGTAGATTAAGGATGTGTCCAGTGAAGGCTTTGACTTGGTTGTCAACATCCCCTTGGAGAAGAGCATTCCAATCGGTGGTGGCGAGCTCAGAGCAAAGGGCTGGCCAATTACCTCTTTCCCCATAGCCAGGTTGTGCGTGTGGACTCCTCACCTCGTTCTGTTGGGATCTTAAGTGTCGTAAAATTAGCCTTGTGGTCAGATGATCCAACGTAGCCGAGGGGTTGAGAAGTGACTATACCTTCTGCCAGATCACTCGCTACTGGGTCAAGGGAGGAGCCAGATTTGTGAGTAGGGAAATCAACAAAGTTTCTCATGTCAAATACTGCAAGACGGTCATCAAAGTCCCTCTGTATAAGGTGTTGGTTGAGGTCGCCAACAATTATATGTTGACAGTTGTGTTGTAGCAGAAGGGAGTCCATATTTTCCATTAGGAAGTTGATGGGGTCTGCATGTTGCCACTGAGGTCTGTACATTGCACATGCCAGTACAGAGGTACTAGTGTTTATGCAGAGCTTGAAGAACACCATTTCAAGAAGAGTAGGGGTGGCAACATCAATGTGCTGGGCATGAACACTTTTAGAGAAGCCCACAGCAACACCTCCTCCTTGCCCTTGCCTGTCTCTTCTCATCCATGAGGTGTAGCCAGCAATTCTTGCAAAATTTTCTGGAATCCGGTCGTCCAAAAATGTTTCAACACCAGCTATCATGTCGGGATGTCGAGTGTTCACAAAACTGTGTGTGAGCTCTCCAACATTAGTAATGAAACCTCTAATATTGACTGACAGGATGCTGATAGACTGGCTCCTCATGATCTGTTCAGCTTGAGGTGGTGGGTGTGTAAGGCATGTAAGTTGCCTGCCCTTGAGAGAGGTAGGGTACTGAGGCAGCTGCAGGGATGTAGGTCTGTGGTCTTGTATAAGGCACAATACCACCTGCTGAGCTGAGATAGGAGTAGCTGAGTGGGTGACGTGTGAGAGTGTTCACCAATTCAGAGATCCTGCTGGTTTGTTCCGAGAACAGGTCTCTAAACAGGTGGTCCTGTCTGTCAAGTTCCTGTTTCTTCCGACACTGGTCCTCCTGATGGCCTTTCTTGTAGCAGTAATTGTACCTGGTATCTCGCAGGCAGTTGTTGGTGGTGTACCCCTTCCGGTGACAGTGAGAGCACAGCCTAGGTGCCTGAGCGGGTTGACTATAATTTGTTGCACCTCCTGTGTTTTGCCGATTTGTCCTCAGGTTCTGCCGCTGGGACTGTGTTAGTGGAGGGTAAGATGGCTGTAGATGTCTTCCTCCTCCACGTCCTCTTCCACGTCCTCTTTCACGTCCTCTTCCATGTCCTCTTCCACGTCCTCTACCCCGTCCTCTACCAGTTCTGACAGATGTGTCCCTGCTGTTTGTACTTTGGTGCAGTAGGTGTTCATGTGCAGTTATAGTTCCCTGATTATTACCTGCACCAGTCTCTGGTGGAGAAAATCCTGACTCAGAACTTGCCGATGAAGCACTGCTGCCAGATACTGGAATAGTGTCGGCAGGTATGCTGACAGGTGTAGGATCAGAGATGGTATGTGCACTGTCTAGTATACTGGCAGTGGCTGAAGCAGAGATGTCAAGTGTAGGAGAATTAACAGATCCAAGGCTTCCTTCGTTGCTGGGAAGAGGGTTTGTTCCTTCTGTGGTGGTCAGAGGAATTGTGTTAGAATTCCCAAAGGTAGTGTTTTGAACTCTGTCAGTCTGTGGGGCCTTAGCGATGACAGAATTCTACCAGTTGTTTACCCCTGTGTTAAGCTCAGTGTGGGACTTCGTCTTTGTCAATAGTGTCACCATCAGCTGAGCAGCTTACATCACTTGATGCAGGCTTGCACTGGCCTTCTACAATAGCTTGTAGGTTATCTAATGATTTGAGGAGCTCATGAAGTGCTTCCCTGTGATGGATTTATCTTAACTGCGACTTTACAACACAGCCCAAGAGGGCAGTCTTGATCTTTGGACAGGAGTCCCTGAGGTAGGACTTCTGAACCTTCCTCCTGTAGCTCCAGGCTTGTATCCACATATACCACAGGATTATGGATATCCTTCAATTTTCTGAAATTTTCAACCTGACTGCAACAAAAGTTTTCTTCTGAAATGCAGTCTGTGTGGCAGTAGTTGGACCAAGTAGGTTCCTTACATCTAAGAAGTATTTTGTCCCTTGTGGTAAACCCACAAACACTGCAGTAACTACTGGGACAATAGCCAGATAGCGTAGATATTCTTGCTATTTTGCGGTGTGAAGTCATCCCAGAGGAGGCTTGTAGGTTTGCAATGAAGTTCACAGGAGAGAGAGGGTGGGTAGTGGTATCGTGGGGGGTTTCTCTCTCTCTCTCTCTCTCTCTCTTCGCTCTCTCTCTCTCTCTCACACACACACTATACAAACATTAATAAATAAATATATTCTCATTTTTCCCAATAAAATTTATGTTAAGATAAACTAATTTAATCTACGCCGAGATGAGTTTCAATGTGTACGTTAGGTTACATAGCAATGTTTACATAATGCAGGTGATGGATGTGGGTAGCGGGGGTAAAGAAGGTGAGGTGGAAGCTTGAGTTTGTGCAGGGATGCATAGATATTTATGGGATATGTGTTTGTTTACAATGTGAGGTGAGAGGAAGGTGTTGAGAGGTGGGTAAGCGTAAAGTGTGTGTGTGAGGAGATGGCTGGGGGAAGGGAAGTATTTATGGGCGTGTAGAAGAGAATTGTGAAGCGAAGGCGAGAGTTTCTGAAGTTATTATGTGCTTACCTATTTGCGCTGTTTGAGACTTGATAAAGCCCACTGCGTGGGCGAAACGTTTTCATTAAAGGATCACATTATACTGCTTAAGTGTTTATATTTCAATTGTGTCAGTATTTTATATCATTTATCTCAACCGAATAGTTGAGGAGGTGAATCTACGCCATTGGCACAGCTCGCAATTGTTTAGGAACTTGCACATTAAATTTCCTAACACATAGGCCTTGTTATACCTAATTATTAAAACTGTGAATGAAATATGCTTTTACAAATTTCTTACTCAGATTACTTTATTTCATAAATACAATCAGACTGATACAATATTGTCCCATTGTTTTCGTTGTATCAAACTTATCAGTTTCTTTGCTGCAACAGCTCATTCGTACTTTTTTCAGGCTTGTCAGGTCAATTTTACTTCTATATTGCTCTCTAATATTGTCAATGCTTGTTTTTTCAACATCTTTTTCAAACGTATATTTGGTTCATATCAGTATTCTTACCTATTCCTAGTTAGCTTCCTTCCTTTCGTCTTATTTATTATGACTTTTATTTCGGGCATATTCTATTTGAATGTTCTTTGCATTAGTTTCGATTCTGACTACTTCTGAAAATATACAATTTTAATGTATTCCTCCTACCTGTTTTTTCACTCTGCCCCATATATTCTAGGTTCTCATGCTCGCTTCCCATACATTTTAGTTTTTTGTCAGGACATCTTTACCTCTATAGCTAATCTTTAAATTCAGTCTTTTCCGTTTTTTCTCATTTTGGAAAAATATATCACTTTCCACCTGATACTCACCTTCTAGGCAATTTTCTCCTCTGTTTGTTACCCAGGAATCCTTTCCTTCTGAAATATATGCTGGAATTACCTCATCTCTCCGAAATTTGCCTTGATTCTATTCCCTCCAAAGTCCGTTTCCAGGTTTATTTTAATCAGCAGATCAAAGTTTGTCACCACTGTCGCTTGCACTCAACAGGAGCTCAGTCTGTCTCTTCTACGTGTAATACTTTGAGGAGAGATGCCAGTCAGGAAGTGGAATAGTCTAGCAAGTGAGGTAGTGGAGGCAGAAACCATACATAGCTTTAAGATGAGATATGATAAAGCTCATGGAGCAGGGAGAGAGAGGACCTAGTAGCACTCAGTGAAGAAGCGGGGACAGGAGCTGAGTCTCGATCCCTGCAACCGCAATTAGGTGAGTACACACACACACACACACACACGTTTATGTTTATATATATATATATATATATATATATATATATATATATATATATATATATATATATATATATATATATATATATATATATATGGATAAAAAGACTTCAAGGAACAATATTTGGATTTCCTGAAGACGTTTAAATATTCCACTTCCCCTACCACTCCATCTTTTTATTCTTTTTTACCAATAGGTATATTTTATTTCATAATATGATACAAAAAGGTTTAAGAGATACATTGTTGATATAAAGATGGCAAATACAGTACATGAGATGTGAGAGATGAATGTCTAGTACATATTGTTACGTGTTTGTCACTGATTATATTGCGAATATTTCATCCAGCTCTTCAGAACTGGGGTGCGTGCCCAAAATACAATAGGCATTAATTTTTTATTAACACATCGGCCGTCTCCCACCAAGGCAGGGTGGCCCGAAAAAGAAGAACTTTCATCATTCACTTCATCACTGTCTTGCTAGAGGTGTGCCTACACTACAGTTATAAAACTGCAACATTAACACTTCTCCTTCAGAGTACAGACACTGTACTTCCCATCTCCAGGACTCAAGTCTGGCCTGCCGGTTTCCCTGAATCCCTTCATAAATGTTACCTTGCTCACACTCCAACAGCACGTCAAGTTCAAAAACAGTTTGTCTCCATTCACTCCTATCAACCATGCTCAAGCACGCTTGGTGGAAGTCCAAGCCCCTCGCACACAAAACCACCTTTATCACCTCCCTCCAACCTTTAATAGGCTGACCCATACCCCGCCTTCCCTCCACTGCATATTTATACACTCTCGAAGTCATTCTATTTTGTTCTACCCTCTCTGCAAGTCCGAACCACCTCAACAATGCCTCCTCAGCTCTCTCGATAACAGTTTTGGTAATCCCACACTTCCTCCTAATTTCCAAACTACGAATTCTCTGCATTATATTCACATAACACATTGCCTTCAGATATGACGTCTCCACTGCCTCCAGCAGTTACAACATGATAACATTCAGTACCCATGCTTCACACACATGCAAGAGCGTTGGTACAACTATACTCTCATACATTCCCCTCTTTGCTTCCATGGACAAAATTCTTTGTCGCCACAGACTCCTCAGTGCACCACTCACCTCATCCTTCATAGACCCATCCGCTGACACGTCCACTCCTAAATATCTGAACACATTCACCTCCTCCATACTTTCTCCCTTCAATCTGATATTCAATCTTTCGTCACTTATTTTTTTTATCCTCTTCATCTTACTCTTTGATATATTCACTGTTAATTTTCTTATTTTACATACCCTACCAAAGTCATCCACCAATCTCTTCAGAATCTCCCCAAAAGCACAGTGACATCAGCAATGAGCAACTGTGAGAACTCGCACTTTATCTTAGATTCTTTATCTTTTAACCCCACACCTCTTGCCAACACCCGAGCATTCGCATCTCTTATAACCACATCTATAAATATGTTGAACAACCACGGTGACATCACACAGCCTACTTTTATTGGGAAATAATCGCCTTATCTTCTACATACTCTAACCCGAGCCTCACTATCCTCGTAAAAACTCTTCACTGCTTTCAGTAACCTACCTCCTATACCATACATCTGCATCATCTGCCACATTGCTCCCCTATCCACCCTGTCATACGCCTTTATATATATATATATATATATATATATATATATATATATATATATATATATATATATATATATATATATATACATACATTGATATATATATATATATATATATATATATATATATATATATATATATATATATATATCAATAACAACACTGCACTAGCCAAGGATTCGAACCCATGTTTTACTGGCCTGTGGTTTAAAACGTCATGTGGTTCTCGCTTACCATGAGGCAGGCCAGTACAACATGGGTTCGAATCCTTGGCTAGTGCAGTGTTGTTATTGATATATATATATATATATATATATATATATATATATATATATATATATATGTGTGTGTGTGTGTGTGTGTGTGTGTGTGTGTATGTGTGGACAACAATCGCAGACAAGCGACGATCTTAACAATGCAAGACAAACCACGGGGGGTGGAAATCTTTAGCTCAAGTACTTTCACACTAGTCAGTGCGTCACCAGGAGCTGTGCAATGTTGCAAAGGCAACAACAGGAGAAGTAGGGTATGTTTTCAGAGTGGTAGTGTGGAGCAGCCAACCAGTCTCTGAGAGGGACAGACTTTCTTCAGAAGGTCAGTGAATTTGCTAGCAGCTTGAGGGCGAGCTGCTTTGGGGATGTGTGTCAGAGTCCTGGTGGATGTTAATTTCATTGCAGATTTGAGGTCCTCTGTAGAGGTGAAGTCACGGTAGCTGTCAGCCCTGTCTGCTGGGGGAGGCTGTTGGTTGTTCTCATTTGGAGCTCTCCTGGAGCCTAGACATCCATTGTGTGCACGGATGTTGCCAGATGTGGGATTGAGTGCACATTCCCTGTAGCACACCCGGCAGATGCCTCGTGAACGACAGCTTTGGCTCTGTCGTGAAGATTCCTGGGAACCCGCGACTACTTGTGACATTGCTGATATCGTGGGGGTGGGAGGGCGCCAGCTGTGGGGTGACGGGTGAAGGACAGCATGGATGCATGGGGGATGAGGGTTGGGGAGTAGCGAGCGGCGGAACTTGTAATTGGTGGGGCACTAAACGGCAACACCCTTGGTCAGGAAGTCAGTGGGCCTAGGCTGGGATGAGGGGAGGGGAACTGGGATGGGGGGGGGGAGTGGCCCTGTGTGTTCGCTCAAGACGCACATCACTGACTAACTTTTGCTAATTGTTATACACTTATTGTTCCATTTAGAAAAAAACCCTCGCCATTTGGCACATTAATCATCATGCTCACACTATTAACCGAGGTGTTCTTCTGTTCACCATCCAATGACCGTGTCGTGGGCGGCCACTTCCCTCCCCAACCCACGACCCCGGCCGGTCACAGATGTAAACAAAACCTCCTCCACACCTCCACTGCCAGGATCCCCTCACCACCGCTACTTTCCAAATCCCAACATGCACACTGCACTTTCACTGATACAGAAGCAATGGTCCGATGCAGAGGTTTGTCACAACTCTGTGATCTCCGGTGGATACTCACGATGATGTCTGCCGAAACTGACCCGCGTAAACCATGTTGGTTCTTGGTTTACACACACAATGTATGGAGCACCACACACTGGCTCACTCCCTCCACGCCGGCAAGCGCGTATATTAATATATATATATATATATATATATATATATATATATATATATATATATATATATATATATATATATTATATTATATATATATATATATATATATATATATATATATATATATATATATATATATATATATATTTTTTTTTTTTTTTTTTCAACAAGTCGGTCGCCTCCCACCGAGGCAGGGTGACCCCAAAAAAAAGAAAGAAAATCCCCAAAAAGAAAATACTTTCATCATCATTCAACACTTTCACCACACACACACATTATCACTGCTTTTGCAGAGGTGCTCAGAATACAACAGTTTAGAAGCATATACGTATAGAGATACACAACATATCCCTCCAAACTGCCAATATCCCATATATATATATATATTATATAATATAGTAATATATATATATATATATATATATATATATATATATATATATATATACACTGATCTCTGGCTGAAGGAGACTCGAACCTACGAACCTTAGGACAAGGTATGCAGTGCTTTACCAATCTACCCACACTGGACAATACCTTGGCGTGTAGCTTGCGCTACACGTTTGATCCAAGGCAGCCAGCTTTCAGGGAGAACGCTTACAGCTTTTCATCTCATCCCCTGCATGCATCAGCCTTACTAGAGATTTTAACAATGCAAGAAATTCGCAAGAGCAGGCGTACCTTGTCCTAAGGTTCGTAGGTTCGAGTCTCCTTCAGCCAGAGATCAGTGTTTGTGTATATTTCGCCTGCTCTTGCGAATTCCTTGCATTGTTAAAATCTCTAGTAAGGCTGATGCATGCAGGGGATGAGATAAAAAAGCTGTAAGCCTTCTCCCTGAAAGCTGGCTGCCTTGGATCAAACGTGTAGCGCAAGCTACTCGCCAAGGTATTGTCCAGTGTGGGTAGATTGGTAAAGCACTGTGTACCTTGTCCTAAGGTTCGTAGGTTCGAGTCTCCTTCAGCCAGAGATCAGTGTTTGTGTATATTTCGCCTGCTCTTGAGAATTCCTTATATAAATATATATATATATATATATATATATATATATATATATATATATATATATATATATATATATATATATATATATATATATATATATAAATATACATTATATGCAATAAGATCACAGTAAACAGGTGATTTCAGAATATGCAAAACAACCACTCTGAAAGAATAGAGAAATTCCAAGCGCTTTCGTGACTACTCACATTATCAAGGAACTATGAAAGTAAAGCATCCAAGGAAGCTATATAAGGGGTCTGGCCAGCACCTCACTATCAGATCCCACAACGGTTAAACACCTGTCGCGCGCCGACCCAACTTGGATAGGTCCTTTGCACAACTCACCCACATACTATTCTACCCAAGAAAATTTAAAAATTATTATTTGTCCAGTGTATTATTAAATTCTTCCCAAATTCTATTAATTATAAATGGATCTAATTTATATAAACCGAAGGAAATATTCATATTATTGTCAAAACTGCTTTTTATGCAACAAGATTCAATTATATTCCTGTCGACCATGGACTTGCTTGATACTATTTTCTCAACTTTTTGAAAATCAATTGGATGGTTAAAATCTCTTACATGAATAAATAGAGCATTGGAATCTTGTCCAATTCTAATGCTATATTTATGTTGTTTTAATCTTAGTTCGAGATTTTTACCAGTTTGACCGTAATAAACTTTATCACAAATTTTACAAGGAATCTTATGTTTAGGTAAGACACATATGCAACAGTTAGGTATCTTTATTTCGAAACGTTTCGCCTACACAGTAGGCTTCTTCAGTCGAGTACAGCAAAGTTGATAGACAATGGAACAATACTCTTCTCCAGACTGAGGGACTGACCACCTCAAAACTTTAAGGGTGATGGACTGATTACATCGTCTTCAAGTCTCTTCTGCTTCTATCAACTTTGCTGTACTCGACTGAAGAAGCCTACTGTGTAGGCGAAACGTTTCGAAATAAAGATACCTAACTGTTGCATATGTGTCTTACCTAAACAACCTGTCGGTATTTTATACCATTTTATTGTTCAAGGAATCTTATAGACACATCCATCAGCATTTTGGTGGGAATTCTTTATCAAAAGTTTTTTTTACTGTATCAAGATTTTTGAATACAACTTTAATATTAAAAGTCTTAAGAAGAGAAGGCATATCAACCAAGTTTTCATGGTAAGGGAGAACCAACATATTTTTAGTTGAATAAGGCTGGTTGTCCCTTTTTGGATCGTAAAAAGTATTTCTAGCAACTTTAAAAGATTTGTCAATTACATTTCTTGGGTATTTTAAATCATTACCTATTTCATAAATTTTGGATATTTCCTCATCTATGAACTCAGGACTACAAATTCGTAAAGCTCTCAAAAACATTGATGAGAAAACAGACAGTTTGACTCTATCTTGATGCGAGGAATAATAGTGGACATGGAATTTTTTGAAACAAGGATGCTTAACACAATCCTCCCTAATAGAGCTAAATGGTTCAGATATGTTGATGATATTTTGTGTCTTATGCCCAAAAATGTAGATATACACCATTTCCTTGGAAAATTAAATAGCTTAGCCCATTCTATTAACTTTACTGTTGAGTTTGAAGAAAATAACTCATTGCCTTTTCTAGATGTTTTAAATATTAAGGATAATAATGAATTCAAATTTAAAATTTACAGAAAACCTACAAATAACTGTTCCTATGTCCACTATTATTCCTCGCATCAAGATAGAGTCAAACTGTCTGTTTTCTCATCAATGTTTTTGAGAGCTTTACGAATTTGTAGTCCTGAGTTCACAGATGAGGAAATATCCAAAATTTATGAAATAGGTAATGATTTAAAATACCCAAGAAATGTAATTGATAAATCTTTTAAAGTTGCTTGAAATACTTTTTACAATCCAAAAAGAGACAACCAGCCTTATTCAACTAAAAATATGTTGGTTCTCCCTTACCATGAAAACTTGGTTGATGTGCCTTCTCTTCTTAAGACTTTTAATATTAAAGTTGTATTCAAAAATCTTGATACAGTAAAAAAACTTTTGATAAAGAATTCCCCCCCAAAATGCTGATGGATGTGTCTATAAGATTCCTTGAAAAATTTGCGATAAAGTTTATTACGGTCAAACTGGTAAAAATCTCGAACTAAGATTAAAACAACATAAATATAGCATTAGAACTGGACAAGATTCCAATGCTCTATTTATTCATGTAAGAGATTTTAACCATCCAATTGATTTTCAAAAAGTTGAGAAAGTAGTATCAAGCAAGTCCATGGTCGACAGGAATATAATTGAATCTTGTTTCATAAAAAGCAGTTTTGACAATAATATGAATATTTCCTTCGGTTTATATAAATTAAATCCATTTATAATTAATAGAATTTGGGAAGAATTTAATAATACACTGGACAAATAATAATTTTTAAATTTTCTTGGGTAGAATAGTTTGTGGGTGAGTTGTGCAAAGGACCTATCCAAGTTGGGTCGGCGCGCGTCAGGTGTTTAACCGTTGTGGGATCTGATAGTGAGGTGCTGGCCAGACACCTTATATAGCTTCCTTGGCTGCTTTACTTTCATAGTTCCTTGATAATGTGAGTAGTCACGAAAGCGCTTGGAATTTCTCTATTTTTTCAGAGTGGTTGTTTTGCATATATATATATATATATACATCAGATAGGGAGATTGCCCGTCTCCAGGCTGTGAGTGCACCTCACTCCGGGGACTTCCTCCAAACAGTTCCCATATCGGCAATGGGAACGCGACTCGACCCTAAGACCCTCCGTATTGCAGTGGCTCTGCGCCTTGCTGCCCCAATTCACACAGAATATATGTGTATTTGCGGCGAAGTGCAAGCAGACCAATACGGTCTACATGGTCTCAACTGTTCCAAAACCAAGGGCTGGCATGCAAGACACAATGAGGTCAACGACATCATTAAGAGAACCCTTGCTACAGCTGGATGCCCTGCCGAGAGGGAGCCACGATCACTTGCAGCAAACAATACCCACAACCCAGCAAACCGCCCCGACGGGATCACCATCTATCCTTGGAAGAATGGCAAGCTCTTAGCATGGGACTATACCTGTGTGTCCACACTGGCTGACACCTATATCCATCACAGTGTGGGGCGACAGGGAGGAGCTGCTGACCACAGGGAGGAGTACAAGATCAGCAAGTACAGGGACATTACCCAACAGTATCAATTTGTCCCAGTGGGATCAGAGACCTTGGGATCATGGGGAAAAAATGCCACACGCTTCCTTAAAGAATTGGGTTCCAGACTCATCGACACCACCAGGGACCCAAGGGCAGCCACTTTCATGTTCCAGCGCCTCAGCGTCGCCATCCAGAGGGGAAATGCTTGCTGCATACTTGGTTCACGTCCAGCCTCGGAGGAGCTGGAGGAAATTCATCATCTTTGATACATTGTGCCATTGTATTCATGTTTGTTTTTTTTTCTGTAAATGTATTTTGTTTATTAATAAATGTCCACATAGAATATAAATATAGGGGGTGGTAGGAGAAGAAAATATTCAAACAGCTCCGGGGAGAACCTTGAGTTTTCCCTGAGGTACGTTTATTGTCTTCTCTGAGGATGAGGGTCCCCATTCCAGCTATAGAGGTGGTACTTCCCTATATTTTTTTACTAAAAAAAAAAAAAAAAAAAAAAATATATATATATATATATATATATATTTATATAATATATATATATATATATATAATATATATATATATATATATATATATATATATATATATAATATATATATATATATATATGTATATATATATAGATAATGTATATATATATATATATATATATATATATATATATATATATATATATATATATATATATATATATATATATATATATATATATATATATATATATATATAATTTTATTATCACACCGGCCGATTACCACAAAGCCAGGGTGGCCCGAAAAAGTAAAACTTTCACCATCATTCACTCCATCACTGTCTTGCCAGAAGGGTGCTTTACACTACAGTTTTTAAACTGCATCATTAACACCCCTCCTTCAAAGTACAGGCACTGTACTTCCCATCTCCAGGACTCAAGTCCGGCCTGCCGGTTTCCCTGAACCCCTTCATAAATGTTACTTTGCTCACACTCCAACAGCACGTCAAGTATTAGAAACCATTTGTCTCCATTCACTCCTATCAAACACGCTCACGCATACCTGCTGGAAGTCCAAGCCACTCGCACACAAAACCTCCTTTACCCCCTCTCTCCAACCTTTCCTAGGCCGACCCCTACTCCGCCTTCCTTCCACTACAGACTGATACACTCTTGAAGTCATTCTGTTTCGCTCCATTCTCTCTACATGTCCGAACCACCTCAACAACCCTTCCTCAGCCCTCTGGACAACAGTTTTGGTAATCCCGCACCTCCTCCTAACTTCCAAACTACGAATTCTCTGCATTATATTCACACCACACATTGCCCTCAGACATGACATCTCCACTGCCTCCAGCCTTCTCCTCGCTGCAACATTCATCACCCATGCTTCACACCCATATAAGAGCGTTGGTAAAACTATACTCTCATACATTCTCCTCTTTGCCTCCAAGGACAAAGTTCTTTGTCTCCACAGACTCCTAAGTGCACCACTCACTCTTTTCCCCTCATCAATTCTATGATTCACCTCATCTTTCATAGACCCATCCGCTGACACGTCCACTCCCAAATATCTGAATACATTCACCTCCTCCATACTCTCTCCCTCCAATCTGATATTCAATCTTTCATTACCTAATCTTTTTGTTATCCTCATAACCTTACTCTTCCCTGTATTCACCTTTAATTTTCTTCTTTTGCACACCCTACCAAATTCATCCACCAATCTCTGCAACTTCTCTTCAGAATCTCCCAAGAGCACAGTGTCATCAGCAAAGAGCAGCTGTGACAACTCCCACTTTGTGTGTGATTCTTTATCTTTTAACTCCACGCCTCTTGCCAAGGCCCTCGCATTTACTTCTCTTACAACCCCATCTATAAATATATTAAACAACCACGGTGACATCACACATCCTTGTCTAAGGCCTACTTTTACTGGGAAATAATTTCCCTCTTTCCTACATACTCTAACTTGAGCCTCACTATCCTCGTAAAAACTCTTCACTGCTTTCAGTAACCTACCTCCTACACTTGCAACATCTGCCACATTGCCCCCCTATCCACCCTGTCATACGCCTTTTCCAAATCCATAAATGCCACAAAGACCTCTTTAGCCTTATCTAAATACTGTTCACTTATATGTTTCACTGTAAACACCTGGTCCACACACCCCCTACCTTTCCTAAAGCCTCCTTGTTCATCTGCTATCCTATTCTCCGTCTTACTCTTAATTCTTTCAATAATAACTCTACCATACACTTTACCAGGTATACTCAGCAGACTTATCCCCCTATAATGTTTGCACTCTCTTTTATCCCCTTTGCCTTTATACAAAGGAACTATGCATGCTCTCTGCCAATCCCTAGGTACCTTACCCTCTTCCATACATTTATTAAATAATTGCACCAACCACTCCAAAACTATATCCCCACCTGCTTTTAACATTTCTATCTTTATCCCATCAATCCCGGCTGCCTTACCCCCTTTCATTTTACCTACTGCCTCACGAACTTCCCCCACACTCACAACTGGCTCTTCCTCACTCCTACAAAATCTTATTCCTCCTTGTCCTATACACGAAATCACAGCTTCCCTATCTTCATCAACATTTAACAATTCTTCAAAATATTCCCTCCATCTTCCCAATACCTCTAACTCTCCATTTAATAACTCTCCTCTCCTATTTTTAACTGACAAATCCATTTGTTCTCTAGGCTTTCTTAACTTGTTAATCTCACTCCAAAACTTTTTCTTATTTTCAACAAAATTTGTTGATAACATCTCACCCACTCTCTCATTTGCTCTCTTTTTACATTGCTTCACCACTCTCTTAACCTATCTCTTTTTCTCCATATACTCTTCCCTCCTTGCATCACTTCTACTTTGTAAAAACTTCTCATATGCTAACTTTTTCTCCCTTACTACTCTCTTTACATCATCATTCCACCAATCGCTCCTCTTCCCTCCTGCACCCACTTTCCTGTAACCACAAACTTCTGCTGAACACTCTAACACTACATTTTTAAACCTACCCCATACCTCATCGACCCCATTGCCTATGCTCTCATTAGCCCATCTATCCTCCAATAGCTGTTTATATCTTACCCTAACTGCCTCCTCTTTTAGTTTATAAACCTTCACCTCTCTCTTCCCTGATGCTTCTATTCTCCTTGTATCCCATATACCTTTTACTCTCAGTGTAGCTACAACTAGAAAGTGATCTGATATATCTGTGGCCCCTCTATAAACATGTACATCCTGAAGTCTACTCAACAGTCTTTTATCTACCAATACATAATCCAACAAACTACTGTCATTTCGCCCTTCATATATATATATATATATATATATATATATATATATATATATATATATATATATATATATATATATATATATATATATATATATATAATGAAGTAATGCATGTAGGGATCTACAAGCATTATTTAGTGAACATCGGGATTATACTAATGAAAGAATAACGACGGTAACATTGTTCACACAAACAACAACATCCAACACTGAATTTTCCAGCGGCTTGATTTATCATCAGAGAAAATAAGAGTTTTAGCAAATTATATTTAGAATCAACAGTAACAGCCACTCGCAAAGCACACAAATCTGTGGAACATTCACAGTCTGTGAAATCTTTGCGAGACTTATTCTCTTCAATGTGGCATTGCCATCACCTAACCTCACTTAACTGTCTGCTGACCTCACTTAGCTGTCTGCTGACCTCACTTAGCTGTCTGCTGACCTTACTTAGCTGTCTGCTGACAAGCAGCAACATTGATTCACGGAAGGACCTGTGTCCAAACTATTATAACTGTGTCATGTTATTTAATTAACTTACTAATAAAGTCCCTGGTAGAACAATACTTTGTTATTTAATACATTGCCATAATTCACAGAATATGCTTTAATTACTTCCTGTTAGTAAACCTTTGATAATTACTGGACATTTATGTCCTAAAGTCTTCAAACTGTTTCCAAGTAAGTGTATATTAATAAATTTCTATTTTGATAAATTTTCTGTCTTTTTTTAGTACCAATTGTAAATTAAAGACTCAAAACCAAAATTTTGGAAATACACAAGGAAGTCAATACATGCAGCAGGTTTCCAAGTAATACTGAAGAATCGTTATATCATTATCTGTTGATAATAACACAAGAGTTTTTGGAATTGATATTTTAATATTAGTATTCAATCATGCGTTAGCACACATATGTTCCCATGAATAAACAAAAGAATGGACAGGAAATTGAGCCGGGGTTCATGCATATAACAGGTCTGTTGCTTTCACTATTAAAGTCCCACAGTCAGCACTTCAGTGACATGTCTATGTCAGCTTACATAACTGGATTTATGTGCCAGAACCACAGTTGTAATTCTAGTTCATTCTTCTAGGAGTCGTTTTTACCTGGTATCTCTTCCTACTACTAACAGGGCTCAAAAGTGGCGGTTGGGTCACAGCTTGTGGCTGCTGATACAGACTTGTCAGTGTTGGCCTTGTAAGCTTTCTATAACAGCCTCGTAGCTATGTGTTACAGCACTGGAGTTGCTATGTGCCAGGACCACAGTCAGAGTTCTTGTCCATTCTTCTGTTTACTCGCTGGCAATCATCCATTATTTGTTCTTATGTTACCTACAGCTGGAAGTCTTCAGTTGACAAACATTCGAGGAATCTGATTGGGTGTGTTCTCATATCTTGCTCATCATAATTAATTCGTCTCGTAGATTACGATGATTGTTTCATTATATATTTCAGTATTATTGAGGTAAAAATATTTTCTTATATGATACAGCCATTTATATTACAATTGTTAAGAGAGAGAGAGAGTAAACTCTTCAGATCTACAGTATTTATCTTGCTGTGGTCTGTTCTGGACTTATTGTTATTATTACTAGTGAATAGGAAAGCCTTACTATTTATCTTGTCTCAAATTACGAAACATTCATAGTGTACTTTTTTTTCTAGATTTATAGATTTCAGAATCTATCAGAAATCTTAAACGAAGAATTGGCAGAGTAAAGGTGAATTAATTTACCTTTCAATTAGTGATGACGGAAGTGGGATGTAACTCATTACAAAGGGGATATAAAGATCTTTTTTTAATGGCTCCATTTATGATCGAGATGTCATCAATGGATGACAAAGGTACAAAAGATCCATCAGAAAACTACCTTGACCTATAAACATCGTATTTACTCCACAGATGAAACTGAAAGTAAATTATAGCGAATCTACTTTCCAACCAGGAAAGGCTAAGTTTTCCCTAGCAAGAAGAGCTTCTCTACTAGGAAAGGGAGAACTTCTCTAGCTAGAAGATTTCCTATTAGGAAAGGAAGAGCTTTCCCTGCTGTACTAGCGAGTTATACTTCATTCAAAACCAGAAGTTGTTATTGGATAAATATTATGGTGAGTGCAACTTTTGTGATGATACCACTTATGATGATACCACTTATGATACCACTTATGATGATACCACTCAAAAGTATTATATACGATAAGTTATCGTTTGAGACATGTGTCCATACGTGCATCAACTTTTCAGTAAAGCAACAACTGAATGTAAATAATTATAAAAAAACTTAAGGGATGGACTGGTAAGCCAGCGGAAGGCCTCGGTCAGATGACCAAAATCTCCAGTGACGGGTCATCATGTGGCTAAGATCCACCTCTGGAAAACTTGTCCTCCTTTCCTACGAATCTTACCTAACCTAACAAGTGGATTGTTTTATATTTTTAACCGCAAAAAATATAATGGAGAGATCACTCCATTAACACAGAATGGAATACATTAATTTTTCAACATAATATGGTATATTGAGAAACAAAAAGTATGGTATATTGAGAAACAAAAAGTATGGTATATTGAGAAACAAAAAGTATGGTATATTGAGAAACAAAAAGTATGGTATATTGAGAAACAAAAAGTATGGTATATTGAGAAACAAAAAGTATGGTATATTGAGAAACAAAAAGTATGGTATATTGAGAAACAAAAAGTATGGTATATTGAGAAACAAAAAGTATGGTATATTGAGAAACAAAAAGTATGGTATATTGAGAAACAAAAAGTATGGTATATTGAGAAACAAAAAGTATGGTATATTGAGAAACAAAAAGTATGGTATATTGAGAAACAAAAAGTATGGTATATTGAGAAACAAAAAGTATGGTATATTGAGAAACAAAAAGTATGGTATATTGAGAAACAAAAAGTATGGTATATTAAGAAACAAAAAGAACAGACAGGGATCGATAATTATCAAATGCAGAAATAGTTTCAAAGTTGTGATAGGTTGAGAAGCAATTTGTGTCTTCGGTGAGACACAAATACACTTGACAAGTTTGGAAAACGTTCTTAGTTTAACTCTGGCATTAATATCGCACACTAAACAGTTCTTTTATGTTGATGACTGACTTCAATGACGTCATGGGACTTTGGTGCTGGATCGTATTGAAAATCTACCAGATGGATTTCTTTTGTCTGCTTGAGTAGTTGATATATATATATATATATATATATATATATATATATATATATATATATATATATATATATATATATATATATATATTTTTTTATTATTATCACACTGGCCGATTCCCACCAAGGCAGGGTGGCCCGAAAAAGAAAAACTTTCACCATCATTCACTCCATCACTGTCTTGCCAGAAGGGTGCTTTACACTACAGTTTTTAAACTGCAACATTAACACCCCTCCTTCAGAGTGCAGGCACTGTACTTCCCATCTCCAGGACTCAAGTCCGGCCTGCCGGTTTCCCTGAACCCCTTCATAAATGTTACTTTGCTCACACTCCAACAGCACGTCAAGTATTAAAAACCATTTGTCTCCATTCACTCCTATCAAACACGCTCACGCATGCCTGCTGGAAGTCCAAGCCCCTCGCACACAAAACCTCCTTTACCCCCTCCCTCCAACCTTTCCTAGGCCGACCCCTACCCCGCCTTCCTTCCACTACAGACTGATACACTCTTGAAGTCATTCTGTTTCGCTCCATTCTCTCTACATGTCCGAACCACCTCAACAACCCTTCCTCAGCCCTCTGGACAACAGTTTTGGTAATCCCGCACCTCCTCCTAACTTCCAAACTACGAATTCTCTGCATTATATTCACACCACACATTGCCCTCAGACATGACATCTCCACTGCCTCCAGCCTTCTCCTCGCTGCAACATTCATCACCCACGCTTCACACCCATATAAGAGCGGTGCCGAACAGGTAAAACTTACGATTTGGCTTAAATAGCAACGCTCTTCTTGCCGAATAAGGCAAACGAAAATTTGTTTATGCAATAATTTGGCAAAATTCATTCTGAATCTGACGAAAAAAAATATATTTCATTTTGTTTGCTTATTATTAAACTACTGTAACCTTATCTAAAATATATTTAGTTTTTTCTTGTCGTATAATATTATTAAATTTTGCGTCAACATAAATGAAAAATAAAAAATCTTTAAACGTATAAGAGAAAATTTTAGAAAGGACTTAATTTTAAACGAGTTCTTGCTAATTGACCAATTTTACCTGGCCGAGATTCGTTCCCACGTTACATTGTCTTGCCTCGTGAGACAAAACAATGTACGCATCACCCTATCCACTAGACCATCGTTAAACAAATACAATACAGCCAGCAGAGCTAGGTATTGTTGATGGTGCGAGGACACTCGTGGCAGTGGAAAGCTCAGGGCTAATTTCCACTTCCTTTTGAACACCAACCTCGACAAGTCGTCTGTGTACCACTTGTATCGTGGTTTCATTACTACATAGACTGCTTGTGGAGGCTGGTATTCTGTGAGCTGAGTGCGCTACCAACAGAGTTACGGGACACCTTTCTGTAAACCTGTCAGTGTATGACACTTTCGCAAAATCCGCCTTGAGTATTTTCTTTTTCAGAGTGGGCAAATCATTTTGCTATAGTTATCCTGTTGTAGACTCGCATCTGTAATGTATAATGTCAAATTCTGATTGACTGTTGCTTTATATATTAATTCAGTGAATTCTGAACTTTGAATTTTATCATTTGCTGATCAATAGTTTGCTAGGTGCAGGTGCTATGTGAAAGCATTTATTGAAATGATTTATGAGTTGTCTTGGAGGCTTTTTCATTCATGGGATCTTTGAAGGGTTTCTTCTCCCTTCTCAAAATGTATGCATTGTGTCTAATTTCCATGCTCTCCATGCTAGAGAAGCTTAGGAAGCCCTTTTTTTCTAGGGAAGCTCTTCTTTACCGGGAAACTCTCCATATTAACCAAGCTCTTTAATTCTAGATGGGAATCTTATTGATAGGGAAGCTCTCTTTGCCATGGAAGCTCATTTTTCCTAGTGACGCTGTTCTTATTAGCGAAGCTAGTGGGGAACTTTATTTTTTTGGTTAATGGAGCTCTTCTAGTAAAAGCTTTCAATTCAGATGAGCTCTGCTTGCTAGGAAAGCATTCCCTAGCTTGGGAATGTTTCGCCCCATAGATCTGAAAACTGTTGCTTTCCTAGCTCTGGAAGCTCAACTAGTTAGCAAATCTTTCTTTGTAAATGGTCCAAGTCGGACCGAAACGTCGTCGTAAGCTCCTCTCTTCTATGTGCGGGTTATTTGTGTATCGTTCCAGTCATTGTATTGTGCCTTTTTTTGTTATTTCTTAGAGAAAAACTCCTTCCTGGGAAAGCCCTTTTAGCTGTTGTAGATTTGGAATACCGAGTTGGAATTCCAAATCTACAACTCACCGTGCTTTAGCGTGTTTTAGCTGGGGGAAGCTCTTTTAGCGGTAAAAGCTCTTCTAGCAGTGCAATTTCGCCTATCAAGGAAACCTCTCCTAGATGTTGAAGCTCTCCTAGCTGGAGAAGCTCTCCTAGCTGGAGAAGCTCTCCTAGCTAAGAAAACTGTCCTTAACTAGGGAAGCCTCTTGGAAAAACTCTCATCGAATTGGGAACTCTCCTAACTGGAAAGCTTCACTTGCTGCTGGAGCTCTTCCTCTAATAACTGAGGAATTCCTTTATAGCAAGGAAGCTCTTCCCAATTATTGCTAGGAACCTCTCTGATAGAAGGGAAAGCTCTTCCAATCCTTTCTGCGGAAGCTCATCCTCTCCTAGCTGTGAATTCTCTCAATTTTCTAACTGTTAAAGCTCTCTTAGCTAAGGACGCTCTCCCTCTCTCTTTGCTTTTAAAACTACCTTTCTCCAGCTAAAGGATGCTAATTTTCTGCAGGAGTAAAACAGATTAAATATTCTCATATTTCTCTCTTGGGACAATTTTATCCCTGATAATTTATCTGTTTCTGATCCTACAATCAAACGCACCTCTGTCTAATATTTTTCCTTCCAGAAACCACTTCGTGGAACAAAATATCACCTTTCGTCTTCCCTGACACTGATCTTCTTGCAACATTCTGGCTTTATTTCATGAGCAAATATTATTTTACTCTGTCTTCTACCTGGAGGGCATTCCGGCCCGGTCCATGACCAGGCTTTCTGGGGGATCAGGGCCTGATCAACGAGGCTGTTACTGCTGGCCGCATGTATTCCAACGGCACTGGCTTTAGGTATCTGTCCAGCTCCCTCTTGAAGACAACCCTTTATGGCTGGTGGGAGGCTGTTGAACAGTCTTGGGCCCCGGACACTTATTCTGTTGAGAAGCAATATTTGTCTGTCACCCCTCCTTTTCACTGGGGGTATGTTACGTCGCCTGCCAAGTGTTTTGCTTTCTTAGGGAATGATTTCTGTGTGCGGGTTAGGGACCTGTCCCTCCAGAATCTTCCAGGTGTAGAGTATGATATATCTCTTTCGTCTGCTCTCCAGCAAGTACAAGTCAAGTGCTTCCAGGCGTTCCCAGTAGTTAAGGTGTTTGATGGAACTTATACGTGTAGTAAATGTTCTCTGTACATTCTCTAGATCTGCAATTTCACCTGCCTTGAATGGGGATGTTAATGTACAGCAGTATTCCAGCCTAGAGAGAACAAGTGATTTAAAAAGGATCATCATTGGCTTGGCATCTCTTGTCTTGAATGTTCTCATTATCTGTGGAGAAATTTTCTCCAGGAGGGGGGTATCAGCCCCCTTCAGCCCTTTCAGCCCTGAGGGGCCAAGCCCTCTCAGCCCTGAGGGGCCACTCAGAAGGGGCGAGCGTCTTGTTTACTGCTAGAGTGAGTAATTGATCACAGATGCTATGCCACGTAGTCAAGTGACCTCTGCTCCTTGCAGCGGTGTTGCAAAGTGTATTTTTATAAGAGACAATACATTCTTACTTTAGCAGGACAATTAAGGAAAATCCTGCTCCCACTTTATTACCATAGTAAAGATAGTGTACATTGTTGTCTATGATTAAGACAGCAAGAAACAAACATTCTGCTTTGCTTCATCGAGGAGGTGACAAGGATGCAAGGTACTAGGTCAGCGTTTTTTTTTTGTGCTGGGGGCAGTGACGGCATGGAGTGCTGTGGCGTCTGGCAGACTATCTTTGACTCTATGGAGAGTGACACTGACGCCAGGATACTGATCTGTGCGTTAGTGTGAACAAAGTGTCTCTAACACAAACACTTAAGAGAAGTGTGATCAGCTTCTCTTGTGATGCATTGTGAACAATAAAGACAAATCTTGTGGAACATAGTGTACCAGTGTGCGTTTCCTAGACAATGGAAGACGTGGACATCCAAGGACACTTCAGCTTCTATCAAGTCACCGATACCTGTCGAAGGTGTTGAGAACACCATAGCTCACGTTACAAAGAGCAAGGTATGTTACGAATTTCTTGTAGATCGGGGGATTGCGCAATTCTGGAGTCACAAGGAGTTTGTAATCAACCTATAATCGGCAGTAAGGTGTGGACTTTTGAGTCCAAACAAGTAGGTATTTCGTCAGCCATCATCGAATGAAATATGCGGACATAACACCCCCTAGGGGAAATTTATACTTACAAATTGTATCTCTTGACAGCCCAATGTTGTGATGGTTTCGACAGCTTCTAGACCTCGTCTGCAGGGGCGGCTGTGTAGACGATTTGCTGTCATTTATCAGCTAAGTGTTCATTATATATAGTTATAATAAACACAGCAGGTAAGACCAAAAATCTCAATATTATCCATCCTATCAGTTTCCTAGCAGATGTGATAGTGGCATTGTTGTGGTCCTTGAAGGCGAGATCCTCAGACATTACCACTCCCAGGTCTCTCACATTGCTTTTCAGCTCTATTGTGTGATTCAATATAAAAATTATTTTTTCACTTATGTTTTCAGTGAAAAAATCAATAATGTGTTGTTCAGTAAATAGGAATCAATGACATGACAAACTGTTCTGCATTTCATTTGAAGGGAACGAGGCGAGTAAAAGACTCGTGAACGCCAAATTCAATACGTCCTTTAAAAAATATATTACCACCTTGGAACCACAATGGACTGAAGTACAGCCAGTGGCTGGCCGGTCACAACCTCAGATATGAGAACCAACAAGAAAAAGACCTCAAAACAACGTTAATTAACAGGTCATTTGTGCTTGTGAATACACAAGGTATAAACCCATATAACAAGATAACGTTTATTAACTAAAAGTTATTTTGCTATAAATTTCTTTAACCCTATACCAGGCTGTGCCTCATATTTGAGCAGATGCAACAATTGCAACCTATATTGTGACAGTATATGCAATTCTAAGACATATTTATTTGTGATAATTTTTTGAGTTTATTTATTTTTGGGCCATAAGATGCCCTTTTTGGCCGTATCAAATATGAGGCACTCCCCGACAATGGTTAAACTGTAGGTGACAGATCAGGCATCAAATTTGATGCAAGCCTGACAAAGGCATTTGTCTAAAAGAATCATAACAGCTTCTATAACTGATAATTAAAGGCATAAATATACATTTAAGGTTTAGTCATAAACAACTTGGGTAAACAAAAGGCACAGAAACTTGATTTCAATAAATTTAACACATTTTTAGTAATTGACATTTTATAAAAAATTGAAAAAAATGTTACAAAAATATTATCAGAGGAATTTAAGCATGTTGTTGCTTATGGAATTCCAGGAAACAATTCCTCATTGAATTTAGACATAAATTAACCTTGCAGAAGGAACAAGCAAAGGAAGAGTAGGTCCTCTTGTTCTTGGTGTTGCAATGTTTACATGAAAGCCTCTTTGCAGAAACTCGCCAGTGTGTTTGTGTTTCATCAAATATTGTATCATGAGGCCCTTTTTCTATGCCAATTGGGAATGTCATCAAGTGAAGAAGACCGTGAAGTTGAACAACTTGGAGATCTCAGGCTCCTTGGGATTCCATTGACTTTCTTGCAGAATGGGAGATGGAAAACCGAAATTCCTTGAGGTTCATGCATTTCTCTTTCAAAGCACCACAGTCATGCCTGTACAACAACCAGCCATTGACACAACAAAGATCAATGATATATCCAAAGAGCCTCATGTACCAGCGTTTTGCTTTGAGTGGAGACTTGTAGAGATGCACCAACATATCATTCTTATCTATGCCCCCATATGGGCATTATAATTCTTTATCACTGCAGGACAGTCAACTTCCACCTTTTGTTTGAGCTCCTTGCTGTACCTCTTTATCTTTGCCACTGGGTTGATGCCAATATCATTAGTCAGTAAAGTAACAACCTTACTGTCTTTCCAACGTACAGCAAGGACACCATCCAATGAACAGTAATCCATAGCACTCCTTTTCACCTTTGTTTTTTCCATGTCATTGACAGACATAAGTGGTGGTTTTCCAATTCTGCTGTCCCTTGCAGTGCCTGTGTACCTGCAATTGAATGTAGCATGCAGATATTTCACTAGAGGCAAACTGGTAAAGAAGTTATCTGCATAAATTGCACTGGTCTTTGTGTGGTCCATAGTCTTTGCAAGGCAAATAACAACCTTGGAACTTATAGGCATTTTCTTCTCCTCCTCTGTGTTGGTACCTCATTTTCGTAGTCAAGTAATGGAGTATTTGTTATGTCAAGTTTGCTCCAGGTGGCATTAGTGTTGTTGACAGTTGTTTCATCTACCTCAACCTCATCATCTTTAACTGCTTGTTTTCGTACATTTCTTCGTTTTACATTAACTTGCCCACTTCTCTTAGACAAATCTTCATGTTCATCTTCACTTGAAGAAGAAGCTTCTGCCTGTGGCTCATAATCATCTCCAGAATCCACTTCCTCATTAGGGTCACTGTCATCATGTAACTCTGGCACAATGTAATCCCTTCTTCTTTGAGCCCTTGATCCATAAAACACATTTGTGTTCAAATGAAATGAACAGAAAACACAAAATGAGCATTCCATATGAGCAAATTTGATAAATTTACAAGGTAAAATTACTCATATATTAATGAATTTGATTCAGCATGCAATTGTTAGCTATCAGTGACAAAGACGGTCTAATTATGATATGTTAATCCATGATATATGATACCTTCATTGGCACATTTCTTATCACCATTGTCAGGCCGGGCCTCAATATTGATACAAAAACAGTAAGTGATAATCTACCATTGTCAGGCCGGGCCTCAATATTGATACCAAAAAGGTAAACAAAACTTCAAGTGCATTTATTTGTTACTTCTCAATGCCTCAGGCAATTCGTTTGCATCTCAAAATGAGGTTCAAACATTCAATAATACACTGGAAACAGATTCAGAAGCTTACCGACATTCTGGAGTGGTGTAAATTGGTGAAATATCAGGAGAGTGAGGGCCGAAATGCTGCTCCTTCAACAAGTCAAGCAGTACTGAACACTCGAGGAGCTCCCAGCCAATAGCAGTGGACAATACAAAAGTGTCGCCACCTTCAAGCTCCGCCCAGAAGGTGTGTGATTGGCTGGATTGAGACAAGAAGTCTCTGGGAGCATATGCTTTGTGTCTATGGCACCATGAAAACCATACTTTTGGTGCCTCAATATTGAGGCACCGCGCGGTAAAGGGTAACTTGATAAATTAGACACATATGCAACTCTTGGGTATCTTTACCCAAGAGTTGCATATGTGTCTAATTTATCAACATGTTGGTTCTCTGAACCATTCATCTTAATATAACTTGCTTTCTCTGATTGGCCACAATCATCTGTTACGTTGACTTTAGCTGCTACACCTGACTTCTGTTCTAGTTTATATGATCCTGCCACATGCCTCTGCTGCAAGCTGTGAAACTGACCACCTGCTGTGAAGACTGAAGAACTGATCACCACAAAACCACATCCTCTACTGATTTTCATCCTTATCAGTATTGAACAGAAAAAGCCTGTTCCACAGCATGTGTTTATATGTACGGACGACACACCATTTGTAGTCAAACCTCTTAATTTTTCTTTCGAATTGTGATGCCACTCATATCTTAAATTTAAAAATAATATTAAGACATGCTTTAATTCCAAATATAGTACGTGTTTATGGTATGTTACGAGTGCGTTATATTTTATTCGTCGTATATCACATACCCTTATAGGCTGCCCTCCAG
Organism: Cherax quadricarinatus; assembly: GCF_038502225.1. NCBI lineage: Eukaryota > Metazoa > Arthropoda > Malacostraca > Decapoda > Parastacidae > Cherax > Cherax quadricarinatus. Next base: position 9,457,468 of record NC_091346.1, on the reverse strand, counting down.
ACCACAGAAACAGATGCTATGAATATAACAAGCGGGGCCCCTTTGTTGTACCAGCACCTTGGCTCAATCCAGCCAATCACAAGGAAACCCGCCAAAGTTGTTAAACAGTGTTGGAGGCTCGTAAAGCAATACTGGCAGACTTACCTCTATTCTGGTCACTCACATTTCTCAGGGTGTCTTTCTTGCACACTTTGTACATAGTGTATGTACATTAAACATATACCTGCATGCTGTTTTGATGAAGGAAATGTATATCAAAGTATTTACTGCTGACTTTGGCTTGTTAAGATAAGATAAGATAAGATTTCGTTCGGATTTTTAACCCCGGAGGGTTAGCCACCCAGGATAACCCAAGAAAGTCAGTGCGTCATCGAGGACTGTCTAACTTATTTCCATTGGGGTCCTTAATCTTGTCCCCCAGGATGCGACCCACACCAGTCGACTAACACCCAGGTACCTATTTGCTGCTAGGTGAACAGGACAACAGGTGTAAGGAAACGTGTCGAAATGTTTCCACCCGCCGGGAATCGAACCCGGGCCCTCCGTGTGTGAAGCGGGAGCTTTAGCCACCAGGCCACCTACCTTCGTTATCATGCTACGAGCAGGTGTACAGGTGTGCAGGTGTACAGGCCACTAGACTACACCTGTGTATATAATAGTAAATATATCTGCCACAAAGTTAAGTGAACGAAACACTCAGGAGCTGTCGCTAACAGTATCTTCCTTAGATGTTTACATGGATCATTCTATGTATAATTATAAGCTATTGTTTCATAAAAAATTAAATAAGCAGTCCATGTTATACATTATTGGTTGAAATACAGCCTAAAAAAATGTGTTACTATTCCTCGTTCTATATACTACATTGCTTTAAAAAACAGTAGAGTAGTTCCTCCAAATTTGCGGGAGTTACGTTCCAAGACAACCCGTGAATTTGGAAAAAACCACGAATTCTGGACACTGTTAAAAAACCTATAAATGCCTGTCATATATATACACATGATTCCGTATACAGTACTGGTTTTCAATGTCTTCCGCAGTGATAGAATGTAAAATAACTATGTTACCCCATGAAAGCCCGTTTTCTTTGGTATTCTGTAAGTCATGCAACCCCATTTTCTTTGGTATGTGTACGGTAAATATACGGAAATAAATTAATTTAGTAAAAGTTAAGTGTACAGGTACTCACCAATAATGAATGATACCGATTGAAGATGATGAATTAGCTGAGCAGCACCTTGAAGGTAATGAGAATAATGACTGCACAGCAAAGCAAAGCGAGGATTTACAGCTCCTCGGGTGGCGCCTCCTCTTCAGGAGGCTGAATTTACGTTAATATTTATGCTACATAATTATTAAATTAAGCTTTTCTTAATATTTAGCATTGAAATGCATAAAAAATTATGTATTGCCACGAAAAAAGCCAAAAAAAAAAAAAATCAGCGAATCTGCGGGGATTTCCGCGAACAATTATTAGTTAGGTTCTAAGGAAAAATACGCGAATTACTGAAGCCGAGAATTCAGATAAGATAAGATAAGAAAAGATTTCGTTCGGATTTTTAACCCCGGAGGGTTAGCCACCCAGGATAACCCAAGAAAGTCAGTGCGTCATCGAGGACTGTCTAACTTATTTCCATTGGGGTCCTTGATCTAGTCCCCCAGAATGCGACCCACACCAGTCGACTAACACCCAGGTACCTATTTGCTGCTAGGTGAACAGGACAACAGGTGTAAGGAAACGTGTCGGAATGTTTCCACCCGCCGGGAATCGAACCCGGGCCCTCCGTGTGTGAAGCGGGAGCTTTAGCCACCAGGCCACCCAAAAGGTTTTATGCCAACAGCATTTGGTGTTCCCAGGCGGTCACCCATCCAAGTACTAACCAAACCCAACGTTGCTTAACTTCGCTCATCGGACGAGAAGCGGTGTGTTCAACGTGGTATGGCCGTCATTGTGCATGTTATTACGTAAAACATAACGTTCATTATTTGTGTATAAAGGGCCTTGATTATATTCCTTTAGATTATAGATCACACCGCCACCTCTGCAGACAGTGCATGCGAACGATTGTGTATAAGATAATTAATAGTCTGCTAAATTTCACTGCCCCTGTGTGGGATGACCTGATAGATGGTACAACTTGTTTCTGATGAGTGAGATAAGATGATGAATTAGACACCTGTGCAACACTTGGGTATCTTCATTGTGGAAATGCTTTGCCAACCAGTGGCTTCCTCAGTCCACTACAGAGAAGAATAGTTGAAGCTTAGGACTTTGAGGTAATCAATTCCTCAGCCTGAAGTTGAAGTGATTAGACCATCAGTCATGACAAGAGTAAATCTCGCTTATCGTGTGTGGGATAAGCTGTTCTGATTGATGATACTACCCACTTATCACGTCAGGGAAAAGTCCATCCTGGAAGATGGTAGCACTCACTGCCTGTGTAGAAAAGCCTGTCCTGGTAAATGGTAGCGCTCACTTCTCATGTGGGATAGGTTATCCTGGTAAATGTACTCACTACCCGAAAGGAACAGGTTATCCCTGTAGATAGCACTCACTGCCTGTGTGGGATAGGTTATCCTACTAAATAGTACTACCCACTTATCAAGTGTGGTGAACGTCTACCCTGGTAGATGGTAGCATTCACCAACCATGTGGGATAGACTACCCTGGTAGATGGTGGCACTCACCAACCATGTGGGATAGACTACCCTGGTAGATGGTGGCACTCACCAACCATGTGGGATAGACTACCCTGGTAGATGGTGGCACTCACCAACCATGTGCGATAGACTACCCTGGTAGATGGTGGCACTCACCAACCATGTGGGAGAGACTACCCTGGTAGATAGATGCATTCACCAACCATGTGGGATAGACTACCCTGGTAGATGGTGGCACTCACCAACCATGTGGGATAGACTACCCTGGTAGATGGTGGCACTCACCATGTGGGATAGACTACCCTGGTAGATGGTGGCACTCACCAACCATGTGGGATAGACTACCCTGGTAGATGGTGGCACTCACCAACCATGTGGGATAGACTACCCTGGTAGATGGTGGCACTCACCAACCATGTGCGATAGACTACCCTGGTAGATGGTGGCACTCACCAACCATGTGGAATAGACTACCCTGGTAAATGGTGGCACTCACCAACCATGTGGGATAGACTACCCTGGTAGATGGTGGCACTCACCAACCATGTGCGATAGACTACCCTGGTAGATGGTGGCACTCACCAACCATGTGGGAGAGACTACCCTGGTAGATAGTGGCATTCACCAACCATGTGGGATAGACTACCCTGGTAGATGGTGGCACTCACCAACCATGTGGGATAGACTACCCTGGTAGATGGTGGCACTCACCAACCATGTGGGATAGACTACCCTGGTAGATGGTGGCACTCACCAACCATGTGGGATAGACTACCCTGGTAGATGGTGGCACTCACCAACCATGTGGGATAGACTACCTTGGTAGATAGTGGCACTCACCAACCATGTGCGAGAGACTACCCTGGTAGATGGCACTCACCAACCATGTGGGATAGACTACCCTGGTAGATGGTGGCACTCACCAACCATGTGGGAGAGACTACCCTGGTAGATGGTGGCACTCACCAACCATGTGCGATAGACTACCCTGGTAGATGGTGACACTCACCAACCATGTGGGAGAGACTACCCTGGCAGATTGTGGCACTCACCAACCATGTGGGAGAGACTACCCTGGTAGATGGTGGCACTCATCAACCATGTGGGAGAGACTACCCTGGTAGATGGCACTCACCAACCATGTGGGATAGACTACCCTGGTAGAAGGTGGCACTCACCAACCATGTGGGATAGACTACCCTGGTAGATGGTGGCACTCATCAACCATGTGCGATAGACTACCCTGGTAGATGGTGACACTCACCAACCATGTGGGATAGACTACCCTGGTAGATGGTGGCACTCACCAACCATGTGGAATAGACTACCCTGGTAAATGGTGGCACTCACCAACCATGTGGGATAGACTACCCTGGTAGATGGTGGCACTCACCAACCATGTGCGATAGACTACCCTGGTAGATGGTGGCACTCACCAACCATGTGGGAGAGACTACCCTGGTAGATAGTGGCATTCACCAACCATGTGGGATAGACTACCCTGGTAGATGGTGGCACTCACCAACCATGTGGGATAGACTACCCTGGTAGATGGTGGCACTCACCAACCATGTGGGATAGACTACCCTGGTAGATGGTGGCACTCACCAACCATGTGGGATAGACTACCCTGGTAGATGGTGGCACTCACCAACCATGTGGGATAGACTACCTTGGTAGATAGTGGCACTCACCAACCATGTGCGAGAGACTACCCTGGTAGATGGCACTCACCAACCATGTGGGATAGACTACCCTGGTAGATGGTGGCACTCACCAACCATGTGGAATAGACTACCCTGGTAGATAGTGGCACTCACCAACCATGTGGGATAGACTACCCTGGTAGATGGTGGCACTCACCAACCATGTGGGATAGACTACCCTGGTAGATGGTGGCACTCACCAACCATGTGGGATAGACTACCCTGGTAGATGGTGGCACTCACCAACCATGTGGGATAGACTACCTTGGTAGATAGTGGCACTCACCAACCATGTGCGAGAGACTACCCTGGTAGATGGCACTCACCAACCATGTGGGATAGACTACCCTGGTAGAAGGTGGCACTCACCAACCATGTGGAATAGACTACCCTGGTAGATAGTGGCACTCACCAACCATGTGGGATAGACTATCCTGGAAAATGGTATTACCCTCGAAATAATAATTAACGAGTTAAATGTTTATAATGTTGCACATCTAGTGCAGACAAGTGCAGTGTTTGACAGTATCTTCCTCCAACTTCAGATATCTCATTATTCAAGATCTTCGATTTTATTACCTAATGTAAAAATTCCAGCAAATACGGAAATAACCTGCACATTAGAGAATGAAAGTTATGACAACGTTTCGGTCCGACTTAAGCATTGAGTCAGAAGTCCAAGTCTGGCCGAAATGTCGTCATGAGTTTCATTCTCCTATGTGAGGGTTATGACATGAATTCAATCGCGAGTTCAATCCCCGTCCGTACCGTGATTTAAGTGAGGGTTATTTGTTTATTGTTCCACTCAAGGTATTATGCTTTTTTGTTCTTCATCTATAAGGACCTGCCTTGTATGGGCCAGTAGGCCTTCTGCAGTGTTCCTCCATTCTTCTGTTCAGTCCCAGCTAATGTTATGGAGAAAGAAAGGAGAAAAAAAAGCAAGCTTGTGATCCCACTATGCAACCCATCAAGTGAACATTAAAATGGTATAAAATACCGACAGGTTGTTAGGTAAGACACATATGCAACAGTTAGGTATCTTTATTATGAAACGTTTCGCCTACACAGTAGGCTTCTTCAGTCAAGTACAGAAAAGTTGATAGAAGCAGAAGATACTTGAAGACGATGTAATCAGTCCATCACCCTTAAAGTTTTGAGGTGGTCAGTCCCTCAGTCTGGAGAAGAGCATTGTTCCATAGTATGAAACAATATTGTTTCATACTATGGAACAATGCTCTTCTCCAGACTGAGGGACTGACCACCTCAAAACTTTAAGGGTGATGGACTGATTACATCGTCTTCAAGTATCTTCTGCTTCTATCAACTTTTCTGTACTTGACTGAAGAAGCCTACTGTGTAGGCGAAACGTTTCATAATAAAGATACCTAACTGTTGCATATGTGTCTTACCTAACAACCCATCAAGTGCACTTGCACAGTATACAGACAACACTAGAGAAAAAAGAGGCACAATACCATGACAGGAACAATTCGTATACATCCCAATATTGAATTGTCAACACCTTGACACCATCACCCGGGTGCCTGCCACCACCTGGCCGATCATAACAACCTTTTCCCTGTTTATAAACCCTGCAGGAGTGTTTACACGTGTTCCTCTCGCTTCACCACATACGCCTATATCAGGTTCTCAGTTGCTTGTGTAAACAGCACCAGATTGTGCACTCACAATGTATATACTAACTTGAATGCATAATGAGGGAGTTACTCGGCTGAAACAGGAAAAAAATTAAGGTAGAAAACTCTGGTGGATTTTTTTTTTTTTTTTCGATTTTTTTTTGTGTTTAGTTTATAATTGTCTATCTGAGCTTGAAATTTTTCAGAGCTAATTTGTTGATAGATATTCTGAAACTGTTAAATATTTTATAAAATAACATAAGCAGCGTTGTTACTAGCACAACTTGACGTTATTTTAGATTATTTTAGACAATATTGCACTTTTTATAATTAACAATTATAATCTGTTAAAATCTGACGTTGGTAACAGTGGTGTGTGTACATATATTAACGACTAGCATCTCTCACATTGGTAACACTGGTTAATGCAATAATGTTCTCTCTCTGCACTTCTTATATTGTTAACTCACATACTAGTAGTGTCTACCAGCACCCTTCATACTGGTAGTGTCTACCAGCACCCTTCATACTGGTAGTGTCTACCAGCACCCTTCACACTGGTAGTGTCTACCAGCACCCTTCATACTGGTAGTGTCTACCAGCACCCTTCATACCAGCACCCTTCATACTGGTAGTGTCTACCAGCACCCTTCATACTGGTAGTGTCTACCAGCACCCTTCACACTGGTAGTGTCTACCAGCACCCTTCATACTGGTAGTGTCTACCAGCACCCTTCACACTGGTAGTGTCTACCAGCACCCTTCATACTGGTAGTGTCTACCAGCACCCTTCATACTGGTAGTGTCTACCAGCACCCTTCATACTGGTAGTGTCTACCAGCACCCTTCATACTGGTAGTGTCTACCAGCACCCTTCATACTGGTAGTGTCTACCAGCACCCTTCATACTGGTAGTGTCTACCAGCACCCTTCATACTGGTAGTGTCTACCAGCACCCTTCATACTGGTAGTGTCTACCAGCACCCTTCATACTGGTAGTGTCTACCAGCACCCTTCATACTGGTAGTGTCTACCAGCACCCTTCATACTGGTAGTGTCTACCAGCACCCTTCATACTGGTAGTGTCTACCAGCACCCTTCATACTGGTAGTGTCTACCAGCACCCTTCATACTGGTAGTGTCTACCAGCACCCTTCATACTGGTAGTGTCTACCAGCACCCTTCATACTGGTAGTGTCTACCAGCACCCTTCATACTGGTAGTGTCTACCAGCACCCTTCATACTGGTAGTGTCTACCAGCACCCTTCATACTGGTAGTGTCTACCAGCACCCTTCATACTGGTAGTGTCTACCAGCACCCTTCATACTGGTAGTGTCTACCAGCACCCTTCATACTGGTAGTGTCTACCAGCACCCTTCATACTGGTAGTGTCTACCAGCACCCTTCATACTGGTAGTGTCTACCAGCACCCTTCATACTGGTAGTGTCTACCAGCACCCTTCATACTGGTAGTGTCTACCAGCACCCTTCATACTGGTAGTGTCTACCAGCACCCTTCATACTGGTAGTGTCTACCAGCACCCTTCATACTGGTAGTGTCTACCAGCACCCTTCATACTGGTAGTGTCTACCAGCACCCTTCATACTGGTAGTGTCTACCAGCACCCTTCATACTGGTAGTGTCTACCAGCACCCTTCATACTGGTAGTGTCTACCAGCACCCTTCATACTGGTATTGTCTACCAGCACCCTTCATACTGGTAGTGTCTACCAGCACCCTTCATACTGGTAGTGTCTACCAGCACCCTTCATACTGGTAGTGTCTACCAGCACCCTTCATACTGGTAGTGTCTACCAGCACCCTTCATACTGGTAGTGTCTACCAGCACCCTTCATACTGGTAGTGTCTACCAGCACCCTTGATACTGGTAGTGTCTACAAGCACCCTTCATACTGGTAGTGTCTACCAGCACCCTTGATACTGGTAGTGTCTACTAGCACCCTTCATACTGGTAGTGTCTAACAGCACCCTTCATACTGGTAGTGTCTACTAGCACCCTTCATACTGGTAGTGTCTACCAGCACCCTTCATACTGGTAGTGTCTACTAGCACCCTTCATACTGGTAGTGTCTACTAGCACCCTTCATACTGGTAGTGTCTACTAGCACCCTTCATACTGGTAGTGTCTACTAGCACCCTTCATACTGGTAGTGTCTACCAGCACCCTTCATACTGGTAGTGTCTGCTAGCACACTTCATACTGGTAGTGTCTACCAGTACCCTTCATACTGGTAGTGTCTACCAGCACCCTTCATACTGGTAGTGTCTACTAGCACCCTTCATACTGGTAGTGTCTACTAGCACCCTTCATACTGGTAGTGTCTACCAGCACCCTTCATACTGGTAGTGTCTAACAGCACCCTTCATACTGGTAGTGTCTAATGCAACCCTCATACTGGTAGTGTCAACAGCACTTCATACTGGTAGTGCCTACCAGCACCCTTCATACTGGTAGTGTCTACCAGCACCCTTCATACTGGTAGTGTCTACTAGCACCCTTCATACTGGTAGTGTCTAACAGCACACTTCATACTGCAGTGTCTACTAGCACCCTTCATACTGGTAGTGTCTACTAGCACCCTTCATACTGGTAGTGTCTACTAGCACCCTTCATACTGGAAGTGTCTACCAGCACCCTTCATACTGATAGTGTCTACTAGCACCCTTCATACTGGTAGTGTCTACTAACACCCTTCATACTGGTAGTGTCTACTAGCACCCTTCATACTGGTAGTGTCTACCAGCACCCATCATACAGGTAGGGTCTAACACCACCCTTCAAACTGGTAGTGTCTACCAGCACCCTTCATACTGGTAGTGTCTACTAGCACCCTTCATACTGGCAGTGTCTACCAACACCCTTCATACTTGTAGTGTCTACCAGCACCCTTCATACAGGTAGTGTCTACTAGCACCCTTCATACTGGTAGTGTCTACTAGCACCCTTCATACTGGTAGTGTCTACCAGCACCCTTCATACTGGTAGTGTCTACAAGCACCCTTCATACTGGTAGTGTCTACCAGCACCCTACATACTGGTAGTGTCAAACAGCACACTTCATACTGCAGTGTCTACTAGCACCCTTCATACTGGTAGTGTCTACTAGCACCCTTAATACTGGTAGTGTCTACTAGCACCCTTCATACTGGTAGTGTCTACCAGCGCCCTTCATACTGATAGTGTCTACTAGCACCCTTCATACTGGTAGTGTCTACTAGCACCCTTCATACTGGTAGTGTCTACTAGCACCCTTCATACTGGTAGTGTCTACCAGCGCCCTTCATATTGATAGTGTCTACTAGCACCCTTCATACTGGTAGTGTCTACTAGCACCCTTCATACTGGTAGTGTCTACTAGCACCCTTCATACTGGTAGTGTCTACCAGCACCCATCATACAGGTAGGGTCTAACACCATCCTTGAAACTGGTAGTGTCTACCAACACCCTTCATACTGGTAGTGTCTACTAGCACACTTCATACTGGTAGTGTCTACCAGCACCCTTCATACTGGAAGTGCCTACCAGCACCCTTCATATTGGTAGTGTCTACCAGCACCTTTCATACTGGTAGCATCCACCAGCACCCTTCATGCAGGTAGTATCTACCAGCACCCTTCATACAGGTAGTGTCTACCAGCACCCTTCATACAGGTAGTGTCTACCAGCACCCTTCATACTGGTAGTGTCTACCAGCACCCTTCATAGTGGTAGTGTCTACCCGCACCCTTCATACTGGTAGTGCCTACCAGCACCCTTCATACTGGTAGTGTCTACCAGCACCCTTCATACAGGTAGTATCTACCAGTACCCTTCATACAGGTAGTGTCTACTAGCACCCTTCATACAGGTAGTGTCTACTAGCACCCTTCATACAGGTAGTGTCTACCTGCACCCTTCATACAGGTAGTATCTACCAGCACCCTTCATACAGGTAGTGTCTATCAGCACCCTTCATACAGGTAGTGTCTACTAGCACCCTTCATACAGGTAGTGTCTACCTGCACCCTTCATGCAGGTAGTATCTACCAGCACCCTTCATACAGGTAGTGTCTATCAGCACCCTTCATACAGGTAGTGTCTACTAGCACCCTTCATACAGGTAGTGTCTACTAGCACCCTTCATACAGGTAGTGTCTACTAGCACCCTTCATACAGGTAGTGTCTACTAGCACCCTTCATACAGGTAGTGTCTATCAGCACCCTTCATACAGGTAGTGTCTACTAGCACCCTTCATACAGGTAGTGTCTACTAGCACCCTTCATACAGGTAGTGTCTACCAGCACCCTTCATTCTGGAAGTGAATACTAGCACCCTTCATGCAGGTAGTGTCTACCAGCACCCTTCATACAGGTAGTGTCTACCAGCACCCTTCATACAGGTAGTGTCTACCAGCACCCTTCATACAGGTAGTGTCTACCAGCACCCTTCATATTGGTAGTGTCTACCAGCACCTTTCATACTGGTAGCATCCACCAGCACCCTTCATACAGGTAATGTCTACCAACACCCTTCATACAAGTAGTTTCTACAAGCACCTTTCATACTGGTAGTGTCTTCCATCACCCTTCATACTGATAGTGTCTACCAGCACCTTCCATACTGGTAGTGTCAACTAGCACCTTTCATACTGGTAGTGTCTGCAAGCACCCTTCTTACTGGTAGTGTCTACCAGCACCCTTCATACTGGTAGTGTCTACCAGCACCCTTCATACTGGTAGTGTCTACCAGCACCTATCATACCGATAGTGTCTACTAGCACCTTTCATACTCGTAGTGTCTAACAGCATCTTTCATTCCGGTAGTGTCTAACAGCACCGTTCATACTGGTAATGTCTACCAGCACCCTTCATACTGGTAGTGTCTACTAGCAACCTTCATACTGGTAGTGTCTACTAGTACCTTTCATACTGGTAGTGTCTACTAGCACCTTTCATACTGGTAGTGTCTACTACCACCCTTCGTACTGGTAGTGTCTACCAGCACCCTTCATACAGGTAGTGTCTATCAGCACCCTTCATACAGGTAGTGTCTACCAGCACCCTTCCTACAGGTAGTGTCTACAAGCACCCTTCATACTGGTAGTGTCTACCAGCACCCTTCATACAGGTAGTGTCTACCAGCACCCTTCATACTGGTAGTGTCTACCAGCACCCTTCATAATGGTTGTGTCTGCTAGCACTCTTCATACTGGTAATGACTACCAGCACCCTTCATACAGGTAGTGTCTACCAGCACCCTTCATACTGATAGTGTCTACCAGCACCTTTCATACTGGTAGTGTCTACTAGCACCTTTCATACTGGTAGTGTCTACTAGCACCTTTTATACTGGTAGCGTCTACTAGCACCTTTCTTACTGGTAGTGTCTACTAGCACCTTTCATACTTGTAGTGTCTACTAGCACCTTTCATACTGGCAGTGTCTATTACCACCTTTCATACTGGTAGTGTCTACAAGCACCCTTCATACTGGTAGTGTCTACTAGCACCTATCATACTGATAGTGTCTACTAGCACCTTTCATACTGGTAGTGTCTAACAGCACCCTTCATACTGGTAGTGTCTACCAGCACCCTTCATACTGGTAGTGTCTATCAGCACCCTTCATGCTGGTAGTGTCTACCAGCACCCTTCATACTGGTAGTGTCTAGCAGCACCCTTCATACTGGTAGTGTCTATCAGCACCCTTCATACTGGTAGTGTCTATCAGCACCCTTCACACTGGTAGTGTCTATCAGCACCCTTCATACTGGTAGTGTTTACTAGCACCCTTCATACTGGTAGTGTCTACTCGCACCCTTCATACTGGTAGTGTCTACTAGCACCCTTCATACTGGTAGTGTCTACTAGCACTGTGAGGGAAAAGTTCAGTAGATAGAAGTAGCAATATAGTAACAATAGTTTGATTGGCTGCTGCTTGTTAACGTAGAGTTAGTCTAGCTCCCGCTATCCCTTCCCCTCCCTCTTCCCCCCCCCCCAAAGGTGACGTGTGGGGCTCTGGTCAAACAGTAAATCACTCGACTCGCAGCTCCCAACACTACTGTAAGTACATGCCTGCCTTGTATTCTAGTGGATTTATTGGTTAAAAGCTTCACTTTTGACCAATAATAAACTTAGTCCTTTCAGTCTTGCTCTAGGTTGACTGTTGTAATCACCACGTCTTTTGAGTAATGTACACTGCCATGGAGAGTGATTATTTAAGCAGTGGGTAACCTGTCTATCTTTTCAGCTTGGATGACAGTGAGGGTCACCTGCCAATCAACGAGAAGAACAGGAGAAGGACTAACGTCCAGAGACTTCCCCATTTTGCATTTAAGTACCTGTGCACCTGTATGAAATTGCAGGACGTAACCCCACATCATTGCAGCGGTAAAAAACCTGCTTTCCTGTCATCGGGATGCTACTCACGGCGTTAATCTGTGAAGAACTAGCCAGTGGTGGTCACCAACACCTGCGACATCCCCCCCCACATCAGCAACGGCTACGATTTCAACAGTGTCACCAACACCAGACACCCCTATCTACATTAGCGTTGAATTCAGTTATCATTTATATTTTTCCTTTTTCATTTTCTTTAATGTAGGATTAATATTTCATATTTAAGTGTTTTATATTTTATATTTTCTACATCATAAAGTGTTTGTTTGTTATTATTTCTTTTTCTATTCACTAATTTTCCTGAGGAGGAGCCACCCTGGGTAATACTGTCTGAAGTTGTTACAGGGCTGAGTAAGCCTTCACAAGTGACGACCTTGCCAGGATCAACTCTACTGAATCAAGATTCAACTCCATCTCGAATCTACCATTGGAACTTCAACGCCGCATACCACAGACGGTTACCACCAGCCATGAGTAATCATTCTCTATGGTAGGACTGCAGTACAGGTATTTGAAAGATTTGGTGATTGTTATAGTCTCAATTTATTGTAAGTCAAGTCAGGCAGGATATAATATTTAATTCTGCCACCTAATTGTGTGTGAGCTTGAAACACTTTGGAGGATTAGACTCTAGGGACCCGAGATTTTCCAGTGACAACTTGTTTCATTGAGCTCTTTATTATATCAAGGGAACTGTCATAGGACACTCTTGATTTGTTGGTGAGAAGATTGGATGGTCAAGGGACCCCATTCTACTTACTGTTTGCTCGGAGCCGGCATAGAACCCTTCGTTTTCGTTAATACATATTGTTTAAGTGAAGCAGGGATCGAGCCCTCTGGTTTATTTACAGTTTGAGCGGAGCAGGAATTGAACCCTCCGTTTTCTTTAATACCCATTTCATTTCCCCTGATAGTTTAAGTTATTCTTGCAAGTATGGATGAATACCAGTTTTGGATGAACGCTGGAAGTAAGTTAGGAATAACAGGGAAAAATTTAGAATGTTTAATTAGTGCTAAGATCCAGGAAAGACTTGAAAGAGAGAGAATTGAGAGAGAAGAAAGACAGTTAGAAAGGGAAAGAGAAGAGAATGAGGAGAGAGAGAGAATCGAAAGAGAAGATAAAAAGGAGAGAGAGAGAATTGAGAGAGAAATCCGAGAAAGACAGAAAGGGAGAGAGAAGACCAAAAAGAGCGTGATAGACTTGATTGTGAGGAAAGAGCTCGGGAACGTGAGGCACAAGCTAAGATACGTGAAGAACAAGTTAAATTAATAGAACTTGAGGAAAGAGCAAAGGACAGAGAATATGAGTTAAGGGAGAGAGAAAAGGATCACGAGCTCAAAAAATCTCGCCTTGAATTAGAGAATAAAAAGTTAACTTTTACACAACAACAATTAGAGGAAGGAGCAATGGAACAACGTGCAGTCAGTGCACATATTCCAACACCTAATTTACCTCCCTTCACAGAGGGGGAAGACGTAACTTCATACATTATCCGGTTTGAAAATACCGCTACCCTCTGTGAATGGCCTGCTGACACCTGGGCTACCAGGTTAGGAATGTTATTTTCTGGTACTGCTTTGAATATCTATGCAACTTTGTCGCAGGATATCATATGTAATTATAACCTACTGAAAAAGGCTATCCTTAAAGCATATCAAAAAACCACTAATTCTTACAGGAAAGATTTCAGGTATGCCACCTTACAGCCTGGACAGAACTTTCAACAGTTACAGGTAACACTCTTTCGTTTGTTCGACTTTTGGATAGAGAGTTCAGGAATTGATCACAGTTATGAATCTCTTAGACTTCATGGTTGCTGACCAGTTCCTGACAGCTCTTCCTCACCAGATACGAACATTCATTAGAGAACGTAACCTGATTAAAGCTGAGGAAGTTGCTGAGGCTGCTGACCTATATGCTGAGGCTCACAATTCCTATAAAGACCTAAAGGGATCGAACCCTAAGGGCAAGGGTTCATCAGACCTTAAGAAATCAAAGCATCTAGTGGAAAGTAAAATGACTTCTTTTATCCCTGTTCGTCATTTGTGTGGTGTTAAGGGACATAAACGTCCAGATTGTCCTTCTGAGAAGGTCCAAAATGTAGGAAGATGTTTTAAAGACTGTAATGACCAAGCACCCTTCTGTTCAGGAACAGTTAATGGACTTAATGTATCTACCATTTTACGAGACACTGGATGCACATGTATAGTCATTTCTGATAAGCTGTTCCCTAATCTAAAAGAAAATCATTCCTCTGCTATACTTTCAGACTACTTGGGCCGTACGGACACTTTTCCTACCATCCGTTGTTACATTAGGTCTAAATGGTTCACAGGTTGGTCTGAAGCCGTACTAGCTCCCATCACTTCTTGCTCCGTACTAATAGGTAATGTAAAAGGTGCCATTCTTCCTTCTGAGGTTGACCTTTCATCACCAAAGATGGATATAAGTGTTTCAGATCCTCTTCCTGTAGAGTCAGAGAAGCCCCTCGAAAGTTCAGATGAGACAATGCCTCGTGAGATTCATGTGGGATTAAAAACCAGTGATGCTGCTCTCGAAAGCGAGGTAGTAGGATCACCGGTTCACTTGTTAGATGAAAGTGAAGGTATCACCTCCGATACCATAAATGTCTTGACTAGGGCTCAGACCAAAGCCCAGGCTTCCCCTACTGTCCATCCTTTGATTTTCCCTGACTTTAAGCCTTTAGACATATCGAAGGACTCCTTTGTCAATTTACAACGAAATTGCCCTTCTCTTCAGAATTGCCATAATGCCGCTAAACAAAATCAAGTTATCCAAAGGAAAAACTTTTCATATAAATTTGAATATATAAAAGATATCTTGTACAAGTCAGTATTCAAATTAAATTCAGAGGAGATAGACTATTCCATCTTAGTTGTTCCAAGTCAATGCAGAGAGACTGTTCTTAAAATGGGTCATGACCTGCCAGTGGCCGGACATTTCTCGCATCGTAAAACCTTAAATAAAATTAGGGAAACCTATTTTTGGCCTAAAATGTCCTCAGATGTCACTACTTATTGTAGATCGTGTAAAGTTTGCCAACTGTCATCCTCCCGAGGTACCAGGCGAGTACCTTTGGTCAAAATGCCAGTCTTTACGGTACCGTTTGAAAGAGTAGCTATTGACATCGTTGGTCCTTTATCTCCACTTTCATCTGGGGGACATAGATATATATTAACATTAGTTGATTATGCTTCGAGTTTCCCTGAAGCCGTTCCCTTAAAGACCATAACTATTACAGAGGTGGCTGAAGCCCTTTTGTCCATCTTCTCCAGAGTGGGCATCCCTAGAGAAATTTTGTCTGACCGTGGGACACAATTCACATCTGACGTAATGCAACATCTATACCAACTTCTGGGAGTGAAGCCTCTCTTCACCACACCCTATCATCCCAGCTGTAATGGGAGGATTGAGCACCAGCATTCGATTCTCAAGTCCATTTTAAGGAAACTTTGCTCCCTTAAACCTAAGGAGTGCCATCGTTACCTACCCTGTGCTTTGTTTGCCATGAGGGAAGTTCCCAGTGACTCTTTGGGGTTTTCACCTTTTGAACTTCTCTATGGTAGACAGGCCAGAGGCCCATTGTCCATCCTTCATGACTTATGGACTAATGAGGAGGTAAATGCTGAGGTTCAGTCTTCTTACCAGTTTCTCCTTGACCTTAGATCCAAACTTGAGGAGACCTCTGACATAGTTTCGAAAAACTTAAGCTTGTCAATGGACCAGTACAAAACCTATTTTGATTCCAAAAGTCAGAGGAGAAGTTTTGAAGTAGGTGATGGAGTTATTGTACTTTTGCCTATCAAGTCAAATAAATTATTAGTAGCATGGAAAGGTCCATATAAAGTATTAAAAATTTGTGGGAAAGTTGACTACCTCATAGAAGTCAAGGGGAAACCTAAGCTTTATCATATCAACATCCTTAAGAAATATTACCGAAGAAATTCGGTTAACTGCCTTAACAACTTTGACTTAGTTTTTCCACACAAATTTGATAAGACAACTGAAGAATGTAAAGTGAGCGTAATTGACACCTCTAACTTAGACTATGATGAAGAACTACATGACTTGGTGACTCTTGACCACTCGGACGCAACCACCATTAATATTAATGAATCTTTGGATGACCATAAGAGACATGAACTACTTCAATGTGTGAGTAACTTTTCAGACGTCTTTACTGATATTCCAGGTGTTACCTCCACGGTAGTCCATAAGATTGACTTAGTGACGGACAATCCTATCAAACGGAAATTATACCCAGTTCCAGTTCACCTTAGGGATGCATTTGACCGAGAGGTAGACAAATTATTAAAACTAAAGATCATTGAACCTTCAGTATCTGCATATTGCTCACCAGTAGTCATGGTTAAGAAGGAGGATAATTCATATAGACTTGCTATTGACTTCAGAGGCCTTAATGCTATAACTCGGTGGGATGCTGAGCCTATGCCCTTAATAGATAGCGATCTACACAAATTTTATGACGCTTCCTTCTTTTCAGAGATTGATATTGCGCAGGCATATCATCAAGTAATGTTAGATCCTTCTTCTAAGCAGTACACCGCTTTTCCTACACACCAAGGACTGATGCAGTATAGAACTATGCCCTTCGGTGTGGTAACTGCCTGTGCTACCTACGTGAGACTGGTGAGAAATTTCTTGGGTAATATGCCAAATGTTTCAGTTTATTTTGATAACATTTACGTAGTGACATCTACGTGGGGCGAACATATCCAAACATTAACATCAGTTTTGCGTAGGTTACGCTCACATGGCCTCACTGCCAAGCCGAAGAAATGCTTCCTTGGGTATAACAAGATTAGATATCTTCGACTGATACTTTCTAATAACTCTCTGCAGCCTCTCCCCAGTAAGATCAAAGCTTTATTAGAATTTAAATTCCCCAAAACCAAGAAGCTCATGCGAAGCTTTCTTGGTTCTGTAAATTTTTATGCGCGGTTTATCCCGAACCTTACTGATCTTACAGGCATCTTATCCGATTTTCTTAAAAAGTCTGTGAAGGAACCTCTTGAGCTTTCCGACGGAGCTCGGGATAAGTTCAATGAGATTAAAAGTATCTTTTCTAAAGACCCTATACTTAAGATTCCAGATATTAATAAAACATTTTGTTTGAGAACTGATGCCTCCAATACTGGCTTAGGTGTGGTGTTACTACAATACCATGATGGTACTCCCTTCCCTGTATGCTTCCTAAGCCGGAAACTCCTTCCCACAGAAACAAGATACTCCACAATAGAAAAGGAATGCTTAGCCCTTGTGTGGGGTATCTCCAAACTTAAATTTTATTTGCTGGGAAAAGAATTCATTTTAGAAAGGGACCACAAACCTTTGATATACCTAGAAACTTTTAAGGGAACCAACAGTCGCCTCTTGAGGTGGACATTGGCACTCCAGGCTTTTAAGTTCCATATTGTGTATATCAATGGTTCATCCAATTATTTCTCTGACTGGTTAAGTCGTGACAGTCAGTAGAAGATTTGTTGCCTTACGCGACTTCCACATGTTAGAACTTTTTCCTCGCATATTCTTCTTATACTTCTTGATTATAAGTCTTGGTATGGGGGAGTGTGAGGGAAAAGTTCAATAGATAGGAGTAGCAATATAGTAACAATAGTTTCATTACCGGCTACTAGTTAAGGTAGGGTAAGTCACGCTCCCGTTTTTCCCGCCTTTTCTCCCCCCCCCACCCCTAAAGCAATAGTTTGATTGCCGGCTGCTTGTTAATGTAGGGTCAGTCTAGCTCCTGCTATCCCTTCCCCTCCCTCTTCCCCCCCCTCGAAAGGTGACGTATGGGGCTCTGGTAAACAGTAAATCACTCGACTCGCAGCTCCCAACACTACTGTAAGTACATGCCTGCCTTGTATTCTAGTGGATTTATTGGTTAAAAGCTTCACTTTTGACCAATAATAAACTTAGTCCTTTCAGTCTTGCTCTAGGTTGACTGTTGTAATCACCACGTCTTTTGAGTAATGTACACTGCCATGGAGAGTGATTATTTTAGCAGTGGGTAACCTGTCTATCTTTTCAGCTTGGATGACAGTGAGGGTCACCTGTCAATCAACGAGAAGAACAGGAGAAGGACTAACGTCCTGAGACTTCCCCATTTTACATTTAAGTACCTGTGCACCTGTATGAAATTGCAGGACGTAACCCCACATCATTGCAGCGGTAAAGAACCTGCTTTCCTGTCATCGGGATGCTATTCACGGCGTTAATCTGTGAAGAACTAGCCAGTGGTGGTCACCAACACCTGCGACCCCCCCCCCACCCCTCATCATCAGCAACGGCTACGATTTCAACAAGCAGTGTCACCAACAGCCCAAGTGTTAAATTAGCGTTGAATTCAGTTATCATTTATATTTTTCCTTTTTTCATTTTCTTTAATGTAGAATTAATATTTCATATTTAAGTGTTTTATATTTTATATTTTCTACATCATAAAGTGTTTATGTTTGTCTGTTATTATTTCTTTTTCTATTCACTAATTTTCCTGAGGAGGAGCCAGCCTGGGTAATACTGTCTGAAGTTGTTACAGGGCTGAGTAAGCCTTCACAAGCACCTTTCATACTGGTAGTGTCTACTAGCACCTTTCATACTGGTAGTGTCTGCTAGCACCCTTCATACTGGTAGTGCCTACCAGCACCCTTCATACAGGTAGTGTCTATCAGCACCCTTCATACAGGTAGTGTCTACCAGCACCCTTCATACAGGTAGTGTCTACCAGCACCCTTCATACAGGTAGTGTCTACAATCACCCTTCATACTGGTAGTGTCTACCAGCACCATTCATACAGGTAGTGTCTACCAGCACCCTTCATAGAGGTAGTGTCTACAAGCACCCTTCATACTGGTAGTGTCTTCCAGCACCCTTCATACAGGTAGTGTCTACCAGCACCATTCATACAGGTAGTGTCTACAAACACCCTTCATACTGGTAGTGTCTACCAGCACCCTTCATACAGGTAGTGTCTACCAGCACCCTTCATACAGGTAGTGTCTACCAGCACCCTTCATATTGGTAGTGTCTGCCAGCACCATTCATACTGGTAATGACTACCTGCACCCTTCATACTGGTAGTGTCTACCAGCACCCTTCATAATGGTAGTGTCTACAAGCACCCTTCATACTGGTAGTGTCTACCAGCACCCTTCATAATGGTAGTGTCTACAAGCACCCTTCATACTGGTAGTGTCTACCAGCACCATTCATACTGGTAGTGTCTACAAGCACCATTCATACTGGTAGTGTCTACCAGCACTCTTCATATTGGTAGTGTCTACCAGCACCCTTCATATTGGTAGTGTCTACGAGCACCCTTCATACTGATAGTGTCCACTACCACCCTTTATACTGGTAGTGTCTACCAGCACTCTTCACACTGGTAGTCTCTACCAGCACCCTTCATACAGGTAGTGTCTACCAGCTCCCTTCATACAGGTAGAGTCTACCAGCACCCTTCATACTGGTAGTGTCTACCAGCACCCTTCATACTGGTAGTGTCTACCAGCACCCTTCATACTGGTAGTGTCTACTAGCACCCTTCATACTGGTAGTGTCTACCAGCACCCTTCATACTGGTAGTGCCTACCAACACCCTTCATATTGGTAGTGTCTACCAACACCCTTCATACTGGTAGTGTCTACTAGCACCTTTCATACTGATAGTGTCTACCAGCACCCTCCATACTGGTAGTGTCTACCAGCACCCTCCATACTGGTAGTGTCTACCAGCACCCTTCATACTGGTAGTGTCTACAAGCACCCTTCATACTGGTAGTGTCTACCAGCACCCTTCATACAGGTAGTGTCTACCAGCACCCTTCATACTGGTAGTGTCTACCAGCACCCTTCATACAGGTAGTATCTACCCGCACCCTTCATACAGGTAGTGTCTAACAGCACCCTTCATACAGGTGTCTACAAGCGTCCTTCATACAGGTAGTGTCTACCAGCACCCTTCATATTGGTAGTGTCTACCAGCACCCTTCATAACGTAGTGTCTACCAGCATCCTTCATAAGGTAGTGTCTACCAGCACCCTTCATACAGGTAGTGTCTACCAGCACCCTTCATATTGTTAGTGTCTACCAGCACCCTTGATACTGGTGTCTACCAGCACCCTTCATACAGGTAATGCCTACCAGCACCCTTCATACAGGTAGTGTCTACAAGCACCTTTCATAGTGGTAGTGTCTACCAGCACCCTTAATACTGATAGTGTCTACCAGCACCCTTCATACTGGTAGTGTCTACCAGCACCCTTCATACTGGTAGTGTCTACCAGCACCCTTCATACTGGTAGTGTCTACTAGCACCCTTCATACTGGTAGTGTCTACCAGCACCCTTCGTACTGGTAGTGTCTACTTGCGCCCTTCATACTGGTAGTGTCTACCAGCACCCTTCATACTGTTAGTGTCTTCCAGCACCCTTCATACTGGTAGTGTCTACCAGCACCCTTCATACTGTTAGTGTCTTCCAGCACCCTTCATATTGGTAGTGTCTACCAACACCCTTCATATTGGTAGTGTCTACTAGCACCTTTCATACTGATAGTGTCTACCAGCACCCTTCATACTGGTAGTGTGTACTAGCACCCTTCATACTGGTAGTGTCTACAAGCACCCTTCATACTGGTAGTGTCTACCAGCACCCTTCATACAGGTAGTGTCTACCAGCACCCTTCATACTGGTAGTGTCTACCAGCACCCTTCATACAGGTAGTATCTACCAGCACCCTTCATACAGTTAGTGTCTACCAGCACCCTTCATACAGGTAGTGTCTACCAGCACCCTTCATACAGGTAGTGTCTACACGCGTCCTTCATACAGGTAGTGTCTACCAGCACCCTTCATACTGGTAGTGTCTACCACCACCCTTCATAAGGTAGTGTCTACCAGCACCCTTCATACAGGTAGTGTCTACCAGCACCCTTCATATTGGTAGTGTCTACCAGCACCCTTGATACTGGTAGTGTCTACCAGCACCCTCCATACAGGTAATGTCTACCAGCACCCTTCATACAGGTAGTGTCTACAAGCACCTTTCATAGTGGTAGTGTCTACCAGCACCCTTCATACTGATAGTGTCTACCAGCACCCTTCATACAGGTAGTGTCTATCAGCACCCTTCATACAGGTAGCGTCTACCAACACCCTTCATACAGGTAGTGTCTACAAGCACCCTTCATACTGGTAGTGTCTACCAGCATCATACAGGTAGTGTCTACCAGTACCCTTCATACTAGTAATGACTACCAGCACCCTTCATAATGGTAGTGTCTACCAGCACCCTTCATAATGGTAGTGTCTACAAGCACCCTTTATACTGGTAATGTCTACCAGCACTCTTCACACTTGTAGTGTCTACCAGCACCCTTCATACAGGTAGTGTCTACCAGCACCCTTCATACAGGTAGTGTCTACCAGCACCCTTCATACTGGTAGTGTCCACCAGCACTATTCGTACTGGAAGTGTCTACCAGCATCCTTTATACAGGTAGTGTCTACCAGCGCCCTTCATGCTGGTAGTGTCTAAAAGCACCCTTCATACTGGTAGTGTCCACCAGCACTATTCCTACTGGTAGTGTCTATCAGCATCCTTTATGCAGGTAGTGTATACCAGCACCCTTCATGCTGGTAGTGTCTACCGGCATCCTTCAAACTTGAAGTGTCCACCAGTACTCTTCATATTGGTAGTGTCTACCAGCATCCTTCAAACTGGTAGCGTCTACCAGCACTCTTCATCCTGGTAGTGTCTACCAGCATCCTTCAAACTGGTAGCGTCTACCAGCTCTCTTCATCCTGGTAGTGTCTACCAACACCCTTCATCCTGGTAGTGTCTACTAGCATCTTTCATACTGGTAGTGTCTAACAGCACCTTTCATACTGGTAGTGTCTAACAGCACCGTTCATACTGGTAATGTCTACCAGCACCCTTCATACTGGTAGTGTCTACCAGCACCCTTCATACTGGTAGTGTCTACTAGCACCCTTCATACTGGTAGTGTCTACTAGCACCTTTCATACTGGTAGTGTCTACTAGCACCTTTCATACTGGTAGTGTCTACCAGCACCCTTCATACAGGTAGTGTCTATCAGCACCCTTCATACTGGTAGTGTCTAACAGCACCCTTCATACAGGTAGTGTCTACCAGCACCCTTCATACAGGTAGTGTCTACCAGCACCCTTCATACAGGTAGTGTCTACCAGCACCCTTCATACTAGTAATGACTACCAGCACCCTTCATACTGGTAGTGTCTATCAGCACCCTCCATAATGGTAGTGTCTGCCAGCACCCTTTATACTGGTAATGACTACCAGCACGCTTCATACAGGTAGTGTCTAACAGCACCCTTCATACTGGTAGTGTCTACCAGCACCCTTCATGCTGGTAGTGTCTACCAGCATCCTTCATACTGGTACTGTCTACCAGCATCCTTCAAACTGGTAGTGTCCACCAGTACTCTTCATGTTGGTAGTGTCTACCAGCATCCTTCAAACTGGTAGTGTCTACCAGCATCCTTCATCCTGGCAGCTGAACCACACAATTGATTTTGAGACTGAAAGAGTTATATGAAGCAGGTCAAAAGGCGAGAGAAATATAATTGAATCGAGTTTCATGAAAAATAAGATATATAAATTTGACTCTGTTATTATTAATAGAATTTGTGATGCCTGATATGTCACTCATAAATTTCATTTATATGTGACCTGACAGAATATTCACTCATATGTTCATTGTGAGTCAGGTGTCAGGTCATATGTGAGGTGATATCCTTATAAGTCTTATGCTCTCCCATTATTTTTCAAGATCCCTGATAATGTGAGAAATCATAGTTCCTCTTAATAATTAAAAAACTTCTGAAAAAGGCAATTAGTTATTTTGTTCAAACTCAACAGTAAAATTTAATTTATCAAGAAAAATGGTTTATATTTATATTCTTAGGCATAAGACATAAAATTTCATGAACATATCAGTGGCACTTTCCTCCATTAGGAAGGATTTTATTAAGCAATCTTGTTTCAAAATATTCCATACACAAATTACTAAGGACAGGTGAGAGAGGATTTCCCAATGCCATACCAAACTTCTGAGTGTAAAACTTGTCATTAAACATAAACTTTGCATCAGCAACACAATGTTTAATAAGCCTAATGATAGTAGGTATTGGCAATGGTAAATCATAAACAAGTTCTTTACATAAGAAACTTAATAAATCATAAACTGGAACTATTGCAAACAAGAAAGCAACATTAAAGTTAACCTTATATTAATAAAGATGCTTAATTTGTCCACTAAATCTATATTGTTTTTAACATTAAAGTTAGATATTTTTCCAAATATTGGGCTCAACATATCCACTAGCCATTTAATTTTTTTTATAGGAAACTGAGCCTTTGGAGCTAGTAATAGATTTGTGTGTTTTTATTAATCCTTTCATATAGTGTAAAGATGGATTTGTGGTCATGATTTTTTTAATGGATTCAATTTTGCCTTTTAGTAGTCGTTTTATTGTTTTATAAAAACAAACCCTAACAGAATCTATGGGATTCTTTTTAAGTTTGAAATAAGGATCTGTATTATTTAAAGATTAAATTTACCTTGGTCATCAGTTCTGGTCTCCATATTAAAAATTAAATATAAATTCATTAGGAAACTTTCAGTGAAGATAAGATAAGATAGATAAGATAAGATTTCGTTCGGATTTTTAACCCCGGAGGGTTAGCCACCCAGGATAACCCAAGAAAGTCAGTGCGTCATCGAGGACAGTCTAACTTATTTCCATTGGGGTCTTTAATCTTGTCCCCCAGGATGCGACCCACACCAGTCGACTAACACCCAGGTACCTATTTGCTGCTAGGTGAACAGGACAACAGGTGTAAGGAAACGTGTCGAAATGTTTCCACCCGCCGGGAATCGAACCCGGGCCCTCCGTGTGTGAAGCGGGAGCTTTAGCCACCAGGCCACCACAGAATGGCAGAATTAATACAAACTGTAAGAAGTCTTCCTTAGAAAGAAAAACTGAGGTTATTTAAATTACATTCTCTTGTGAGACGAAGAATGAAGGAAGACATGACTGAGTGTATAAGTGGAAGATGGGTATTAACAAAGATGTAAATAAGGTCCTGATCAGGATATCCCACTAAGACAGAACCCACAATAATGGATTCAAATTAGATATGTTTAGATTTAGAAAGGATGTAGGAAGGTATTAGTATGGAAATTAGTGTAGTCGATGAGTGGAACAGTCTGCCTAGTAGGGTTATTGAAGCTAAAACCTTGGGTAGTCGTAAATTTATATTTGATAAATACATGAGTCAGGAGAAGTTGGATTTAAGTTAAAAGGGTTATCAAAAATTATTGCTTGGGTAGCACTGAAAATGGGTTGGGCAAATATTTTTGTTAGATGGATTTGAGAAGGTCCTACCCAGTTTGGGCCAATAGGCCATTTTTTGCGGTGTTCCCCCTTATGTTCTTATCATAAAAAGTTAAGGTGTTGTAAAGTGACCACGAGGTGTAATCTCGTCCTTATATGCCTTTCTGTTGATCTTTTATTTTAACAGTCCTTTGATCATGTGAGAAATTACGAAAGCATTTGAAATTTCACTAATTTTCATAGTGGTTATTCTGCGTATATACACACGAGGGAAGGTGAATGTTAGCTCTAGGCCTTTCGTGCTGCAACCAACACATCATCAGTAGTTTGCATTGTTGCAAGAATGAGGAGAAGGTCCAGCCAAATATGATCACAGGAAACGCCTTTGCTGAGTAAATGAGACGAGGGGCAGCAGGCAAGAAGTGCCCACAGGCATACCAATAGCCATGGTCAGAAAGATTGAATATTATACCATTAGAAAATGCCAGCCCACAAGTACTGATATTGTAACAGTAACCTAACGAACATGACATGGCAGTTATCAAAAATTCGGTCAGACATCGCTATGTTATAAATAACTTTACATACATAATAATTATATTACGAGTGACATTGATATCACTGTCAATTAGGAGTTTCTACACTTTAAATAACGGGTCCATTTAAAGTGACACATTTAATGGGAGACATCTACAAGTTATGCAAAGGGAGACAGACACTGAATATGATATAAATGACTTTACATTCCAAATATATACATAGATCTGGTAATTGTCTTAGGAATTTTCGCATCTCTAGATAAAGAGGGGGACACTAAAACACCACTTATTTAAATCTTTCTCACTATGAGCACTGGTATGCCTGGGGGCACTTCCTCTTTTCTACACCATTGCATGCTCCTTCCCCTGTGGTTGTTTTTCGTATATATATATATATATATATATATATATATATATATATATATATATATATATATATATTGTGTGTGGATATTTGTAGCAAGGTTACAAATAAATGAAACACTGGAGGGACAAGGCTGCAACAGCTGCTCCATTACAAAGAGAAATCAAAAGAATTTACCAAGAATAAAATTGGTGAGAATTTTATATATATTAACAAAGTAAGTCATTATGCTCGTGTTGGTGTTATTGACCTGTCAGACAAATTTTGCATCAGTGTCATGTGTTACTGACATCGTATAATGGTTCTTCTACATTTTATTGTGGCATGTTAATATGTGTGTTACATTCCTCATATATAATATATATATATATATATATATATATATATATATATATATATATATATATATATATATATATATATATATATATGAAACAGCTGTTTCCATTGTTTTCTCTTGAAAAAAAAAAATTGTGAGATCACGAAAACACAGTGATTTTACCATAACCACAATTTTTCGAGAGATTCTCTTCTTGTCTTCAGATCTACAAGAAACAGAGATCATCCTAAATATCAAAAAACCTAAAAATATCACTTATTTAAATTATATATTTTTTTTGATTCTAAAGTTAATAAAATATTTACCTTATTATTAATGATATAAAGGTCGCAGTAGCTCCTATAACTGCTTAAGTCTGCAAGTATTGCTTGCTTCAGGGATTATCAGCTCCATGTTTGAAGGACAATTGACTAGGACTCTGGACAACGTTTCGCTCATACAGTGGTCTTGTTCCTTAATTTTTCAATTTGAAGCTTTACATAACAATTGTCCTGTCGTAAAATATATACCTGAATGTTCAGCTGCCTCATCATCTTCCTGTTGTACTGAGACTTTAATCTGCTACAAATATATTGATATACAATAGACGCTTGATGTTTAAAACCTCTGTAAAATTTAGCCATTGCTGATGATATGTGCAGAATATTGTGGATGAAATTCCCTAAGTAATTTATCTAGGTTACTTCTTAAATTGCATTTACTGTTTCCAGCATATGGAAGGACAACACTTACTGCTCTTCTGGTGCTCATACTTAAATTGGTAAACTAGTGAATAAACTTTAAATGTAATAAAAAAATCGTATGAGAGTGGGAGATGCAAGAATTAAAGTTAAGTAGTCACATCATTTCTTGGAAACAATAATAATAGCATTAGAAGTAGGTTAAGTAAATTACTTAGCAAATTTTATCAACAGTGTTCTCCATTTTACTTAGGAACGACTGTAATTTACAGATTTTTTTAAGTTCATTGATTCAATCATACATGGACGAGATGTAAATCTCAGCTCAGAATTGTGAACATTAATGTCAATATTTTAGGACAGGACCATTGCTAGGTAAACCATATTCAGAAATAAGGAAACATGGGCACGCAAGACCACCATTTGAGCGAAACGTCTTTCAAAGTGTTAGTTGTCCTCGGAAATATTTTATACTTAGGATATGAAGCTAAACTTTGGCGCTTAAAAGAGTTCATTCAAGATTTATGTTTTCAGTTGTAAGGTAATATTATTAACTTCTCGAATATTTAAAAAAGAATCTGTAATTTATTTTTGTTGTACTTATGCTATTCTGGATGTTTTCTTTCTTTTGTAGACATAAAGATGACAACAGAAAGTCTCGAAACTTACTAAAAATGGCTTTGTTTTCCCAATTGCTTATATATATATATATATATATATATATATATATATATATATATATATATATATATATATATATATATATATATATATATTGTATATCAATGAAATCATGAAACAAGTGAGTTTGAATTGTCTACAGAACTGCAGCGTGGCCATGACTCGATCCTGCTTCCCATGCCCAGCCTCGTGTGAACTGAACAAAGTACGCATTCCTCTATCCACTAAACCACTATACCATACAGGATTCTGTATGGAAACGCAGGATCGAGTCCTGGCCAAGCCGCAGTATTGTTTATATATATATATATATATATATATATATATATATATATATATATATATATATATATATATATATATATATATATATATGCAATAAAATCACAGTAAACAGGTGGTATAATATGCAGAACAATCACTGTGAAAGAATAACAAAATTCCAATCGATTTCGTGATTTCTCATATTATCAAGGAACTATGATAATGTGAGAAGTCACGAAAGCGTTTCGGATTTCGTTATTCTTCCTCAGTAGTTGTTCTGCATACATATAAATAAATAAATTATATATATATATATATATATATATATATATATATATATATATATATATATATATATATATATATATATATACATATTAACAAACTGGCCATATCCCACTGAAGCAGGGTAACTGAAAAAAAAAGAAAGTTTATCTTAAACTTAGTAATTTATACATGCGAAGGTGTTACTAGTCCCTTGCTCCCAACATTATAGCCGCTTCTTACGACACGCATGACTAACAGAAAAATTCTGTTCCACTTCCCCATGGAGAATACATATATATATATATATATATATATATATATATATATATATATATATATATATATATATATAACTGTTGAGCATTCTATACTGCAGGGCTCAGCATATGTACAAATTGCTCATCAGTTCCTTATAGTACAAATTCTAACGACTTGGCACTGAATTCGTTTCTGGGACCAGTTAACTGATGAATGGCGCAGAAAGTACAGGCTCTACCACGACGCTCTTTTCAAGTCTTCTGATGAATGTCTATAGCACTGAATGAGCCACAGTGTGTCCGTGTGCTTTTGTGTATAAAAATGGTAATTCTGAAGCATGTTTGTGTACCTCCTGCGCCAGACACTGGAAAGGAGCAAATGTCAAGAAGCTTCTGGAAAACGGAGTTGCATCTTTGTAGGATTCATCTTCCTTTTGTCTGTTGTCCTTCGTTTATCTGAAACATAGATAAAAATTTGCATCTTTAATATTGAGCAGCACTTATTTAGTTGAATGATACACACGGATTAATAATTACAAACATAATCTCAGTAAGAAATGCATTTCGATTGCTGTGCAGTCAGAGAAGTATTCCCGTTTTCCTTTAACTCTTATCCGGTAACTTTAAAAAAAAAAATTCTATTAATAAAAACGCAAACTGAGTAACATATTCCAGAGTGAAAATGTAAATCTTAAAACAAGCCTCAGTCAAAATATATAAAGAAATTAATGGGGTTTGAGCTTAAACCCCATTAATTACGCTGTCTAGTTCATCTCGGTATAGTATACCATTCATATAGTTAATGATCCATGTCTTATTGCTAAAACGGAGGAGAGAATGAATGAAGAAAGCTAGAATGGAGGAGAGAATGAATGCAGAAAGCAAAAGTGGGATCTGCAAACCAACGCTGCCGAAGCCAGGATACAGAGCCTAGTAGATGAACTGAAAATGCTGAAACAGGATATAGAGCCAAAGAACAGAGGGGACATGACATTAGGAGCAGGTACACCAATAACCAACGAGAGGATCACAAGACAGGAAGGAGTTAAGTTCTGTGTAGAGGCCCTATCAGGTCACCAGAATTTCCAAAAATTGTTGACGAACAAAAGTGGCATGCTGCTGGGCACAAGGACACCAGTGAGTGAGGCGAGGAGGGGAGGTAAAGTGATAGGCCCCCTGCAGAGGCATGAATAGGCCACTGGGAGATCCAGGAAATGATAATGGAAGCTGCAGTGGTTATGTTTATATGGCACCCAGGGATGTGGAGGAATAAGCAATAGGAAGAGAAGACGGTGAGGTCAGTTTTCTCTTACATGGGCTTTAGGAGAATGAAGAAAGACAACAGGAAGAGGAAAAAGATTGAAAATATCGTCAAACAAACGTGAGTGGAAGACATGACTGAGCTGATATTTTTTCAGAGAATAGGGGGATACTCGAGGGGAAGAAATCAGCCAGTCAGGTTAATTTTCAGGACAGAAAAAGTGCGGAACAGAATCCTGCAGCAGAAACCACGACTAAAGGAAACAAAATACTAGTGGTTGTATCTAGACTATGACAGAATGACAACAGAACGACAGAAACTGAGAGGATACAAAGATGCAAGTGACGAGATAGAAAAGGCTAAAGTCAGGCAGGGGCACCCAGAGTTGGGAGGAGCAGCAAGTACAACCATGCCGAACTGCCCACAGAACCCCAAAACCAAACAAATTAACCTAAAACAAACCACACTCGACAATAACAGCTTCCAACCCACAAAGCACAAACTCCACCTTCACATCAACCTCTCACAGTATCCTGTGAGATCTTCCACTTCCCCAGCTCCCACAAACCCCCTAGAATACAGTTTAGGAAAAGAAGCTGAAGATATGGTACACCAGTGCAGATGGAAAAATGAATAGGATTGAGGAGTGGCACGAAATAATCATGGAGGCATCCCCAGATGTTATAGCACTGACAGAAACCAAGTTCACAGAAATGATAAAATATGTAATCTTTCCAACTGGATATCAGATCCTGAGCAAAGATAGAGGAATTATATGGGGATGAGGAGTTGCACTGCTTATCAAAAACCAGTGGAGTGTTGAGTAGGAAGCAGGGGACTGAAAGGAAACGAGGGACTCCCAAGGCGGTGATTGCAGTGATGTACAACCCACCACTGAATAGTAGTAGGCCAAGACAAGAATATGATGACAGCAACAGAGCAATGAGGTGGCCAGACGGGCCCACATGGACAGGGTATGGTTACTAGTTGTGGGTGATTTCAATCACAAGGAGACTGGTTGGGAAAACCTGGAGCCACATGGGGACCAGAAATATGGAGGACTAAGATGATGGAGGTGGTACTGGAAAAGCTCATGCATCAACATGTTACACTACTAGAAACATAGAAGGGAGGATAAACCAGTAAGACTGAACATTATATTCACCTTGAGTAGTTCAAACATTGGAGATCACTAGCCCCTTCGGGTCTAGTGATCACGTAATCCTGAGCTTTGATTACATAATAGCTACAAGTGGAGAGGGAAGCAGGACAGGTAGGATGGGAGAAGCCAAACTACAAAATAAGGGACGGCACAGGCATGATAATCTCTTGCACGAGGTTCACTGGGAAAGAGAACTGGTGGAAAAATCGGTAATTGAAATTATGTAAAACGTGACAACAAAATGCAAGGAGGCTGGAGTGGTTCATACCCAAGGGCAACAAAAATAACTGGAAGACCATAATGAGCTCTTGGTGTACACGAAGGTGTAGAGAGGCCAAAACTAAGTGCAGTAGAAAATGAAAAATGCATAGATGACAAAAGACTCAGGAAAATAAGGAGATTAGTAGAAGAGCCACAGACGAATATGCACAGATAAGGAGGGAGGCCCAGTACCAATGTGAGAATGACACGGCATCAAAAGCCAGATCTGACCCAAAGCTGTTGTACAGCCACTTCAGGAGGAAAACAACAGTCAAGGACCAGGTAATCAGGCTGAGCTCATCATAAGAATTTAGGAAATATTTTCAGTGGAAACAGAATGGGCTCCAGAAAATCGGAGGAGTAGAGGCTGTTAAGTTAACTAGATAACTCAAAGGTGGTGTGACCGGCAAACATCTCTCCATGGGCCCTGAGAGAGGGAGCAGAGGCACTGTGTGCACCACTAACAACAATTTTGAATATGCCTATCGAAACAGGGCAACTACTTGATGTGTGGAAGATAGCAAATGTAGTACTGACTTTCAAGAAAGGATATAGACAGACAATATTAAACTACAGACCAGTGTCCCTAACATGTATAGAAAGTAAAAATCATGGAAAAGAGTATCAGGAAAAAGGGTGTTGGAGCACCTTGAAAGGAATGAGCTTATACACGATAACCACCACAGGTTCAAGGAAGGGAAATCCTGTGTCACAAACGTACTTGAGTTTTATGACAATCCTGCAAGACAAGAGAGAGAGAAAGAGAGAGAGATTACTGCAAAAACTAGTGGAACAGGCTAAAATAAAAGGAAAAGCCCCGCAGTGCATCAGAGAATACCTGGCAGGAAAGAAATAACGAGTGATGGTGCGTGACGAGGTAACTGTGGGTGCCTTTTATGAGCGGAGTTCCACTGGGGTCCCTTTCAGCAGGCTTTGCGAAGCTAATGCGAAGAATTCAAAAGGATGAGGATTAGGTGGAACTAGAAAGAGATCGTGACAGCCTGCAAGTCTGGTGGCATGCTAAGAGTATGTGACATTTTATTTCAGTGCCTTGATTCAACCAGCCAATCACAAGGAAGCCCACCAAAGTTGTGAACCCATGTGTTACACTCGTCATGCAGCCTTGGCAGATGTGAGGGAAAAGTTCAACAGATAGGAGTAGCCAGCGAATATATGTTGACGATAGTTTGATTGCCAGTCTGCTTGTTAAGGTAGGGTTAGTGTCTAGCTCCGGCTATCCCCCTCCCCCTTTTTTTCACCCGGAAAGGTGACGTGTGGGGCTCCAACCAAATGGATAATCACTTGACTCACAGCTCCCAGCACAACTGTAAGTAAAAGCCTCTGCTCCTATTCTAGTGAATGTATTGGTTAAAAGCTTCACTTTTAACCAATGCTAAAACTTAGTTCATTCTGCCTTGATTTCCAGGTTTTGCTTTTAAGTCCTCACCATTCTTTTAAGTACCTTACACTTATCATGGAGAGTGATTTCTCAAGCAGTGGCTAACTTTTGTCACTTTCTAGCTTGGAATGTCAGCTTGGGTCATCTGGCAACCAAAGAAACAGTGTTGAAGGAGGCGAACTTCACATGAGTTCTGGGACGTCACTTTTTATCTACGTACCTGGTTGTAGCCAACCCCAGGCAACTACCCCTCAGCTTTGCTGATGAAAGACCTGCATTCCTATCATCTTGAAGGATTATTCAAGGCTACAGACTCTGTGACAACTAGTCGTTGGGTTGTCACTCAACAGCTGTGACCCCCCCCCCCCACATCATCAGCAAAAGCTACAATGCGCGGTGTCAACAACATCAACCAGACACCCCAGTCTAACTGAATTCAAATGTCATTTTTTCATTCCATTTTTCTTTCAAGTAGGATAGAAGTTCATATTTAAATGTTTTATATTTTTAATTCTAACAATAAAGTGTTTATATTTGTAGGTTATTGTTCTTTTTTTAATTCATTAATTTTCCTAACGAGGAGCCAGCCTTGCTAAGACCAACTTAAGATCTTACAGGGCTGAGTAAGGCTTCACAGTAGACTTACCTTCACAGCTGGTCGCTACAGTTTTCACCGTGTCTTGAAATTGCTTCTTTCAGCTAAGATGTAAATTCTGTACATAGGCTATATACAAGTGTAAATACAAGCTTGTTTAGGTCAAGGAAATGCAATCCTTTACTCTCTCTGAAGCATTTTAGAACATAAGAACATAAGAAAGAAGGAACACTGCACCAGGCCTACTGACCCATGCGGAGCAGGTCCATGTCCCCCCCCCCCGGATTAGCCCAGTGACCCACCCACCCCGGATTAGACCAATGACCTACCCAGTGTGGCCACCTCCACTCAAGGATGGGGCACGGCACCAGAACCAGCAGCACAAGCTAGTCAGGTCCAACTCACACCCACTCACACCAACTCATGTATTTATCTAACACATTTTTAAAACTACACAACGTTTTAGCCTCAATAACTGTACTCGGGAGTTTGTTCCACTCATCCACAACTATATTACCAAACCAGTACTTTCCTATATCCTTCCTGAATCTGAATTTTTCCAACTTGAAACCATTGCTGCGAGTCCTGTCTTGGCTGGAAATTTTCAGCACGCTATTTACATCCCCTTTATTTATTCCTGTTTTCCATTTATACACCTCGATCATATCCCCCTTAATTCTACGCCTTTCTAAAGAGTGCAGATTCAGGGCCTCAGTCTATCCTCATAGGGAAGATTTTTGATACATGGGATAATTTTTGTCACCTCCTTTGTACGTTTTCCAGAGTATTTATATCCATTCTGTAATACGGTGACCAGAACTGAGCAGCATAGTCTAAATGAGGCCTAACCAATTATATATAGTTGAAGAACAACCTGAGGACTTCTATTATTTATACTTCTAGATATGAAGCCAAGAATTCTGTTAGCTTTATTGTGAACACTAATGCACTGTTGTCTTGGTTTTAGATTACTGCTAACCAGAACTCCTAAATCATTTTTGCAATCAGTAGTATTAAGATCTACATTATTTAGTTTATATGTGTCATGGTTATTTAACTGTCCAACATTTAGAACTTTTCATTTGTCAATATTAAACTGCATCTGCCACTTCTCCGATCATTGCATCAGTCTAATCAAATCATCCTGGAGTGCTCTAGTGTCCTCATTAGAATGAATTGGACGGCCTATTTTGGTGTCATCAGCAAATTTGCTTACGTCGCTATTTATTCCATCATCTAAGTCGTTAAGTAAATTGTGAACAACGGGCCCAACACTGACCCCTGAGGAACACAGCTTGTGGTGTGCCCACTTTCTGATTTTCCCCATTTATGCAAACTCTCTGCTGCCTATTTGTCAGCCATGCCTCTACCCACGAAAAATTTCTCCTCCTATTTCGTGTGCCTTAAGTTTCCTCAATAGCCTCTGGTGTGGAACTCTATCGAAAGCCTTACTGAAGTCCATATACACAATATCATATTCATTACCATGATATACCTCCTCAAACACCTTACTGAAAAAAGTTAATAAATTCGTAAGACAGAAACGCCCCTTTGTAAAACCATGTTGAGATTCATTAATTAATCTGTGCCTGTCAAGATGGCTACGAATTGCTTCGGCAATTATTGATTTCATAAATTTTCCCACTACGGAGGTAAGGCTTATTGGTCTATAGTTTGAAGCTAAGGACCTCTCACCTTCCTTGTAAATAGGTATTACATTTGCCATTTTCCACTTATCACTACAAACTGGCATAGTGCTTTATATGTTAAAAAGATTAGCCGAAGGTATGCTAAGTTCCTCTTTACATTCCTTTAACACCCTTGCAAACAGTTCATCAGGGTCTAGGGATTTGTTAGGTTTTAGTTTCTCTATTTGTCTGAGGACCATGTCACTAGTTACCGCAATCCTACATAGTTTATTATCCTGTTCTACATAATCTATTATTTCAGGAATATCGCTAGTATTTTCCTAGGTGAAAACAGAGGAAGTAGGTATTGAGAATTTCACACATATCCTTATCAGTGTCAGTGATCTGACCAGAGTTACTCTTAAGTGGGCCAATCTTGTCCCTAATCTTACTTCTGTGAACCTGAAAGAACCCTTTTGGGTTAGTCTTTGAATCCTTTGCTACCTTAGCCTCATAATCTCTTTTTTCTTTTCTTATTCCTTTCATTATTTCTCTCTTTAATTGAATATATTGATTTCTTAACTGCCCATCCCCTCTTTTGATACGCCTATATATGCCTATCTTTTGACCAATGAGATGTTTTAATCTATTGTTCATCCATTTGGGATCATTTTTGTTAGATCTAATTTCCCTACTCGGAACAAAAGTTGTCTGGGCTGCTAGAACTATGCTCTGAAAAACGTCATACTGGCAACCAAGATCACCTACCTGACCCATAGTCAGGACATCCCAATTTAGCCCATCCAGGTAATTTTTCAGTCCCATGAAGTTGGCCAAGCGAAAATCTGGGACAGAGATTTGATTGCAGTTATCGGGGTCATTCCATGATATATTGAAACCAAGTGATTTGTGATCACTTTTCCCAAGCTCATCATTAACCTCAAGATTATTAATAAGTGAATCTTTGTTGGCAAGAACCAAATCAAGCAGATTGTTTCCTCTCGTTGGTTCTTTCACAACCTGTTCTAAAAAGCAATCCTGAACCGTATCAAGAAAGTCACTAGACTCAAGATTTCCTATCATATTGTTCCAATCAATTTGTCTAAAGTTAAGATCTCCAATTATCACAACAGTTACATATCTAGATGCCTTATGAATTTCGTCCTATAACAGCTTACTGCACTCCCTATCAAGGTTTGGGGGCCTATAAATCACACCCAAAACTCAATTTGTCACGTCCCTCGAGAAACTGTAGCCAAACAGATTCTGTGTTCGATGTTTCTAATCTTATATCATGTCTAAAACAACAATTTAAATTTTCTCTGACTTACATCGCCACTCCACCACCCTTCCTGTTGACCCTATCAGTGTGGAATAGTTTATAACCCTGTATGTTGCATTCAGAAGGTATTTCTCTATCAGGTTGAACCAGGTGTCTGTTATACCAATAATTTCTATATTACCTGCACTTGCAAGTAATCTTAGCTCATCAATCTTATTTCTTAGACTCCTACTATTTGTATAGTAAACCTTAAGGGAACTAGTCACTCGTTGCCCTATACTATCTCTCTTTGTTGATCAATTGATTTGCCATTACTAGCAACTTTATTTTGAATATAGTCTTTTAAACATATCCCTGAGGTATCCCGGTAATAACTGCTGTTTTTAACCCTAATGCTGCGGACATTGTCTGCATCGCTCTTGGGCTGTGTAGACCCCCTTGCCTGACGCTCCTCAGTAACCTGACAGCAGTGGTACGAGGTGTTGTTGTTGTGTCTCTGTTGACACCGCTGGGAAATTACTGGTGTTAAGATGGCGGTTTGTTATCGCAGACGCGTTAATACTATTGGTATTGAACTGCTTCGAGGTGCGATTACACCTAGTTCAGCTCAAATACTCTTACCCAAGATAATCAGGGAGACATACGGCATACAAGATGGTGAAGATTGAGACACTTATGCAGCATATGGGAATCTTTATTCAGGAAACGTTTCGCCACACAGTGGCTTCATCAGTCCAATACAAAGAGGAAGGCGTAAGGAGAGGAGGAGAATGAGGTAATCAGTCCCTCAACCTGGAGTCGATGTGTTCAGTCCATCAATCTTGTAGAACACATCGACTCCAGGTTGAGGGACTGATTACCTCATTCTCCTCCTCTCCTTACGCCTTCCTCTTTGTATTGGACTGATGAAGCCACTGTGTGGCGAAACGTTTCCTGAATAAAGATTCCCATATGCTGCATAAGTGTCTCAATCTTCAACTTGTCGGTTTTTCAAACCATTCATCACACATACAAGATGGTGAATTGTATGGGGTAGCGCTGAACGGAGCGCATAGAGTATTTGTGAAACTGCTTGCTGCGACAGTTTATGAATCGGTGGTTGAGCGCTTTCAAGATGTGTGTTTTGACGTTACTCCTGCTGTGCGTGTGAGACTGGTGGACGTGTCTCGATATTATACCTGGATAAAGTTGAGGAATGTCCCCTTCGAGGCAAACGAAGCTGACATCAGAAACGTATTTGAGAAATATGGAAATGTGCATTCTGCCCAGCAGGGTAAGTGGATAATGGGTGCCTACACAGGTATGCCGGAAGGTACATTCAGCCTTAAGATGACGTTGCGTCAACCCATACCGTCATATGTGTATCTTCAAGATTTTAGGACACAGGTAATGGTTTTATATCCTGGACAGCGGCATACGTGTCGCATTTGTGGAGAGTATGACCACATAGCGGCGGCATGCGAAAAGAACAGACGCGTGACCAAACCTGTGCAAGAAGAAGTAGCCCCAGTCACACGTGATGAAGGTGAGCATCGTTCGTCAGAGGAAGGGCGTGGTCGTTTGTGGAGTGAGATGGTGGAACAGGCTTTTCGAAATGAGAGTGAGTCCTTCCCTCAGCTGCCTGCACCTGAGTCGTTGCCGATACCATCTACTGGATTGGTACCCCGGCATGACGTGTTGAGTATTGGTGAGGATTTAGACGAAGTTTTAAGGACCTTGTCACCGCAAGTGGTGGAAGCTCCGTCTCCGGAAGACGTAGCTGGAGACTTTCTGAGTCCGGATTGTCAACAATATGAGACTCCGCAGAAGGACGACGAGACTGGGACATCGGGAGACTTCATACCTCATTGTGAGGTGGAAGTTGAGGTACACCGTGAGGCTTCCTCGGATCTTGACATGGAGGATAAGAACGTTACGAGGAAACGGGCAGCTACGTCAGATTCGGATGACGTACTGACGCCGGCACAGAGGACTGGGAAAAAAAAACTGAGAGGATGGGTGAGGAGAGGGGTGGGGAGGGGGGGGTCGGGAGGGGGGGGGCATGAGGGACGCCATCGCAAGAAGGGAGGCGAATGGGAAGGTACTGTAAAGAAGACACATAGACGTAACAAATCAAGTGGTGATGAATGGTTTTGAAAAACCGACAAGTTGAAGAATTGAGACACTTATGCAACACATGGGAATCTTTATTGAAGAAACGTTTCGCCACACAGTGGCTTCATCAGTCCAATACAAAGTTGAAATCGGTAAGGAGAGGAGAAGTTTGAGGTAATCAGTCCCTCAACCTGGAATCGATTCCAGGTTGAGGGACTGATTACCTCAAACTTCTCCTCTCCTTACCGATTTCAACTTTGTATTGGACTGTTGAAGCCACTGTGTGGCGAAACGTTTCTTCAATAAAGATTCCCATGTGTTGCATAAGTGTCTCAATTCTTCAAATCAAGTGGTGAACCACGGGAGGAGAAGAGGAAAGGGTGGAAAATATAACAGGCCTTCGGTGTATGACTGCTAATGTTAACGGTTTATGTACTAGACTAAAGAGAGATTGGTTGAACAGTTTTCTTAGCAAACATAGAATTGATGTTCTCTTCCTTCAAGAACACAATTTCAAAGAAGGAGAAGTGTTGCAGGTTATACAGTACTGACCCTGCCAACTATCCGTTTGAAAGGTGGTGTGGGTCTTTTAATAAAAGAGACGAGCCCGTTTGTGTTGCAGAGATGTGAGGGGGGTGGGGGGAGGGTGTTGCAGAGATGTGAGGGGGGTGGGGGGAGGGTGTTGCAGAGATGTGAGGGGGGTGGGGGGAGGGTGTTACAGAGATGTGAGGGGGGTGGGGGGAGGGTGTTGCGAGTGGATGGGACTTGGATGGGAAAGCGTGTATCCTTGGTAAGTGTCTATGCCCCTGCGGAGAATGACACGAAGGTTCGAACGGATTTTGTGTGTGAGGACCTTGTTTATTTTTTGCGTGGTCTTCCGGAAGTAGCGATAGTGGGGGGTGACTGGAACTGTGTCATAAGGGCGGCTGACGTCGAACCCAAAGGGGCTGAGCATGTGTCTGCACCTCTCGGAGATTTGTTGAGGGATGTTAAGTTAAGAGATGTGTTTGGGGGAGGGGTGTGGGAAACAGAACATACTTTTATCAGAAGGGGATATGCTGCAAGGTTAGACAGAGTGTATATTTCGCAGGGAGTAGTTGTAAAGTCTTTTAATACGGTGGAGACGGTCTTGTCAGATCATAGGGCAGTTGTAGTGGAGGTAGGGTGGGAGGGAATGGCCGAAATTTATAGGAATTATTGGAAATTAAATATTAGTGTGTTAAGTGATAAGGAAGGGTTGGAGGGTTTTTCTATGCTGTGGAATGAGCTTTCAAGGGAAGCTCAGGAGGTGGAAGACATTGTAACGTGGTGGGACTCGGTGGCAAAGGAAAGGATAAAGTCCTTTTATGTGAGGGAGGGTAGGCGTATAAACACTTTAAAATATGGGCTAGCGAATTATTTAGAGGATCGATTACGAAGTTGTTATGGGCAGGGATCGGTTGGTGGTGTTTACCCCATGGACGAGATTGTAGACATAAAAGAGAGCTTGCGAACGTTGCATAATGAGCGGTTTCAAGCGGTGCGGGTGCAAGCAGGATTAGAAGAAGTTTTGTGGGGAGACAGGCCATCCGCGTGTGTGTTGAGACAACAAAAGCAAAAGCAGGCGCTGACGGCAATCCCGAGCTTGGAGGTAAATGAGACGATGGGAATCCATAGAGCAGGTCAAGTGATACGAAACACAAAAGCTATGAGTGCATATGCGGATACATGGTATAAAAAACACTGGACTAGTAGTGGCGTGGATGAAGTGGAATTAAGTAAGGTGTGCACGTATGCTAAGTGCATTTTGGGTCACAGTGATAGGAAGGCTTTGGGTGGGGTTATTACTGAGGAGGAAATTGAAATTGCTTTACACGGAATGAGGAAGGGCAAGTCCCCGGGTATTGATGGTTTACCAGTGGAATTTTATTTGCAGCATTGGGAGTTGATTGGGAAGTTCATGGTAAGATTATTAAATTGTATGAAGGAGAAGGGTACGTTAGGGGATAAGCAGAATACGGCAGTTGTGGTGTTGGTCCCGAAAGGCAAAGGGCAGCCAAACCTTGGGAAGTATAGGGCGATATCGTTGCTCTGTGCAGACTATAAGGTTTTCGCAAAAAATTTGGGTAATAGGGTAAAATTCGTGGTGGGGAGGGTCGTTTCGCCATCACAGTATGGGTTGCCGGGCAGGTCAATGTTAGAAGGTCACGGGCTTATAAGAAGTTTTGTGGAGTCAAAGGGGGGAGGGGAGGGAGCGGCTTTACTGACCTTGGACTGGCGAGCCGCCTATCATAGAGTGGAAAGGGGTGCACTGCAGAGTATTCTTCGGAGACA
Organism: Cherax quadricarinatus; assembly: GCF_038502225.1. Taxonomy (NCBI): domain Eukaryota; kingdom Metazoa; phylum Arthropoda; class Malacostraca; order Decapoda; family Parastacidae; genus Cherax; species Cherax quadricarinatus. The sequence continues at coordinate 9,417,248 of NC_091346.1, read as the reverse complement.
GGGTTATGGAGAAGAAATAGTTGGGTGGGTAAACACGCTGTATAAGGGGACAAGGATGAGGGTACAAATAAATGGGTGTATGGGGAAGGATTTTGAGATGGGTAGAGGTTAAGACAAGGGTGCCCTATGTCACAGATCTTATTTGCGTGTTTTCAGGATCCCTTTTACAGGATGGTTGAGAGCACAGTTAGTTTCCGGGGTGGGGGTCGGGTAGGGGAAGGGAATTGTTGGCCGGCATTAGTAGGTTATGTGGATGATACGACTGTTTTGGTGTGTGAACGAATGTCTATGAAAGGGTTGGAAGATGTGCGTGTGTTTGAACGTACCACGGGTATGAAGGTAAATAGTGAAAAGTCGATGATCATGGGGTTGGGTACCTGGAAAGGGGGAGGAATGGTGAGCTGTAACGTGGTTAACACAACTGCGATGTCATTAAAGATTTGTGGTATTATTTATAGAGACGATTTGGATGTGGCGCGGGAGGAAAATTCAGTAAGGACGTTGGAAAAGGTCATTGGTCGTCTGGGTGTTTTGAGGCCCCAACATCTCACTCTGGCCCAACGTGTGATCGTTGTTAACGTTTTATTGTATAGTAAGGTGTGGCACGTTGCGGCTGTATTCCCAATTACAGGAACAGGGATCAATGGAATATTGAGAAGAGTATTTACCTTTCTGTGGGGATCGAGGTGTGATTGGTTAAAACGTGAGGTTGTTATGTTACCTGTACGTCGAGGAGGTTTAGGATTGTTGGACTTAAAGCGTAGGGTGAAATGTGTTTTTCTAAAGTGGGAGGTTTGGCGTGTGGGTGTGATGGCGGGAAATATGGACCAAGTATATACGAGGGTGAAAAAGTGGTATAGGGGAATGGAGTTAAGGGATTGTGAGATTGTACTACGAGCTTTGTTGATGGTAAAGGAACGGAGGAACATTCGCATAAGGGTTTTAAGTAGGTTACTAGGGGGTACGTGCGCAGTTCCAGTAGAAGGTTTGTTCCCCATGTACTCGTGGGAAAATATATGGCTCCGATTTAGTAAGTTGAAATTACGGCCTAGGGTGCGTGAAGTCATGTTTCGTTTTTTACATGGTATATTGCCGTCAGGGGCAATACTACGATCCAGAAGAGTCGTGGTGGGAGGCGGGTGTGGGTTTTGTGGTGGGGAAGACACGGCTTTTCACGTTGTCTATTTTTGCGAAGGTTTAGAAGATGTCAGGAGTTGGTTGGGTAGGGTGGTACAGAGGGTGGGAGGCAGAGGAGTGCAGGTCCTGCGTGCGTTAAGTCTCGACATCGGTGGATTAGACCAGGACGTTGAACGGGCTTTAGATTATATTATCGTGGATTACATTTATATTTCGTGGGTAATGCGGGGGAAAGGGGCCAGTGAGGTGAGAAGGCGTGTCCTTGCAATAACGTTTTATCGTACAATGTGTAGGAATAGGGAATTGTATGGGAGGAGGTGGGATAAGGGTTTTTCGGACGGTTATAAAAGGCTCACTCTTGAAACCCTTGTGAATCTGTGAATAAATATACGGGCATGCCGAATAAGTTGTCGTGTAGGTCAGTGGGCAATAGCTGGCTCGTCTCTTGGGGGAAAGGATGTGAGTTGCGTGAATATGAGTTTAGGCATCAATGTTTTTTAGTTGTTATGGATGTGTGGTTGTAGATTCAGGGGTTAGGGTTACTTATTGTACCTTTTGTGTACAAAATGACTGGGGTGCCTTTATATATTTGTTGTTTTTGATGCTTCCTTTGTGTAAAGACTCGTTGTATTCTTGAGTCACTAGTTTTCTTAGTTTTGTTTTTGATTGTGTTATGGAGGTCCAGATATTTGGGTATATAAACATGCATATGTATATATATGTGTATGTATGTATGTATGTATATATGTGTATATATGTATAATATATGTATAATATATATATATATATATATATATATATATATATATATATATATATATATATATATATATATATATATATATAATGTATATATGTATATATGTATGCATGTTTTATCCCTTCCCTGTTACTGTTCAATCTAGTCTGTGAGTCACCAAAGTATTAAAGGGATATAACACGTGTACATTACCCTGAGTCGTCCAATTATATCCTATAAATATGTAACATTATGATTTTTGTTTGTGATTCAAACGTAGTTCATAGGTATCAAGACTGAACACTTATGGAATGGATGGAAATTGCTGACGATTAATATGATCGTCAATTTATATAATATTTATTATGTTAATGAATTTGTGTTAGAGTAAATCATTGAATTTGTGTCTAAGTTGGAATTTCTATAATCAATTGTATATTTTGTATGCAAATTACATAACATTGTTTAAACATCAATGTAACATGTTTGTATGATGTGCATGTAGGTTATAATGGGTTAAGTGGGGTTTCCACCAGTGTTATATTTGTTACACAAACAGTTATATCTTTTGGTATTGTGTGTGTTTAGTGAAACGTACGTATGCATTTTATGGTGTGTTTGTCGTATATATCTATACGTATTAGTTAAAGATTTTTTTCTGGTATTTATGGTGTGTACCTCGTTGTACTCTATAGATTATGTATGGTGATGCTATTTAATTTTTAAGCAGCCTTGTATTTATGATGTTTTAAATAAAATATAAAAAAAAAAAATGCTGCAGTCTGATTGTTTCCCACAAACACCCATACCTCTATAATCTATCAGTTTAAATTCCTAGACAAGCCATCAATTACCCTCTCAATTGAATTGGTTAATGCAACCATGGCTAATGCTTTAGTGGTTATCGTGTTACGGCATGGTGTGCAGGCCAATAGTCTACGCCTATGCTCGAAATATTGGGAACGGTTAAAGAAAACCGCAGACTGAGTAGAGGCTAGGAGACCAAAGACTACAAACTTCACTCAGGCAAAAGGATCTTTCGGTGAGTATAATCCCAAGCACATCTCCTGAAGCTCAAAACCCAAATAACTGCTGCAGCATTTGGGTGCTTGGCAAACCTTAGAATAGCATTTTGACATCTTAGTAACGAATCGTTCATGACTCTGTACGCTGTATATGTCAGATCCATAATGGAGCATGCAGCACCAATATGGAACCCACGCCTGTTATAACATGTCAAGAAATTAGAGAAATTGCAAAGGTTTGCAACAAGACTAGTCCCGTAGTTAAGAGGTATTGCCTATGAGGAGAGGCCACAACAGGAAGCTGAAGACTCGGATGAGTCACAAGGATATTAGGAAATACTTTTTCAGTCATAGATTTGTAAGGAAGTTGAACATTCTGAAGAGTGATGTACTGGAGACAGGATCCATACATAGCTTTAAGAAGATATACGATTAAGGTAATGAAGGAGTGGACCAGTGACGAGGCGGGGCCAGGAGCCGTGGCTCGACCCCTACAATCACAAATAGGTTAGGCAGATAGGTAAGTACACAGACACACACGCGTGCACTGCAATGGGTCAGAGAATACATGACAGGGAGGTAACGAGTCATGGTACGTGACGAGATGTCAGTGTGGGCGCCTGTGACAAGCGGAGTTCCACAGGGGTCAGCCCTAGGACCTGTGCTGTTTTTGGTATATGTGAATGACATAACGGAAGGGATAGACTCAGAAGAGTCCTTGTTTGCAGATGATGTGAAGTTAATGAGAAACAAATCGGTCGAGGATCAGGCAGGACTACAAAGATACCTGGACAGGCTACAAGTCTGGTCCAGCAGATGGCTCCTTGAATTTAACCCTGCCAAATGCAAAATCATGAAGATCGAGGAAGGGCAAAGAAGACATTAGACACAGTATAGTTTAGGTGACCAAAGACTGCAAACCACACTCAAGGAAAAAGAGCTTGGGGTGAGTATAATACCGAACACCTCTCCTGAGGCGCACATCAATCAGATAACTGCTGCAGCGTACGGGCGTCTGGCAAACTTAAGGACAGCGTTCCAGTACCTCAGTAAGGAATTGTTCAAGACTGTACACAATTTACGTCAGGCCCATACTGGAGTATGCAGCACTAGTCTGGAATCCTCACCTTCTCAAGCACGTCAAGAAATTAGAGAAAGTGCAAAGGTTTGCAACAAGACTAGTCCCAGAGCTACGGGGATTGTCCTGCGAAGACAGGTTAAGGGAAATTGACTTGACGACACTGGAGGACAGGAGGGTCAGGGGAGACATGATAACGACATATAAAATACTGCGCAGAATAGACAAGGTGGACAAAGACAGGATGTTTCAGAGATGGGACGCAGAAACAAGAGGTCACAATTGGAAGTTGAAGACTCGGATGAATTAAAGGGATGTTAGGAAGTATTTCTTCAGTCATAGAGTTGTCAGGCCGTGGAATAACCTAGAAAGTGACGTAGTGGAGGCGAGGTTTGTTAAAGCTCATGAAACAGGGAGAGAGAGGACCTAGTAGCAATCAGTGAAGAGGCGGGTCCAGGAGCTATGACTCGACCCCTGCAACCACAAATAGGTGAATACAAATAGACGAGTACATACACACAATTATACCCAAAGACACACATATAAACACACAAACCTATACACGTGCACATAGACTATTCCCCTGCAACCAAATATCAGTGAGTAGTGAAGAAAATGGATCTCTTGACGAGGAACCTGACCTGCTGGAGCAACTACAACAACATCTCACTCACTGTGTTGCTCATCTTGTGGTCAACACGACTTTCCTTAGGAAGGAGTTGCATGACTTCTGCTGAATAGTTAAATCGTGAAATGACTGGACGGACAAGTGATACCGAAGGCAGACGAGGGCAAGATGCTTCTTATAGCTGTTTATATCACAACAATTTGAAGACTGCACAAGTAAAGAGTACGTGATAATTGTGGACTAGTTTATAATTGCAACAAAAGAAGTGAAAATAATGAAATTAGAGAAACTGGTAAGAATGACAGAAATAAAGATTTGGAAAGAATTTATGAATTAAGTCATTTGGAATTGAGACATGAACTTGTTAATGTGGGAAAATTAAAAGGGAAATGATGATAATAGACTAGGGAGGTAGGAGGTACTCTTACATTTATACAAATGTTAATATTATGTGAGTCAAGATTAGAAATTATATTACTGGAAGCAGCTGTTAGGGAAGCCTCAGAGAAGACACTCATCGCAAGATATAAAATAAATCGGTGAGAAAAAGCGCTATTAAGATATTTATATTTGATTTTGGTGTGTAAAATGGACTATACTTAAAATAATAATAAATTTTGATGTGAACAGAATATTTGTAAGGCACATATCTAACAATCTCTAATGAAGAAGGATGGTAAATGGGGCTCCGATAATGTTCAGAGAATGAGAGGACATTTTTATCTAGTACCTTTTGTCTGCAAATAACGTAAGTTTCTTAGAAAAATTCATCTTCAGTACTTCTTTTGATTTTGCTGTGATGACGTAAAGCTGAATGGAATCATATTTTAACAGGATTTTGTGTGGACTTTGAAGTTGTGAGGTTTAGTGACGTTTTATTGGAGGATGTCAAGGAACGAGAGTTTGTAGTTGGTTTTCTTTTCTAAAGTTTAAGCAAGTAAGTTTATTTAGGTGTAGGTACACTTAAATACAGTTACACAGATTATTACACATAGTAACATATGTGTGTATTATCCAGGATGACCCAAAGTCAGACAAAGCGAGTTATTTCCATTGGGGTCTTTGTAATGACTTTTTATTTAAACATTAAAATTTAAATAAGTAACTCATCTGTGTGAAAATCATTTACAATAAAGAAAGATATGCTAGGAATAAGGTAAACTGAGTTATTTACATTACCATTAAAGAGAGGATTACATTATAATAATTGGTACAAGAATATTAGTTACACAAGAAATTACTCTCCTTCCATTCACTAGGTACCTTCTAGCTCTCTTCCTGAACTGGCTCATGCTAGGCCAGGCTCTGATATGACCAGGCAGTCCATTCCACTCCTTTATTGCTGTATAGTATGAGAAGTTTGAAGTCTGACCATCTACTGTAGGTGCTACAAATTTGTGGGAACTGAACTGACGGCTTAACTAGGTTGATTTAGCGTGTTTCTTTCGTAGTATCCCGAGATGCTGAGAACATCAGTAACGTAACGCACCTATATGGCGTTAGGACAAATATTTAGGCTTTAAGTGTTCGGGTGAAGATTCGCTGGTACAGCATTGATAGGGAGGCCATGATCATCCTGAATGTTTGCTGTTACTAAAAGTGAAACAATCAATGAGACTAACGAAGTCCTTTGTAGGAAGTGGCACTGCGAGGTCGTGATTGACTTCACAGCGGAGTCCATGTCCAATGTCGTGAGGACTTTTGTGAGAATGTCTAAAACGGTTGGTTATTGCGATTGAATAATAACAGAGATGTTATGGTGAGTGTGAATGATAGTATCCAAGAGGACAATAAAAGCGTTTGGTTAAAACATCAGCTTGTGTTGAGTGCTTTTGTTGTCACTCGATATAATTTATCTCCAACGTATGTTGTGTTTGCTGGTCTTTGGTAAGACATTCATGTGTATGGGTTTTGCTTCTCTCATGATAAGTTGAAGCAGTTTCCTGCCTTGCTCAGTGCGTTTGAAGTTCGTTATTTTTTTAATAAAATACTCATGATGAATGTGTCGTATAATTGAATGTTTATGTATTGGTAAGTGGTAGAGGTTCCAATGGAGATCCATTATTTTAGCCTTAATAGTGTCTATTTTATATGACATCTTGGTCTCCTTTACCTGCAGCAGTGACGAACTATGATGGAATCTTTAACGAGAATTTGAAGGGATTAGTATGCCATCTAAGAATGGTAGGCGATAAAGGTACACAAAACAGACGGCAGCGGAAATTACTTAAATAAAGCATTTGTGAATGACTTTTTTAGCAAAGTGTATGACTGCTAAGTACAAGATCTTGCTGGTGGTTGCGACTATTAATTTACGCAGGGAATACTCTCTGCATCCAGTTGTGGAATCACGCAAGTAACACTGTCTTCACCCACTCGTACAATTTCACTTTGTTCGTATGTGCAGGTTATACAGTCTGTCTTCTCTTGTATCACTATCAACGTGTCCACATCCGCTAGTGACGTTGTGTCCAAAGGCACAGGTAACAGTGTCCACTGGCACAAGTAGCACTGTGTATCCATACACACAAATTACATGGCCTGTGTGTATCTACATGTAGTTACGATGTGGCTATATGAACTAGGTTTTCATCGTCTGTGTCAACATATCACATTTTCTGTGTCCACAACGTCTTTCTCAACATGTACAAGTCCATAGGTACAAGTCACACAAAAATAAGTCACATTTTTTATACATTTACAAGTCACAATGTACATGTACATGTCACACAGTCTGTGTCAGCATGTACTATATGTACGTAAAGTATGAAAAAAAGGTAGAGTGCAAGGAACAATCTCAGTAAAAGTAGCTCTCACAGAGACATACTTTGTGGCTGTGATAAAAATTTACTTATTAAGTGGAGGATATCAAGTACGGAGACATAGTGGTTATAAATGGGATGTAAATAGGCAAGTGCAATTACTGCACAGTAGTCACATTCAATTATGGTAGAAATGTTAGTTGTCTCCAACATTTCTTCCTTCCAACAAGCAGAATGTGACAAGATAGTATTCTATGAAGGGCAACAAAGTAACGATTGAAACAGCAGAAAAGGGGAGAATAGGAAATACAAATGGACTAGGAGAATCTAATACCACACACAGGACAAAAAAGTTGATGGATTGAGATGCTGGAAGTGATGCTGACTGTGAGGGAAAAGTTCAATAGATAGGAGTAGCAATATAATAACAACAGTTTCATTGCCGGCTACTAGTTAAGGTAGGGTAATTCAAGCTCCCGCCTTTTTTCCCCCTCCCTGAAAGTGATAGCTTGACTGCCGGCTGCTTGTTAAGGTAGGGTCAGTCTAGCTCCCGCTATCCCTTCCCCTCCCTCTTCCCCCCCCCCCAAAAGGTGACGTGTGGGGCTCTGGTCAAACAGTAAATCACTCGACTCGCAGCTCCCAACACTACTGTAAGTACATGCCTGCCTTGTATTCTAGTGGATTTATTGGTTAAAAGCTTCACTTTTGACCAATAATAAACTTAGTCCTTTCAGTCTTGCTCTAGGTTGACTGTTGTAATAATCACCACGTCTTTTGAGTATTGTACTTGCCATGGAGAGTGATTATTTAAGCAGTGGGTAACCTGTCTATCTTTTCAGCTTGGATGACAGTGAGGGTCACCTGTCAATCAACGAGAAGAACAGGAGATGGACTAACGTTCTTGAGACGTCCCATTTTGGACTGAATTACCTGTGCACCTGTATGAAATTGCAGGACGTAACCCCACATCATTGCAGCAGTAAAGAACCTGCTTTCCTGTTATCGGGATACTACTCACGGCGATACTCTGCGAAGAACTAGCCAGTGGTGGTCACCAACACCTGCGACATCCCCCCCCACATCAGCAACGGCTACGATTTCAACAGTGTCACCAACACCAGACACCCCTATCTACATTAGCGTTGAATTCAGTTATCATTTATATTTTTCATTTTTCATTTTCTTTAATGTAGGATTAATATTTCATATTTAAGTGTTTTACATTTTATATTTTCTATATAATAAAGTGTTTATATTTGTCTGTTATTATTTCTTTTTCTATTCACTAATTTTCCTGAGGAGGAGCCAGCCTTGGTAATACTGTCTGAAGTTGTTACAGGGCTGAGTAAGCCTTCACAAGTGACGACCTTGCCAGGATCAACTCTACTGAATCAAGATTCAACTCCATCTCGAATCTACCATTGGAACTTCAACGCTGCATACCACAGACGGTTACCACCAGCCATGAGTAATCATTCTCTATGGTAGGACTGCAGTACAGGTATTTAAAAGATTTGGTGATTGTTATAGTCTCAATTTATTGTAAGTCAAGTCAGGCAGGATATAATATTTAATTCTGCCATTTAATTGTGTGTGAGCTTGAAACACTTTGGAGGATTAGACTCTAGGGACCCGAAATTTTCCAGTGACAACTTGTTTCATTGAGCTCTTTATTATATCAAGGGAACTGTCATAGGACACTCTTGATTTGTTGGTGAGAAGATTGGATGGTCAAGTGACCCCATTCTACTTAGTGTTTGCTTGGAGCCAGCATAGAACCCTTCGTTTTCATTAATACATATTGTTTAATTGAAGCAGGGATCGAGCCCTCTGGTTTATTTACAGTTTGAGTGGAGCAAGAATTGAACCCTCCATTTTCTTTAATACCCGTTTTATTTCCCCTGATAGTTTAAGTTATTCTTGCAAGTATGGATGAATACCAGTTTTGGATGAACGCTGGAAGTAAGTTAGGAATAACAGGGAAAAATTTAGAATCTTTCATTAGTGCTAAGATCCAGGAAAGACTTGAAAGAGAGAGAATTGAGAGAGAAGAAAGACAGCTAGAAAGGGAAAGAGAAGAGAATAATGAGAGAGAGAGAATCGAAAGAGAAGAGAAAAAGAAGAGAGAGAATTGAGAGAAAAATCCAAGAAAGACAGAAAGAGAGCGAGAAGACCAAAAAGAGCGTGATAGACTTGATCGTGAGGAAAGAGCTAGGGAACGTGAGGAACAAGCTAAGATACGTGAGGAACAAGCTAAGATACGTGAGGAACAGGTTAAATTAAGAGAACTTGAGGAAAGAGCAAAGGATAGAGAAGTTGAGGAAAAAGCTAGAGAACGTGAGGAAAAAGCTAGAGAGCATGAATTAATAGAGAGAGAAAAGGATCGCGAGCTCGAAAAATCTCGCCTTGAATTGGAGAATAAAAAGTTAACTCTTACACAACAACAATTAGAGGAAGGAGTAATGGAACAACGGGCAGTCAGTGCACATATTCCTACACCTAATTTACCTCCCTTCACAGAGGGGGAAGACATAACTTCATACATTATCAGGTTTCAAAATACCGCTACCCTCTGTGAATGGCCTGCTGACACCTGGGCTACTAGGTTAGGAATGTTATTTTCTGGTACCGCTTTGAATATCTATGCAACTTTGTCGCAGGATATCATATGTAATTATAACCTACTGAAGAAGGCAATCCTTAAAGCATATAAAAAAAACACTAATTCTTTCATTAAAGATTTCAGGTATGCCACCTTACAGCCTGGCCAGAACTTTCAGCAGTTACAGGTAACACTCTTTCGTTTGTTCGACTTTTGGATAGAGAGTTCAGGAATTGATCACAGTTATGAATCTCTTAGAGACTTCATGGTTGCTGACCAGTTCCTGACAGCTCTTCCCCATCAGATACGAACATTCATCGGAGAACGTAACCTGATTAAAGCTGAGGAAGTTGCTGAGGCTGCTGACCTGTATGCTGAGGCTCACAATTCCTATAAAGACCTAAAGGGATCGAACCCTAAAGGCAAGGGTTCATCAGACCTTAAGAAATCAAAGCCTCTAGTGGAAAGTAAAATGACTTCTTTTATTCCTGTTTGTCATTTGTGTGGTGTTAAGGGACATAAACGTCCAGATTGTCCTTCTAAGAAGGTCCAAAAAGTTGGACGATGTTTTAAAGACTGTAATAACCAAGCACCCTTCTGTTCAGGAACAGTTAATGGACTTAATGTATCTACCATTTTACGAGACACTGGATGCACATGTATAGTCATTTCTGATAAGCTGTTCCCTAACCTTAAAGAGACTCATTCCTCTGCTATACTTTCAGACTACTTGGGCCGTACGGACACTTTTCCTACCATCCGTTGTTACATTAGGTCTAAATGGTTCACAGGTTGGTGTGAAGCCGTACTAGCTCCCATCACATCTTGCTCCATACTAATAGGTAATGTAAAAGGTGCCATTCTTCCTTCTGAGGTTGACCTTTCATCACCAAAGATGGATATAAGTGTTTCAGATCCTCTTCCTGTAGAGTCGGAGAAGCCCCTCGAAAGTTCAGATGAGACAATGTCTCGTGAGATTCATGTGGGATTAAAAACCAGTGATGCTACTCTCGAAAGCGAGGTAGTAGGATCACCGGTTCACTTGTTAGATGAAAGCGAAGGTATCACCTCCGATACCATAAATGTCTTGACTAGGGCTCAGACCAAAGCCCAGGCTTCTCCTACTGTCCATCCTTTGATTTTCCCTGACTTTAAGCCTTTAGATATATCGAAGGACTCCTTTGTCAAGTTACAACGTAATTGCCCTTCTCTTCAGAATTGCCATAATGCCGCTAAACAAAATCAAGTGATCCAAAGGAAAAACTTTTCATATAAATTTGAATATATAAAAGGTATCTTGTACAAGTCAGTATTCAAATTAAATTCAGATGAGACAGACTATTCCATCTTAGTTGTTCCAAGTCAATGCAGAGACTGTTCTTAAAATGGCTCATGACCTGCCAGTGGCCGGACATTTCTCGCATCGTAAAACCTTAAATAAAATTAGGGAAACCTATTTTTGGCCAAAAATGTCCTCAGATGTCACTACCTATTGTAGATCGTGTAAAGTTTGCCAACTGTCATCCTCCCGAGGTACCAGGCGAGTACCTATGGTCAAAATGCCTATCTTTACGGTACCGTTTGAAAGAGTAGCTATTGACATCATTGGTCCTTTATCTCCACTTTCATCTGGGGGACATAGATATATATTAACATTAGTTGATTATGCTTCGAGTTTCCCTGAAGCCATACCCTTAAAGACCATAACTACTACAGAGGTGGCTGAAGCCCTTTTGTCCATCTTCTCCAGAGTGGGCATCCCCAGAGAAATTTTGTCTGACCGGGGGACACAATTCACATCTGACTTAATGCAACATCTATACCAACTTCTGGGAGTGAAGCCTCTCTTCACCACACCCTATCATCCCAGCTGTAATGAGAGGATTGAGCGCCAGCATTCGATTCTCAAGTCCATTTTAAGGAAACTTTGCTCCCTTAAACCTAAGGAGTGGCATCGTTACCTACCCTGTGCTTTGTTTGCCATGAGGGAAGTTCCAAGTGACTCTTTGGGGTTTTCACCTTTTGAACTTCTCTATGGTAGACAGGCCATAGGTCCACTGTCCATCCTTCATGACTTATGGACTAATGAGGAGGTAAATGCTGAGGTTCAGTCTTCTTACCAGTTTCTCCTTGACCTTAGATCCAAGCTTGAGGAGACCTCTGACATAGTTTCGAAAAACCTAAGCTTGTCAATGGACCAGTACAAAACCTATTTTGATTCCAAAAGTCAGAGGAGAAGTTTTAAAGTAGGAGATGAAGTTCTTGTACTTTTGCCTATCAAGTCAAATAAATTATTAGTAGCATGGAAAGGTCCATATAAAGTATTAAAAATTTGTGGGAAAGTTGACTACCTCATAGAAGTCAAGGGGAAACCTAAGCTTTATCATATCAACATCCTTAAGAAATATTACCGAAGAAATTCGGTTAACTGCGTTAATAACTTTGACTTAGTTTTTCCACACGAACTTGATAAAACAACTGAAGAATGTAAAGTGTGCATAATTGACACCTCTAACTTAGACTATGATGAAGAACTACATGACTTGGTGACTCTTGACCACTCGGACGCAACCACCATTAATATTAATGAATCTTTGGATGATCATAAGAGACATGAACTACTTCAATGGGTGAGTAACTTTTCAGACGTCTTTACTGATATTCCAGGTGTTACCTCCACGGTAGTCCATAAGATTGACTTAGTGACGGACAATCCTATCAAACGAAAATTATACCCAGTTCCAGTTCACCTTAGGGATGCATTTGACCGAGAGGTAGACAAATTATTAAAACTAAAGATCATTGAACCTTCAGTATCTTCATATTGTTCACCAGTCGTCATGGTTAAGGAGGAGGATAATTCATATAGACTTGCTATTGACTTCAGAGGCCTTAATGCTATAACTCGGTGGGATGCTGAGCCTATGCCCTTAATAGATAGCGATCTACACAAATTTTATGACACTTCCTTCTTTTCAGAGATTGATATTGCGCAGGCATATCATCAAGTAATGTTAGATCCTTCTTCTAAGCAGTACACTGCTTTTCCTACACACCAAGGACTGATGCAGTATAGAACTATGCCCTTCGGTTTGGTAACTGCCTGTGCTACCTACGTGAGACTGATGAGAAAGGTCTTGGGTAATATGCCAAATGTTTCAGTTTATTTTGATAACATTTACATAATGACATCTACGTGGGGCGAACATATCCAAACATTAACATCAGTTTTGCGTAGGTTACGCTCACATGGCCTCACTGCCAAGCCGAAGAAATGCTTCCTTGGGTATAACAAGATTAGATATCTTGGACTGATACTTTCTAATAACTCTCTGCAGCCTCTCCCCAGTAAGATCAAAGCTTTATTAGAATTTAAATTCCCCAAAACCAAGAAGCTCATGTGAAGCTTTCTTGGTTCTGTAAATTTTTATGCACGGTTTATCCCGAACCTTACTGATCTTACAGGCATCTTATCTGACTTCCTTAAAAAGTCTGTGAAGGAACCTCTTGAACTTTCCGACGTAGTTCAGGAAAAGTTTAATGAGATTAAAAGTATCTTTTCGAAAGACCCTATACTTAAGATTCCAGATATTAATAAAACATTTTGTTTAAGAACTGATACCTCCAATACCGGCTTAGGTGCGGTGTTACTACAATACCATGATGGTACTCCCTTCCCTGTATGCTTCCTAAGCCAGAAACTCCTTCCCGCAGAAACAAGATACTCTACAATAGAAAGGGAATGTTTAGCCCTTGTGTGGGGTATCTCCAAACTTAAATTTTATTTGCTGGGAAAAGAATTCATTTTAGAAACGGACCACAAACCTTTGATATACCTAGAAACTTTTAAGGGAACCAACAGTTGCCTCTTGAGGTGGACATTGGCACTCGAGGCTTTTAAGTTCCATATTGTGTATATCAATGGTTCATCCAATTATTTCTCTGACTGGTTTAGTCATGACAGTCAGTAGAAGATTTGTTGCCTTACGCGACTTCCACATGTTAGAACTTTTTCCTCGCCTATTCTTCTTATACTCCTTGACTATAAGTCTTGGTATGATGGAGTGTAAGGGAAAAGTTCAATAGATAGGAGTAGCAATATAATAACAATAGTTTCATTGCCGGCTACTAGTTAAGTAAGGGTAATTCAAGCTCCCGTTTTTCCCGCCTTTTTTCCCCCTCCCTGAAAGTGATAGTTTGACTGCCGGCTGCTTGTTAAGGTAGGGTCAGTCTAGCTCCCGCTATCCCTTCCCCTCCCTCTTACCCCCCCCCCCGAAAGGTGACGTGTGGGGCTCTGGTCAAACAGTAAATCACTCGACTCACAGCTCCCAACACTACTGTAAGTACATGCTTGCCTTGTATTCTAGTGGATTTATTGGTTAAAAGCTTCACTTTTGACCAATAATAAACTTAGTCCTTTCAGCTTGCTCTAGGTTTTTGAGTATTGTACTTGCCATGGAGAGTGATTATTTAAGCAGTGGGTAACCTGTCTATCTTTTCAGCTTGGATGACAGTGAGGGTCACCTGTCAATCAACGAGAAGAACAGGAGACGGACTAACGTCCTGGAGACGTCCCATTTTGGATTGAATTACCTGTGCACCTGTATGAAATTGCAGGATGTAACCCCACATCATTGCAGCGGTAAAGAACCTGCTTTCCTGTTATCGGGCTACTACTCACGGCGATACTCTGTGAAGAACTAGCCAGTGGTGGTCACCAACACCTGCGACCCCCCCCCCCACATCAGCAACGGCTACGATTTCAACAGTGTCACCAACACCAGACACCCCTATCTACATTAGCGTTGAATTCAGTTATCATTTATATTTTTCATTTTCTTTAATGTAGGATTAATATTTCATATTTAAGTGTTTTACATTTTATATTTTCTATATAATAGTGTTTATGTTTGTCTGTTATTATTTCTTTTTCTATTCACTAATTTTCCTGAGGAGGAGCCAGCCTTGGTAATACTGACTGAAGTTGTTACAGGGCTGAGTAAGGCATTCAGGGATGGAAGGCATTCAGGGATGGAAGGCATTCAGGCACAATTCAGGGAACTGGAGCACAGATCCACTTCCCTAGATCAAGAGCCCCTCACCAGCGTCAAGGAACCTCCCTTGAGAGAAAAGACTTGCATGTCGGCTAAAGGAGAAATAGATTTTGGAAAAAAAAAATTGCAGTAGAAAAGGAACTGGAAACAAAATACCGAATGAAATCATAAAATGGCTGGAACTGACGTGTTCGACAGCAGGAGAGAATTACATATGAAGAAGATGAAGAAGCATAAATATGGTTCATTCAGGGATGACAGACAAAAGAAGAGTTGTAAAGACATGGAAAATCAACAGAAATTAAAGGACAACAGAAATAAGAAGTGAACAGAAGAGACAGAAACGGCTCTGTGAACCATTCATCTACAAACCTGTCAGACACTGCAACTTCTTGGGATCTTAATACTTGGGAATTCTTCGCTTGCCTAACCCTTGGGCACGACCTACTTCCACATTGGACAAATGTGACACCGCCTACGTCTGCTGCACCTCTCCTGCCATACGGTTTATAAGCTGCTTCTCCGCTCATATGCCGTATTCTATTCAAGATTGAAGGACTGACCACATCGACTCAAGGCTGAGGGACTGATTATCTCATTCTCCTCCTGTTCTTCTAGCTTCTCCTGTGTATGGACTGATGAAGCCACTGTGTGGAGAAACGTTTCCTCAATAAAGATACCCAACAGTTGCACATGTGTCTAATTTATCAACGAGTTTACACCAGTGAGAAGAGAGGTCGGTCGACTAATATAGATGACATAGCAGCAAAGGCTAAATTTGAACTAAAACTGCTAAACATTCACATCAGAAGACCAGACAATATGACTGAGCTAACAAAGCTCTGTTAACATGGCAAGGAAGTTAGGTGGTAGCATGAACAACACATATAGAGCACGTCAATGGGAACTAGATGCAAAGTACATTGCACGCAAAGAGGTATTGCAACTACTGAATGAGCTGGATAACTCAACAGTAATTGGATCAATGATCCACCACAGATTCTGAGGGAAGGAGGAGGGTAATTCAGCGAATGTTGTCCCAATATTTCAAAAAAGGGACAAACATGTATTGCTCAACCATGTGCAAATATCCCAAAAATATGAAAAATAAAATCAAAAGATGTGTTAAGGTGGACCTGGACAGAAACGGATTCATAAACAATAACTACAAGTTTAGCAAGAGAAAATCACATTTCATAAACCTGTTTGAAGTTTATGACAGTGAAATAAAGTGAAACAGGAAATAGAGGAATAGGTGTATTGAATGTATTTCCTCTGCACAACGACGCTGTTTGACCCTTGTGGGCTTAGCGCTAAGTTTTGATAATAATAATAATAATAATAATAATAATAATGGTCTGTAAGAAGACCTTTGACGCTGTACTTCGCAATAAGCAAGGTCGAAAGTTGTGATTATCAAATGGTATACAATATCGACAGGTTGGTAGATCAGACACATAGGCAACATTTAGGCAACTTTATTCCGAAACGTTTCGCCTACACAGTATTGTCAAATGATTATCAAATGGTATTGTATACCATTTGATATTCACTCTGTCAGACACTGCAACACAATGGCATCTTGGTACAGAAGAGAAAACACCTTGGACAACTTTTTCAAGCGAGAACTGTTTGATCTGAGAGAGACATGACCTCTCAGTGACTACATTCTCACTACTACTACTACTACTCTGCACCTCTCCTTCCGACAGTATTTAAGTCTCAACACTGTCACTTGATCTTCATTTAGCTCCAGACTTTGGAACAGAACTTCTCCAGGCTGAGGGACTGACAACCTCAAATCTACGACTTCAAGGGTGATGGACTGATTACATCGTCTTCACATCTCTACTGCTCCTGCCAACTTTCTGCAATCGACTGAAGCAGCCTACTGTGTAGGCTATGTGTCTTATCTACCAAGGTCGAAAGTTAGAGAAGGAAGCAGAGATACCAGAAAACCATTACACTGTATACAAGAATACAAGGCAACGAGTCAATGTTAAATAAGAGGAATCATTATTTGCAGGTCCGACAACTGTTTTTTTTTTTTTTTACCAGGATCCGTATAGAGCCTGATACTACTTGTGTTATATGGCAAATCTGGTTCAAGAATGACGTAAAGTTAAATTTTGCTCGAAGTACAATCACCAAAGGAGCACCTCAAACACTAAATGAGTACCTCATTCACCAAAGTAGCACCTCCGTTGTCAAAGGCGCACATCGAACGCCAGAGTAGCGCCTCAATCGCCAAAGTAGTACCTCAAACGGAAACTGCGCACCTCATCAGAATATCCTCAGCAATGAATGTTGATTAAGGCAAAAGTCAAATTAGTTTCCTGGAAATTCGACAAAGATTTCCTTGAGAACCGTCATTAAATATATGAAGACATTCTTGAAGAATGTAGCACCAGCTTGTATGCCTGACTTAAGGAAGTATGCGGTTTATTATTATTATTATTATTGTTATTAGGTAGGTAGTAGGTTGGTAGACAGCAACCACCCAGGGAAGTACTACCGTCTTGCCAGATGACTGTGAAACAGAAACCTGTAACTGTTTTGCATGATGGTAGGATTGCTGGTTTCTTTTTCTGTCTCATAAACACGCTAGATAACAGGGATATCTTGCTACTCCTACTTACACTTTGGTCACACTTCACAGACATGCACATGCATATATATATATACATACATCTAGGTTTTTCTCCTTCTTCTAAATAGCTCTTGTTCTTCTTTATTTCTTCTATTGTCCATGGGGAAGTGGAAAAGAATCTTTCCTCCGTAAGCCATGCGTGTCGCATGAGGCGACTAAAATGCCGGGAGCAATGGGCTGGTAACCCCTTCTCCTGTAGACATTTACTAAAAAAGAGAAGAAGAAAAACTTTATAAAACTGGGATGCTTAAATGTGCGTGGATGTAGTGCGGATGAAAAGAAACAGATGATTGCTGATGTTATGAATGAAAAGTTGGATGTCCTGGCCATAAGCGAAACAAAGCTGAAGGGGGTAGGGGAGTTTCGGTGGGGGGAAATAAATGGATTAAATCTGGAGTATCTGAGAGAGTTAGAGCAAAGGAAGGGGTAGCAGTAATGTTGAATGATCAGTTATGGAAGGAGAAACGAGAATATGAATGTGTAAATTCAAGAATTATGTGGATTAAAGTAAAGGTTGGATGCGAGAAGTGGGTCATAACAAGCGTGTATGCACCTGGAGAAGAGAGGAATGCAGAGGAGAGAGAGAGATTTTGGGAGATGTTAAGTGAATGTATAGGAGCCTTTGAACCAAGTGAGAGAGTAATTGTGGTAGGGGACCTGAATGCTAAAGTAGGAGAAACTTTTAGAGAGGGTGTGGTAGGTAAGTTTGGGGTGCCAAGTGTAAATGATAATGGGAGCCCTTTGATTGAACTTTGTATAGAAAGGGGTTTAGTTATAGGTAATACATATTTTAAGAAAAAGAGGATAAATAAGTATACAAGATATGATGTAGGGCGAAATGACAGTAGTTTGTTGGATTATGTATTGGTAGATAAAAGACTGTTAAGTAGACTTCAGGATGTACATGTTTATAGAGGGGCCACAGATATATCAGATCACTTTCTAGTTGTAGCTACACTGAGAGTAAAAGGTAGATGGGATACAAGGAGAATAGAAGCATCAGGTAAGAGAGAGGTGAAGGTTTATAAACTAAAAGAGGAGGCAGTTAGGGAAAGATATAAACAGCTATTGGAGGATAGATGGGCTAATGAGAGCATAGGCAATGGGGTCGAAGAGGTATGGGGTAGGTTTAAAAATGTAGTGTTAGAGTGTTCAGCAGAAGTTTGTGGTTACAGGAAAGTGGGTGCGGGAGGGAAGAGGAGCGATTGGTGGAATGATGATGTGAAGAGAGTAGTAAGGGAGAAAAAGTTAGCATATGAGAAGTTTTTACAAAGTAGAAGTGATGCAAGGAGGGAAGAGTATATGGAGAAAAAGAGAGAGGTTAAGAGAGTGGTGAAGCAATGTAAAAAGAGAGCAAATGAGAGAGTGGGTGAGATGTTATCAACAAATTTTGTTGAAAATAAGAAAAAGTTTTGGAGTGAGATTAACAAGTTAAGAAAGCCTAGAGAACAAATGGATTTGTCAGTTAAAACTAGGAGAGGAGAGTTATTAAATGGAGAGTTAGAGGTATTGGGAAGATGGAGGGAATATTTTGAGGAATTGTTAAATGTTGATGAAGATAGGGAAGCTGTGATTTCGTGTATAGGGCAAGGAGGAACAACATCTTGTAGGAGTGAGGAAGAGCCAGTTGTGAGTGTGGGGGAAGTTCGTGAGGCAGTAGGTAAAATGAAAGGGGGTAAGGCAGCCGGGATTGATGGGATAAAGATAGAAATGTTAAAAGCAGGTGGGGATATAGTTTTGGAGTGGTTGGTGCAATTATTTAATAAATGTATGGAAGAGGGTAAGGTACCTAGGGATTGGCAGAGAGCATGCATAGTTCCTTTGTATAAAGGCAAAGGGGATAAAAGAGAGTGCAAAAATTATAGGGGGATAAGTCTGTTGAGTATACCTGGCAAAGTGTATGGTAGAGTTATTACTGAAAGAATTAAGAGTAAGACGGAGAATAGGATAGCAGATGAACAAGGAGGCTTTAGGAAAGATAGGGGGTGTGTGGACCAGGTGTTTACAGTGAAACATATAAGTGAACAGTATTTAGATAAGGCTAAAGAGGTCTTTGTGGCATTTATGGATTTGGAAAAGGCGTATGACAGGGTGGATAGGGGGGCAATGTGGCAGATGTTGCAGGTGTATGGTGTAGGAGGTAGGTTACTGAAAGGAGTGAAGAGTTTTTACGAGGATAGTGAGGCTCATGTTAGAGTATGTAGGAAAGAGGGAAATTATTTCCCAGTAAAAGTAGGCCTTAGACAAGGATGTGTGATGTCACCGTGGTTGTTTAATATATTTATAGATGGGGTTGTAAGAGAAGTAAATGCGAGGGTCTTGGCAAGAGGCGTGGAGTTAAAAGATAAAGAATCACACATAAAGTGGGAGTTGTCACAGTTGCTCTTTGCTGATGACATTGTGCTCTTGGGAGATTCTGAAGAGAAGTTGCAGAGATTGGTGGATGAATTTGGTAGGGTGTGCAAAAGAAGAAAATTGAAAGTGAATACAGGAAAGAGTAAGGTTATGAGGATAACAAAAAGATTAGGTGATGAAAGATTGGATATCAGATTGGAGGGAGAGAGTATGGAGGAGGTGAATGTATTCAGATATTTGGGAGTGGACGTGTCAGCGGATGGGTCTATGAAAGATGAGGTGAATCATAGAATTGATGAGGGGAAAAGGGTGAGTGGTGCACTTAGGAGTCTGTGGAGACAAAGAACTTTGTCCTTGGAGGCAAAGAGGGGAATGTATGAGAGTATAGTTTTACCAACGCTCTTTTATGGGTGTGAAACATGGGTGATGAATGTTGCAGCGAGGAGAAGGCTGGAGGCAGTGGAGATGTCATGTCTGAGAGCAATGTGTGGTGTGAATATAATGCAGAGAATTCGTAGTTTGGAAGTTAGGAGGAGGTGCAGGATTACCAAAACTGTTGTCCAGAGGGCTGAGGAAGGGTTGTTGAGGTGGTTCGGACATGTGGAGAGAATGGAGCGAAACAGAATAACTTCATGAGTGTATCAGTCTGTAGTGGAAGGAAGGCGGGGTAGGGGTCGGCCTAGGAAAGGTTGAAGGGAGGGGGTAAAGGAGGTTTTGTGTGCGAGGGGCTTGGACTACCAGCAGGCATGCGTGAGCGTGTTTGATAGGAGTGAATGGAGACAAATGGTTTTTAATACTTGACGTGCTGTTGGAGTGTGAGCAAAGTAATATTTATGAAGGGGTTCAGAGAAACCGGCAGACCGGACTTGAGTCCTGGAGATGGGAAGTACAGTGCCTGCACTCTGAAGGAGGGGTGTTAATGTTGCAGTTTAAAAACTGTAGTGTAAAGCACCCTTCTGGCAAGACAGTGATGGAGTGAATGATGGTGAAAGTTTTTCTTTTTCGGGCCACCCTGCCTTGGTGGGAATCGGCCAGTGTGATAATAATAAAATAGTAATATTGTTATTATTATTATTATTATTATTATTATTATTATTATTATTATTTTCTTGACCCCTGGAGGGTGGGACGTGATCAGGTTTAATGCAGGGAAGCAAAAGGTAGTTTAAAGTCATCTGAATATGAACCATTCATTGGAATTAACATCTGACGAGAGTACAGAGATCAACTCTGTGACTTGTCTCGGAGATGAGAGCACTGAACGATGAGGAGAGACAAAGAGATATAAACCTGACGGCACCAGAGAATCCAAGGATCCGCGTAAACGTGATGCTGGTGCATAAAATACGAAAAGTATATGAGAATTTTGGCAGAGATAATCTGTTCGAAAACAGACACTGATACATGAGATGACAGAAGCTGAGATACATAAAACAGGGATTCATCATAAAATATTAAAAGCAGATATACCATGGATCACGAGTCTAGTAAAAGTTTACCAAGTCAGGTAAGAAGCAAGACCAGGAGCTGATACTTATCCCCTGCATTTAAAAATAGGTGAGTATAAATAGGAGATTACACCAACAGAAACAGCTTCAGGGTTATTTTCAGCGAGGAAGTATATATAGAAACGTTTTACGAGTGACTGAAAGGGAATAAGTGAGATCGTCAAGATGTGAGCTGAGTGCTAGCGCACTTAGCTCATACACTGAGGTACGGAGATCGAATCCCCGGTACGGCTGGAAAACATTAGGACGTGTTTCCATAAGACACCTGCTGTCCATGTTCACCCATCAGTATAAAATGGGTACCTGGGTGTTAGTGGACAGGTGTGGGTCGCATCCTGGGACAAAACTGGCCAAATTTGCCCAAAATGCCCAGCATAACAAGCGACTTTCTATATAGTACTGACTCAAGAAATCGTAATGACACGATTGCAAATAAACCATACCCCCGCGGGTTCAATCCCGGCCGGGGGTATGGTTTCTATATAGTAGTATGTCACTGATGTCAGCTAGACCTGTGTACCTTGTACATGTACTTGTAGAGATAGATATTTATTATTATTATTATTATTATTATTATTATTATTATTACTTATTATTATTATTATTATTATTATTATTATTATTATTTATTATTATTATTATTATTATTATTATTATTATTATTATTAAAATATAGTGAAGGAAAAATGTAAAATAGAAGAACCGAAAGACAGTGGAAGGACGAGATGTGGAGTCAAGAATGTGAGGAAACTTGTGAACAACTCTCAGGGTTATTAATTTTAAAACGCTAACAAAGAACTTAATAAGAGTGAAAAAGGGTGAGAAAAAAGTAAATATGGTTTGATAAGATCATTAGGATCAATAAATCAACGAAGAATGGAACTAGTGAGGGACAGGGACGCACCATGAATCTTGCCAGGGAAAAATTTATTGAGAATTCTGAGGCGAGAGGATCAGCACCTTTCATACAAAGAGAGTCATTTATTAAAAAGAAACACCAGGAAGACAAAAGCAGGACAGAAGGCCAGACCTCTACTGTGGTAGGAATGTTAGAGGTTAGGTCGTATATACTGTTTAGAGAAAGGAAGATATATTTGAAAATTCTAGAAAGGCTTGTATGCCTGACGGTACCGTAAAACTGAGTAATGTATCTACAGTAAGTGGCGTGCCTCTGAGGCACCCACACCACCATATGTCCTTGGATCAAGGTAAAACACCTAGCTCTGCTGGGTGATTGATTCTTGTAGGATTCTTGTAGGATTGTGGGTTAGAGCGTCATATGATTTTCGCTCACCACGAGGCAGGGCCACAACGACATGGGTTCGAATCCTCGGCAAGTCACAGTGATTATATATATATATATATATATATATATATATATATATATATATATATATATATATATATATATATATATATATATATATATATATAATGTTATTAATATTCTAATGGGAGACTCTTGCTGCTCCGGCAGCACTGGCCTACAGTCAAGTTAGGATGGCCTCATCGCTGTAAAGGTGTTTGCGAACATGCTTAGGGCTGTAACATCAGACAGGTAGACTGCCCGTCTTCATGCTGTGAGTGAACATCACTCCGGGGACTTCCTCCAAACAGTTTCCATTTCGGCAGTAGGAAAACGCCTCGACCCTTAGACCCTCCGTATTGCAGTGTCTCCATCCTGGTGCCCCAATTCATATGGAATATACGTGTATTTGCGGCGATGCACAAGCCGACCAATATGGTCTACATGGTTTTAACTGTTCCAAAACGAAGGGTTGGCATGCAAAACACAAATGAAGTCAACATCATGAAAAGAAGACTTGCTACAGCTGGATGCCCAGCCAAGAGAGAGCCCCGATCACTAGAAGCCAACAATACGAACAATCCAGCAAACCGCCCAGGCGGGATCACCATCTATCCTTGGAAGAATGGCAAGCTCTTAGCATGGGACTATATGTGTCGATGCTGGCTAACACCTACATCCATTACAGTATCGGGCGACAGGGAGGAGCTGCTGATCACAGGGAGGAGTACAAGACCGGCAAGTACAGGGACATAAGCCAACAGTATCAATTTGTCCCAGTGGGATCAGAGACCTTGGGATCATGGGGAAAAATGCCACATGTTTCCTTAGAGAACTGGGTTCCAGACTCACCGACACCACCAGGACCCGAGGGCAGCCACTTTCATGTTCCAGTGCCTCAGTGTGGCCATCCAGAGGGAAATGCTTGCTGCATACTGGGCTAGCTTCTGGCTTTGGAGGAGCTGGAGGAGATTTATAATTGTATTCATGTTTGTGTTTTCTGTCAATGTATTCTGTTTATTAGAAAGTTCAAAGTTCACACACAAACACACACACACACACACACAAACACACACACACACACACACACATGCACGCATGCACACACACACACACACACACACACACACACACACACACACACACACACACACACACACACACACACACATATATATATATATATATATATATATATATATATATATATATATATATATATGTAGACAGCCTGTACTGTCTGCACAGACAGCCTATGCTGTCTGCCAGCTTAGTTTACATTATTTCGCGCCACTAAGGTGCTGCCCTCTGGGCCTGCCCAGGTCTGTGGGACGCTGGTCTCACACTCACTCTCTCACAGCGGCCTAGCAGCAAGACTAGTTCTCTCCCTCTTGTGGGATGGCCCTACCGGGCCATGGGCACACAACACACAAGCCTGTGTACCCACCACGACTTTGCAAATAAAGTAAAGAAGCCTCCAAAGACACGTATCATTTACTCCACGCCACTGCATCACCAAATAAATCTCGTTATACATTGGTGGGAAGCAGTGGTCGCAGCAGTTGTGTTTGCCCGGAGAGAGGAAGGAAGGAATGAAGTTGTTCACTTCATCACCCTACACAAGAAGCATCTGTCTCTCAACGAGTTATCCTGATGTCGTGTCTGCACGTTTCAGCATCCAGACACAGGTACAAGCAGGATCTAGCCGAAATTTACCGAATTTCTTCGAGAATTGTAAGTGGCGTTCTAGTGACCCCACGGTACAGCGTCCCACGCTGTTTCTTAAGTCACATGTTCAGCATCACTTGTATGTTCTGCTGTAGTTGTTCAGCTGAGCACAGCTATTTCAGCAAGTCAGAGGTGAGTTTTGTGGTGATTTCTGCATCCAGTGTGTGTGTCTCCGTGTTTGTGACAGAAGGGGAGGAAATGGTCATTCCTTGCCTCGCCCACACTCGCTCTGCTGTACACTCACACCTCACCAGCCTACCATACACTCTCCACTGCCCACTCCCTCCGCTGTGTTTTCTGCTGTTTTTCGTGTGAACTCATTGCCAGTGCTGTGTATCCGAGTGCTCGAGGCCACTCGGAGCCATGTGGATAAGCAAGCCATGTAGATCAGCAAGCCTCGTGGATCAGCAAGCCATGTTGATCAGCAAGCCACATGGATCAGCAAGCCACATGGATCAGCAAGCCATGTGGATCAGCATGCCACGTAGATCACTAAGCCACGTAGACCAGCATGCCATGTGGATCACTAAGCCACATGGATCAGCAAGCCACGTGGATCAGCAAGCTATGTAGATCAGCAAGCCACATGGATCAGCAAGCCCCGTTGATCAGCAACCCATGTGAATCAGCATGCCACGTAGATCACGAAGCCACGTGGACCTACGAGCCACGTGAGTTGCCAGATGACCCAGGCCTCTTGCTGTGGTCTGCTGCCCGCATCACATTGACGTCACCGATGCTGCTGCCCGATTTCATGACGTCACGATGTCTGCTGACGTCACAGTGCTGCTGACGTCACCTCGCGACGTCACGCCTGACATTACATGATGTCACATCGAGTGTTCTAGTAAATATGTCAGTATTGTCGAGAAGATTGAGAGAAGATATATGTCGTGTGTTAATTCCTCTCAGTGTTCTCACATGTTAGTGTATGGCTTAGTGTCAATATTGTGCACAGAAAAGCATCTTTTGCTAGTTAAGCCATGTTGTACCGCATGTACTGTGGGTGTGTGTAAAGTTTTCCGTGAGTCCAGTGTGGTCTGCAGCCAGACCCCCGGAGTAGCACCACTGTGTTACTTAGTCACCCGGTGTGACTAGCGCATTTGACAGCTGATATTATTCAGCCCCGAGCGACCGAGCCCCTTTGTACAGAAAGCTCTTATGCTTGTCACTCATAGTTGTCCTGCAGAATCGTACCTGCTACGATTCCCATCAAGATTTGTTTCACTTCATCTCCAAACCTTCAGAGTGCAGTTATATGTAGAGAAGCAAGTCTGGGGATGCTTAGACTAACCTCTTCTATAACTCCAACTGCGGAGAGAATGACACTCGTCAAGCCGCAGTTAGCCCTATCGGCAGGCGCTGTGTCAGCCTCGTGTCAAGCTTCAGTGAGCAGCCTGCACAAAGAATATGTCACTTTGCTAGCTTCCTCACTGCTTGCCGGCAGTGACAGCTCAGCGACAGTACCAGTCGAGAAGTGTCCTCCTGAGTCGCTTGCCAGAAGAAGTCCTGCCCAGTTGCCGAGTTTTGTCGAAGCCTCACTCGAGGGCACCAGCATGTCGTGCCCCAGGTTGAGTGAAACCTGCAGTGACTCCTATGATGACTGCTTCTCCATTCCTGAGGAGACCGTACCCCGTTACGTCACAGCTCAGCCACAGTTGCAGTATCTGTCCAGACGCAGGAAGGCGTGCAGTGATGCCCTTCGACGCTCACTGCCTATGACCACGATGTTTAGCACACCCCACATGTTTTTTTTCTTCCTTCCCTATAGGAAGTTTTTTTTTTCCATATCCATATGTATATACATGTTTTTTATTTTGTGTTCTGTGCCCTCTTCCTACGAGAGAGAGACCGAGTTTTTTTACCACCAGTATTGTCGTGTTGGGACGACGCGAGGTAGGTGGCCGAGCATATGTAGACAGCCTGTACTGTCTGCACAGACAGCCTATGCTGTCTGCCAGCTTAGTTCATATTTCGCGCCACTAAGGTGCTGCCCTCTGGGCCTGCCCAGGTCTGTGGGACGCTGGTCCCACACACTCTCACAGCGGCCTAGCAGCAAGACACAAGTCCTCCTAGTTCTCTCCCTCTCGTGGGATGGCCCTACCGAGCCATAGGCACACAACACATAAGCCTGTGTACCCACCACGACTTTGCAAATAAAGTAAAGAAGCCTCCGAAGACGTATCATTTACTCCCCACTACCAGCATCACCAAAATAATTCTCGTTATATATTATTGTAACCACGAACGAGTGGTATTGATTAATAACAACATTGCTACTAGCCAAGAACTCACGTTGTTTTGGCCCGCCTCACCGAAAATCACATGACGCTCTAACCCACAGGACCACCAAATCCTACAAGGGTTCGAGTCCTTGGCTAGTCGCAGTGTTGTTAATGATCAATACCACTAGTTCGTGGTTACAATAATATAAAATACTGCTTGTTGGACTGGTACACCAAGCAGGGAGTACAATGAAATTAAGTGTAACACACTTATCTTGGCTGGGTGCAGGGGGAGTTGAATGATATCTTTAGGCCTTTCGTGTTGTAACACATCAAGAATTTGCAGGTTATTTGTGTATGTTACAGAAATGAGTGAGATGATCCTACATGACTGCTCTGGGTTGTCTTAAGTGTTATAACTCCATACCGAGAAATTATTGCCTGTTTTCCAGCCCTCTTGTGTTAGACCTGTATCTGCTCAAGAATTGGGTAGGACAGATAAAGTATAGACGTCTTCCCTTGGGATGAACTGTAGTTGTATCCCTTTTATTTTAAGTGAGTCGGCCATAGAACCATTTTCTTTATATTATGGAATTTTCCTAAGACGACAGATATATCTACATTCAGAATTTGAAGTGTTTAAATATCATGTCGAAATCAGACCGAATTTCTGAAAATTGTCATATTTCTAATGTTTGCTAGGTCATTACTAAATTATTAGTGCTTGTGGGCTGGCTCTCTTCTAATGCTTTAATAATCTATCTTTGTGGCACTTAGCACTGGCATGCCTGGGGCAGCTGATCTGTCTGGTGTCTCCTGCCTCCCCACCTCTTACAAGCTAGTCACTCTCCCTTGAGCGATGCTACTTGGGCTTCCTATTCATTTCTGCAACATTGTAAGTTCATGATGATGTGTTGATTACAACACGAGCGCTCACTGATACCCATATGAGGGAAAGTAAACATTGATGATTTAAATATTGAAGTATTTATTGAAAATACTATACGTAAATATGTCAAGGACACAAGGAAAAGTAGAGGCGGAGATGAGTCCACAAAATTTCATCTCAATTTTACAAAAATGTTTCTAATATAGTTTAATTAGAATACGAGAGCCCCCTGGGTACTAACTACCATACAATACTGATTTACCGGTGCCTTATAGAATTAAATATTGTGGAGAAAATGGCAAGTGTAGAGTGAGAGAAATCAGACTTCAGACCTGGAACTTTTGAAGGGAGGAGATAATTTATGAATGTATTTTGGCAGGAAAGAGAACAAGAAATGTCATTGGATGAGATGATGGAGTAACCAGGAGCAATGTGCCGGGAGGTAGAAGGGAACTTTATAACTAGAAAAAGGAAAATTACAATTCAGTTAGAGCATGCATTGCAACCAAAGATGGAGAGAGGAAACGAGGAGTACAAGAGAACATGGATGTGAGAAAAAGAACCAGGAAGGAATGTGCAAAGGTGGAGAGACTGAACGACAACTTAATAATATAGCAGCAAGATCTATATCTCAACAGAAGCTGTTTCATAGTTAACATAGAAGAAAGATCACTATAAGCCATCAAGTAACTCTACTGAAGAAAGAAGGAATCCTACAAGATACAAGGAAATCTACAATGTTATGGACAAACGATTTACAAATGTGAGCCAGAGAGAGATACTACACACCATACACTCAAGTTTTTTATATCTTTATGTACCCCATACCCATCCTGTGGGCGGTAGTCACCCCATATCCATCCTGGGGGCGGGAGTCACCTCACACCCATCCTGAATAAAGATTCCCATATGTTGCATAAGTGTTTCAATCTCCATACCCATGCTGTGGGCGGTAGTTACCTCATACCCATCCTGTGGGCGGTAGTCACCCCATACCCATCCTGTGGGCGGTAGTCACCCTATACCCATCCTGTGGGCGGTAGCCATCCCATACCCATCCTGTGGGTGGTAGTCAAAAGATTACAGAGGTACATAATGGGTCCAGGGACTGGGTCCCAATGTTTTGATAGATGAGCAAGTTACAAAGGTAATGAACTCCAGGTAGATCTGGTCACAGTCAGGACAAGTTACAAAGGTATTTACAGATTACAGAATGTGGCATGCAAAGAGTACGTAACCTTTATTCGGCGCATGTACACACCCTCATTTACAGGCTATCTCCCCCAACCAGCGAACCAGGTTGCTAAGAGTTGATGATGGGGCCCCGTCGTTCAACTAGTGACCAGGTTCTAGCCAATAAGAAGATGGTTTTGGCAATCGCAGAGGTTATGTGGGTACCGCTCTCCTGTCTGCCCATGTCATTCCCATTCTAGAGCTGGTTGAAGCACGGTCTGCTATCTTGTGGCTTCTATTTCTGCCTTGCTTACCGTGGAGTGCACTATACTTATCACTGTACATAGTGTACATATTGCTGTTCTAAACTGGTGAAGGATAATATAAGTCTAAACTTTTTCTGCTGTGTTTATTTTGCTCCCATTACGCCCGGGATAACAGGCCATTTGGAATCCTGGGTTGTAATATGGGTAGCCTGTCCGAGAGCTGGAGCTGGACTTAGAGAAACGGTTGAGCTTAGGGTGAAGCTCGTAGCAGGAACATTGTGCAGCTTGCTGTCTGGCATTGCTTTACAAATTTTGCATGTCAGTTGTTACTAGCCTGTTCGGTGTGGAGAATTTTGCAGTCAGCTTTGCTTGTATGCGTATTCTGCAATCGTACTGTGCATAGCGAATAACTTATGCCACCTAGACGAGTCAGACGTCTGGTGTCGGCATATACTTTGCATAACCTACCTAAATTGTCCCTACAGCGTTGTTGGCAAATTGCTCGTTTCATTGGTATTAAATACAAACGCACTCTCACAGCTGCACAACTGCGTTCACTGATTGCTGACAAACTTATAGAAGAAGAGATGCCACATAAGACTCCTCCCTCTACGGGAGCTAGGGCAAAGACTCCTATGTTCTCGCAGGAGGAAGATGATACACCTACGGAGCAAAATGGTCAGTATAGTGCAGCTGGGTTGTCTCAGGGTGAATCAGCGTCGTTGGCACTTGAGCTGGCAAAAATCAATCTTGAGCAAACTAGGGAACAGAGAGCATTCGCAAGGGAAGAATTTGATAGGGAAAGAGAAAGGAGGCAGTTTTCGCATTTTGTAAATGATTTTAGTTTACAAAAAGCAGTACAGCTTGTTCCCCGCTTCAATGAGGCCGAACCAGAACAATTTTTCGAAAGCTTCGAAAGTCAGGCTCGAGCCTTGAGGTGGCCGGAACAGCATTGGGCATCGTTGGTTCATACAGCATTATTGAGTAAGGCACAGGAATTTACGTCAGTATTAAATGACGCTGAATTTTCTGATTATCAAGTAGTGAAGACCACAATGTTGGGAGCATATACATGTATCCCAGCCAAATACCGTAAGCTTTTTAAATTAAGCAGGCGGCAGCTTGGTCAATCCCTAGTGGACTTTGTGAGACAGCAAACCAAAGCTTTTACCAGCTGGTATGAAGCAAGTGGTGTCTCTACCTTTGAGGAGCTGGTACAGCTTATTCTGATTGATAACCTGTGGGACCAGAGGTTCGAGTCTTTCTGCAGGATTGTGACTTAACCACTGCATTGGAGGCAGCCAGGTTGGCTGATACCTTCGAAACTAACCGCTCCTTGTCCGAGCGGTCCCGTCTCTCTTTTCAACAGCCTGGCATGAGCAGAGATAGTCAACCTTGGAGAATGAAGTGCCAGCCGGAGGGAGAACGTCTACGTCAGCCAACTAAGTCACCTGGTGAGCCACGCTTCTCAACTTATGGTCCACCTGCGGAGAGGCAAACTACTCATGGTGCATCTCGACAACAGTATCCAGAGAGACACCAGCCAGAACGACACCATTTGCAACGTCAGCAGGGAGTAAAGGGCACGCCTGTCGTCTGCTTCTGTAACAAAGTAGGTCACATCCGTCCCAACTGCCCCCATAAACCCCAACCCATTGGGAAAATCTCTAATATCCCTAGTAACATGTCCCCTAGAGAAGTAGAAAAAGGTATGGCCCCTTATTATTGCACGAGTCTTATTTCCCTTCAGGAAAGCTCAGAAACAACTGAAGTAAAGACCTTTAGAGATACTGGAGGATATTGCTCACTTGTAAGAGAAGGAATATTAGCCCTTTCAGAGAACACTTCCTTGAATTCCTCTGTTTTATTGGAAGCATTTGGAGGAGCTATATATTCTGTTCCTTTGCATAAAATTTATGTACAGTGCAAATATTACACTGGGTACTTGACTGTAGGTGTCTCAAAAGGATTTCCCATGAAAGATGCCATGTTATTACTGGGTAATAACATTACTACTGTTAGTTCGTGTCCTGAACCTATAATGATTAATTCTTCTCCGGTGTTGGCCATAATTCGGGCAACATCCCAAGGGTTGTCTGGAGAGAATGTTGACCTATCCTTGGACGACACCGATCTCGGAATAGCCACGTTGTTTTATGAGGCACACCGGCCGGAGCCTCGTAAATCAAGTGAACAGACCCCGATCAAGCCGTCCTATTCCCAGGTTGCAGGATTGCCAGATGTCTCTGTTTCCATGCCCGAGGGACTGTCCTTCCGGGAGGAACAACGAAAGGACCCTTCTTTAAAATTCGCTTTTGAGGCAGCCATGGGTAAATCCTCTTTGGGTCATCCGGTCAAGTATGAAGTTAAAGATTATTTGATCTGCACTGAGACTGGTAAGGAGATAGAGGGCCGGCAATTGTATGACAGGTTGATGGTTCCAACCAAGTTTAGACCTCAAATATTAAATATAGCTCATAATACGTCATTAGGAGGTCACTTAGGAATTACAAAAACCTTGTATAGAATCACAAAAGAATTTTATTGGCCAAAATTAAAGAAAGATGTGAAGAATCATATTAGGTGTTGCCGAGAATGTCAGCAAGTAGGGAAACCTGGACATTCCATTAAACCTGCACCTCTCCAACCTATACCTGCTGATGGAGAACCTTTTGCAGATTTAATTATAGATTGTGTAGGTCCACTACCTAGGTCAAAGTCGGGAAATCAATATTTATTTAAGATTATGGAAAAGTAACCAGATATCCTGAAGCAATTCCCATGCGTAGTATTAATACTAAAGCTACTCTCAAAGCTTTAACAAAATTCATTTCTTGTTTTGGCATTCCTAAAACTATTCAAAGTGATCAAGGTACTAACTTCACTGCCAAAGCATTTAGGGAAGTATTAACTAGGTTAGGAATAATCCACAACTTATCCACTGCCTATCATCCTCAGTCCCAAGGCGCCTTGGAAAGATTCCATCAGACATTAAAAACAATGATGAGAACTTTTTGCATGCACTTTCCTACAGACTGGGATGAATCACTACCTTTGTTGCTGTTCTCAGTACGAGAGACGGTGCAAGAGTTTACAGGGTATAGTCCGTTTGAGCTGATCTTTGGGCACAATGTACGAGGTCCTCTTCGGGTGCTCAAAGAAGGATGGATGGGAGAAGACGTTAGCTCAACACTCTACATCCCGTCTTCAAGGTTGCAGGTGGCACGTCAGTTAGCCAAGGCTAACCTAAAGACAGCTCAAAGTAAGATGAAACAGAGGTATGACAGAAGTGCACAATTCCGCTCCTTCCATCCAGGAGACAAAGTGTTGGTGCAGGAACCTATACCTGGCCACACCTTGAAAGCTAGATTTACGGGACCTATGCAGATTGTAAGTAGATTATCTGATGTAAATTATGTGGTAGCTCCCATTGATAAGACCTCAAAAACTAAAATTTACCACATCAATCAATTAAAGTCTTTTCATACATCAGATAAAGTCCCAGTAATGACTCTGTCCTCTACCTCTGAGGACGACTCTGATTCTTTGCACTCTATCTCTGAAATTAATATTAAACTTTCAAATTCTGTCCTCCTCAAGGATCCTAGCCCTTTAATGGAGGGATTATCTGAAACCCAAGCAACAAATTTAACGGAGCTTCTACAGTCATATCCTAATATTTTTTCGGATGTGCCGAAAAAATGTACGTTAGGTTATCATGATGTAGATGTGGGAAACTCTAAACCAATTAAACTCTCCCCCTACAGAGCTAATCCTGAAAAGCAAAGGCTACTCAGCAGGAAGTAGAATTTTTGTTAAAGCATGGTTTAGTGGAGGAGTCGTCTAGTCCATGGGCTTCACCGTGCATCCTTGTGAAGAAGGCTGATGGAGGGTTTCGTATGTGTACAGACTACCGTAAGGTGAACGAGGTCACCATTACAGATGCTTACCCTCTTCCTCGTCTGGATGACGTAATTGACTTTGTGGGTAAGGCTAGTTTTGTGTCCAAGTTAGATCTCCTTAAAGGCTACTATCAGGTACCTTTGACGGATAAGGCGAAGGAAATCTCTGCCTTCGTAATTCCAGAAGGTCATTATCAATACACAGTTACCCCCTTCGGAATGAAAAATTCCCCCTCTTCATTCCAGAAACTTATTCATCAGGCTATTAAAGGACTTGAAGGCACGGCAGCGTACCTAGATGATATTGTTGTGGTGTCTGATACTTGGGATCAACACCTACTTAGACTTAAGGCTCTTTTTGAGACCTTTAAGAGTTCCCATTTAACAGTTAATTTATCTAAATCTTCCTTTGGCCAGGCCACTATTACTTTTCTAGGCCATGAAGTAGGTAGTGGTAAAGTTGCACCTAAACTTGCTAAAGTTTTTGCTATTAAAGATTATCCAGTTCTTCATGATAGGAAATCTCTTCAACGTTTCCTAGGCATGATAGGATTTTACAGAAGATTCTGTAAGGATTTCTCAGATATTGTAGCCCCTCTTACCTCTCTTACCAGTCACAAAGTTCCCTTTAATTGGACCTCAGACTGTATCACTGCTTTTAATAAAGCAAAAAGATTATTGTGTACTGCACCCATTCTCTTGTCTCCAGACTTCTCCAAACCTTTTTCATTACAGGTTGATGCTTGTGAGTCTAGGGTTGGGGCAGTACTATTACAAATCGAGAATGAGGAGTTGCAGCCTGTAGCATACTTTTCAGCCAAGTTCCAGCCACATCAGAGGGCTTACTCTACCATTGAAAAAGAAGCCCTCGCGCTGGTACTGGCTTTGGAGCATTTCGATGTTTATGTGGGCCAGACATCGCAGGTGGTCACAGTCTACAGTGATCACAATCCTCTAGTATATCTCCAAGCCATGAAGAACCACAACACAAGGCTCATGCGCTGGACGCTAAGGCTGCAGCCCTATAATATTTCCATTAAATATATTGCCGGCAAAGAAAATATGTTGGCAGACTCTTTATCTAGAGTCTAATATTTTTATTTATTTAGGTTAGGATGTTATTTGTGGTAAGCCCTTTTCACGCTCTTTTTTTTATCCCCTGGTGTGGGTTTTTTTTTTTTTAGTGAGGGGATGCGGGCTACCGTCCGCCTGTATCTTGGACCTATGCTAGCCTGTCTGACGGCTGTCTCACTCTAAGTTTAGGGTTTGGCTTTTGGCCACGAGAAAAGCTGAGCTCTATCTAAGAGTTGGATGGTGGAGAGGAAAGGCGGTCCCATTATTTTGTGCCATGGCGGCACGGTTACCACTGGGAGGTGGCAGCCTAATCCTGAGCCTTCTCGGGTGGGGGTGTGGCATGCAAAGAGTACGTAACCTTTATTCGGCGCATGTACCCACCCTCATTTACAGGCTCTCCCCCAACCAGCGAACCAGGTTGCTAAGAGTTGATGATGGGGCCCCGTCGTTCAACTAGTGACCAGGTTCTAGCCAATAAGAAGATGGTTTTAGCAATCGCAGAGGTTATGTGGGTACCGCTCTCCTGTCTGCCCTTGTCATTCCCATTCTAGAGCTGGTTGAAGCACGGTCTGCTATCTTGTGGCTTCTATTTCTGCCTTGCTTACCGTGGAGTGCACTATACTTATCACTGTACATAGTGTACATATTGCTGTTCTAAATTGGTGAAGGATGATTTAAGTCTAAACTTTTTCTGCTGTGTTTATTTTGCTCCCATTACACCCGGGATAACAGGCCATTTGGAATCCTGAGTTGTAATACAGAACATAAGAAAATAAGAACATAAGAAAGAAGGACCACTGCAACAGGTCTACTGACCCATGCGGAGCAGGTCCATGTCTCCCCCCAGGATTAGCCCAATGACCCCCCCCCCCGGATTAGCCCAATGACCCACCCAGTCTGGTCACCTCCACTCAAGGATGGAGCAAGGCACCAGACCCAGCAGCACAAGCTAGTCAGGTCTAACTCACACCCACCCACACACACTCATGTATTTATCTAACCTATTTTTAAAACTACACAACGTTTTAGCCTCAATAACTGTACTCGGGAGTTTGTTACACTCATCCACAACTCTATTACCAAACCAGTGCTTTCCTATATCCTTCCTGAATCTGAATTTTTCCACCTTGAAACCACTGCTGCGAGTCCTGTCTTGGCTGGAAATTTTCATCACGCTGTTTACATCCCCTTTATTTATTCCTGATTTCCATTTATACACCTCGATCATATCCCCCCTGATTCTACGCCTTTCGAGAGAGTGCAGATTCAGGGCCTTCAGTCTATCCTCATAGGGAAGATTTCTGATACATGGGATCATTTTTGTCGTCCTCCTCTGTAAGTTTTCCAGAGCATTTATATCCATTCTGTAATACGGTGACCAGAACTGAGCAGCATAGTCTAAATGAGGCCTAACCAAGGATATATAGAGTTGAAGAACAACCTGAGGACTTCTATTATTTATACTTATAGTTATGAAGCCAAGAATTCTGTTAGCTTTATTGCGAACACTAATGCACTGTTGTCTTGGTTTTAGATTGCTACTAACCAGAACTCACTTTCGCAATCAGTAGTATTAAGATCTATATTATTTACTTTATATGTGGCATGGTTATTTACCTGTCCAACATTTAGAACTTTGCATTTGTCAATATTAAACTGCATCTGCCACTTATCCGACCATTGCATCAGTCTATTCAAATCATCCTGGAGTGCTTTAATGTCCTCCTTAGAATCAATTGGATGGCCTATTGTGGTGTCATCAGCAAATTTGCTTATGTCGCTATTTATTCCCTAATGTATGTCGTTTAAGTAAATTGTGAACAACAACGGGCCCAACACTAACCCCTGAGGAACACCGCTTGTGATGTGCCCCCATTCGATTTCTCCCCATTTATGCAAACTCTCTGCTGCCTATTTGTCAGCCATGCCTCTACCCAGGAAAAAATTCCTCCTCCTATTCCGTGTGCCTTAAGTTTCCTCAATAGCCTCTGGTGTGGAACTTTATCGAAAGCCTTACTGAAGCCCATATACACTGTCATATTCATTATCATGATCTACCTCCTCAAACACCTTAGTGAAAAAAGTTAGTAAATTCTTAAGACAGGAACGCCCCTTTGTAAAACCGTGTTGAGATTCATTAATCAATCTGTGCCTGTCAAGATGGCTACGAATTGCTTCGGCAATTATTGATTCCATAAATTTTTCCACTATGGAGGTAAGGCTTATTGGTCTATAGTTCGAAGCCAAGGACCTGTCACCTTCCTTGTAAATAGGTATTACATTTGCCATTTTCCACTTATCAGGCACTATGCCAGTTGTAGTGATATGTTAAAAAGATTAGCCAAAGGTATGCTAAGTTCCTCTTTACATTCCTTTAACACCCTTGCAAACAGTTCATCAGGAACTGGGGATTTGTTAGGTTTTAGTTTCTCTATTTGTCTGAGGACCATGTCACTAGTTACCGCAATCGTGCATAGTTTATTATCATCCTGTTCTACATAATCTATTATCTCAGGAATATCGCTAGTGTTTTCCTGGGTGAAAACTGAGAGAAAGTAGGTATTGAGAATTTCACACATATCCTTTTCACTGTCAGTGATCTGACGAGAGTTACTCTTAAATGGGTCAATCTTGTCCCTAATCTTACTTCTGTATACCTGACAGAACCCTTTTGGGTTAGTTTTTGAATCCCTTGCTACCTTAGCCTCATAATTCCTTTTTGCTTTTCTTATTCCTTTCTTTATTTCTCTCTTTAACTGAATATACTGATTTCTTAACTGCCCATCCCCTCTTTTGATACGCCTATATATGCCTCTCTTTTGACTAATGAAATGTTTTAATCTTTTGTTCATCCATTTGGGATCATTTTTAATAGATCTAATTTCCCTACTCGGAACAAAGGTTGTTTGGGCAGCTAGAACTATGCTCTGAAAAACGTCATATTGGCAACCAAGATCACCTACCTGACCCATAGTCAGGACAACCCAATTTAGCCCTCCCAGGTAATTTTTCAGTCCCATGTAGTTGACCAAGCGAAAATCTGGGACAGAGATTTGATTGCAGTTATTTGGGTAATTCCATGATATATTGAAACTATGTGATTTGTGATCACTTTCCCCAAGCTCATCATTAACCTCAAGATTATTAATTAGTGAATCTTTGTTGGCAAGAACCAAGTCAAGCAGATTGTTTCCTTTAGTTGGTTCTGTCACAACCTGTTCTAAAAAGCAATCCTGAACCGTATCAAGAAAGTCACTGGACTCAAGATTTCCTGTCATATTGTTCCAATCAATTTGTCTAAAGTTAAAATCTCCCATTATCACAACATTTTCATATCCAGATGCCTTATGAATTTCGTCCCATAACAGCTTATTGCACTCCCTGTCAAGGTTTGGGGGCCTATAAATCACACCCAAAATTACTTTGTCACGTCCCTCGAGAAACTGTAGCCAAACAGATTCTGTGTTCGATGTTTCTAATCTTATATCACGTCGAAGACAATTTAAATTTTCTCTAACATACATCGCCACTCCACCATCCTTCCTGTTGTCCCTATCAGTGTGGAATAGTTTATAACCCTGTATGTTGCATTCAGAAGGCATTTCTCTATCTTTCAGGTCGAACCAGGTCTCTGTTGTACCAATAATATCTTTATTTCCTACACTTGCAAGTAATCTTAGCTCATCTATCTTATTTCCTAGACTCCTACTATTTGTATAGTAAACCTAAAGGGAGCTAGTCACTTGCTGCCCTCTACTATCTCTCTTTGTTTGTTGATCAATTGATTTGCCATTACTAGCAACTTTATTTTGAATATTGTCTTTTAAAGATATCCCTAAGGTATCCCGGTAATTGCTATTGTTAACTCTAATGCTGCAGCCTGATTGTTTCCCACAAAAACCCATACCTCTATAATCTATCAGTTTAAATTCCTAGACAAGTCATCAATTACCCTCTCAATCGAATTGACTAATGTAACCACTCCATCCCCAGAGAGATGAACCCCATCCCTTGCATACATATCACGTTTGCCAAAGAACAGGTCCCAGTTATCAATGAATGGAATTGCAAGTTCCTTGCAGTACCTGTCTAGCCAGTAATTTATACCAATTGCCCTAGACATCCATTCATTGCCCACTCCCTTTCTAGGCAAGATGCTACATATGACTGGAATCCCTCCCTTAGATCTAACTACTTCTATGGCTGACCTGTACTTATCCAGCAGCTCCTCTCTCCTGCCCTTCCCAATGTCATTACCCCCAGCACTAAGACAGATAATGGGCTTGTTCCCATTACCTGCCATAATGTTATCCAACCTGCTGACTATGTCACCAACACCAGCTCCAGGAAGGTACACTCTCTGTCTAACCTTTCTGTCTCTTACAAAATGCACGGTCCATATATCTTACCTGAGAATCGCCTACTATTAAAATATTCTTACCTTGATTAGCAGGGCAATCAGTGGTCCTTCAACCTTACTAACCACTGAAGTACACTCGTCTTGGAGAACAGATAATCGATTTCCTACCTTCACATCTTCTCTATTAACTTTCATCTTCCTTCTTCCTGAACTTTGAACCACTTGCCACTTAAAGCGGCTGCCACTATCACTGCTGGTGACCATTTCCTCCTTTCCAGCTAAATCCTTCTCACACACACTCCCAGACTCATCTATACGAAGCTTCAGCCTCCTATTTTCCTCCTTAAGAAGTAGAATCTCCAACACTTGAACCTGAGATTCTAAAACAGTACAACAAGCCATGGTGCTTGGTAACAGCCCACGCTAACTCCCAAGAGCTTAGGCAGGTACATAATGGGTCCAGGGACTGGGCCCCAAAGTTCTTATAGCTGAACAAGTGGAAGAAAAGGGTAAAAATTCTGTGAGTGAGCTGAAAGCATCAAAACAATGGGACCTAATATAGTTGCCACGATGGATTCTGGGAGTAGAAGTAGTGCTGTTTAAGGCACTAAGATCTACAAGTCAAAAGATACAGACCATTTGCCAGAGATCTGAAAGAAATGTTAGGAAGACGTGAACTGTAGACCAGTATTACTGACATATCAACTACGGTAATAGAGAAGATAATCAAAGCAAGACTGGTAGGGAGCATGAAGAGATGTCCTTTCATAAACAATAACCAGCACAGGTTAAAGACATTTTTTTAATGCATTGGCCGTTTCCCACCGAGTCAGGATGACCCGAAAACGAAGAAACACTTTCATCATTACTCCATTATTGTCTTGCCAGAGACGTGTAGATACTGCAGTTCAAAAACAGCAGCACAGCTCCACCCCTCCTTCAGAGTGCAGGCACTGTGCTTCTCATCTCCAGGACTCAAGTCCGGCTAACTGGTTTCTCTAAATCCTTTAATGTTACTTTGCTCACACTCCAACAGCAAGTCAAGTCATAAAAAAACCACTCGCATCCACATGCTCCTAACCAACACACAAACTCTCGCTGAAAGTTAAGGCTCCTCACACACAAAACTTTCTTTACCTTCTCTCTCCATCCTTTCCTACGACGATCTGTGCACCGCCTTCCTTCAACAACAGATTTTTACGCCCTTCATGTCATTCTATTTTGTTCCAGCCTCTCTAAATGTCCGAACCACTTCAACAACCCCTTCTCAGCCCTCTGGATGATATTTTTATCAACCCTGCTCCTCCTAATTTCCAAGCTAGGAATACTCTGCATAATATTCACACCACACATTGCCCTCAGGCACAACAACTCCACTGCCTCCAGCCTTCTTTTTTCTTGTTATATAATTCACTACCCATGCTTCATACCCACATAAGAACGTTGGTGCCATTATTCTCTCATACATTCCCATCTTTGCTTCCATGGATAACGTTCTTTGTCCCCACAGACTGTTTAGTGCACCACTCATCTTTTTCCCCCTCTTTAATTCTATGGTTTATCTTAACTTCCATAGACCCATCTGCTGACAAGTCAGCTCCCAAATTTATGATCACATTTAATTCCTCCATTCTCCCTCCTTCCTATCTGATATCTAATCATTTATTACTTAAAATTTTTGTTATCCTCATCACCTTCCTCTTCACAATATTCACTTTCAAATTTCCTTCTTTTACGTACCCTCTCAAATTCCTACACCAACTTCAACAACCTCTTTTCATATTCTTCCACAAGCACAGTACCATCAGCAAAAAGAAACTGTTACAGCTCCCACTTTGTTTTAGATGCTTTATCTTTTAATCGCACACCTCTTATAAACACCCGAGCATTCTCTTACAACCCCATTTATAAATATATTGAAGAACCATGGTGTCATCATGTATCTCTGTCAGAGACCTACTTTTACCGGGAAATATTCTCCCTCTCTCCTACATATACTAACTTGAGCCTCAATATCCTAGTAAAAACTCTGAACTGCTTTCAGTAACCTACCACCTATTCCACACATTTGCCTTACCTCCCACATTGCTTCCCTATACGCCCTATCATATGCCTATTCCAAATCCATAAATGCAACGAATATCTCTTTACCCTTAACTAAATACTCTTCACGTATGTGCTTCATGGTAAATACTTGGTCTACACATCCCCTACGCTTCCTAAAGCCTCTCTGTTCATCTGTGATCCTGCTTTCAATCATACTTTTATTTTAATTGCTATACACCTTACCAAGTATTCCCCTGTAATTCTTTCTTTTGTCCCTTCTGCCTTTACACAAACGAACTATGCATGCTCATTAGGTATACTTGGAGTATACCTGGAGGGGGTTTCGGGGGTAAACGCCCCCTCGACCCAGTGACCAGGCCTCGCAGTAGATCAGGGTCTGGTCAACCAGGCTGTTACTGCTGGCCACACGTAAATCGAAGTATGAACCACAGCACGGATGGTCAGATATTGACTTTAGGTGCCTGTCAAGGTCCTATTTAAAGACAGCCATGGGTCTATTGGTAATCCCTCTTATGTATGCTAGGAGACAGTTGAAAAGTCTAGGGCTCCTGACACTTATTGTGTTGTCTCTTTGCGTACCCTTGGCACCGCTGTTTTTCATTTGGGGGATTTTGCATCTCCTGCCGAGTCATTTCCTTTCGCAGGAATGCTTTTTGTGTGTAGATTTGGAACTATTCCGTCTAGGATTTTCCAAGTGTATTATATCTCGTATCTTTCTCGCCTGCATTCCATGAACTACCACTCAAGGGACTTCAACCGTCCCCAGTAATTTAGGTGCATTATCGTACTTAAAAGTGCCTGCCATAAAAGTTCTCTGTATATTTTCAAGGGCTGCAATTTCACCTGTTTGGAAAGGCGCCGTTAATATACAGCAAAATTCCAGCGGAGAGGCATCTCTTATTTTGAAGTTTTTCATTATCGTTCCTATCATTTTCCTAGCAGATGTGGTTGATACATTCCTGTGATCTTTGAAAGTGAGATTCTCTGACATTATCAATCCCAGGTCTTTCACATATTTTCTCGCTCTATTGTGTGGTTAGAATTTCTTTTATGCTGCGTTACAGCTTTTTAATTCCTCAAGGTTTCCATAGAGGCGTAGTTGAAATTCGTCTTCCTTGAACTTCATATTGTTTACTGTGGCCCATTTAAAGATATGGTTGATGTCCGCTTTCATACGTTTATTAAATAAAATGCACCAGCCATTTCAAAACAACATCCACATCTGCTTTTAATATTTTTTTGATCCCATCAGTCGCAGTTACTTTACCCACCTTCATTCTACTCACAGCCTCACGTACCTCTCCCACACTCACATCTGCTTCTTCCTCCTACACAATGTTATACCTCTCTGGCGTAAGCATGAAATTACAGCTTCCATATCATCATCAATATTCAACAATATTCCCTCCATCTTCCCGATGCCCCCAACTCCCCATCTAATAACTGTCTTCTTATATTTTTAACTGTCAAATCCATTCGTTCCTAGACTTTCTCAACTTATTATTCTCATTCCAAAATATTTTATTTTCAGCAGAATTTGTTGACATTATCTTACACCGGTGGCCCGGTGGCCTGGTGGCTAAAGCTCCCGCTTCACACACGGAGGGCCCGGGTTCGATTCCCGGCGGGTGGAAACATTCGACACGTTTCCTTACACCTGTTGTCCTGTTCACCTAGCAGCAAATAGGTACCTGGGTGTTAGTCGACTGGTGTGGGTCGCATCCTGGGGGACAAGATTAAGGACCCCAATGGAAATAAGTTAGACAGTCCTCGATGACGCACTGACTTTCTTGGGTTATCCTGGGTGGCTAACCCTCCGGGGTTAAAAATCCGAACGAAATCTTATCTTATCTTATCTTATCTCTCATTTGCTCCTTTTTTTTACAATCTTTCACGACCTCTCTCTTTCTCTCCACATATTCCTCTTCCTTATTTCTACTTTGTAAAAACCTCTCACATACTAACTTTTTATCTTTACTACTCTCTTTACTTCATCCCCACGACCGTCCCCTCTTTCTACCCTGCGCCCACCATCTTATATCCACAAACTTCTGATGCACATTCTAACAATACACTCTTAAATCTATCTCATATTTCTTGATCTTCATTGCCTATACTCTCACTAGCCTATCTTTCTGCCAATAGTTGTTCATACCTTACCCTAAGTGCCTCCTACTTTAGTTCATAAACCTTCACCTCTCTCTTACTTTCTTACACCATTCTCCTTGTAACCCATCTGCCTTTTACTCTCACTGTAGCTACAACTAAAAAATGATCTGATATATCTGTTGCCCCTCTATGAACATGCGTATCCTGAAGTCTAACCATGACCCTTTTATGCACCAATACATAGTCAAGCAAACTTCTGTCTTTATGGTCTTCTAATCTGCTGCCCTTCTATGATAGATTAACAAAAGTGAGTCAAAAAAAAAAAGGGACGGGTGGACTGCATGTTCTTTGACTGCAAAAAAGGGTTTGAGAGAGATTTGATATGATTTATTGGGAATAAACTAAGATGGCTCAAAAAGCACTTTAGGGAAAGCAGACAATATATTTGTGTGAGATTTGAGAATGAGAGATAAGTAAAAAAAAATTCCTCAGGGATCATTATTAAGACCAGTGCAATTTCTTGCATGTGTGGTTAATATTCCAGAGAAGTTTAAGACAAACGTATCTAAAAGCAATGAGGAGAAAATAAATCGAAGAAAACAGGGAAAGGTAACAAATGAATTTAGACAATACACAGACAAACTGAATGAGTGTCAGATAAGTAGCTGCTTGAGTGGAACCCTAACAGATGCAAAGTTACGAGAACTGAGGGAACGAGCAAGAAGAGCAGAAACACAACTGGCGTGAGATTTTGCAAATCTCACGCCAGGTGAAACATTTAGGGTGAGCAAAATGAAAAGGGTAAAGCTCGTTAATGCTCGCTTGGCAAACCTATGTAGTCTTCAGGAACCTCAGTAACGATTTATAGTACTTTATTCGACATTTAGAAGGAGAACCTTGGAACCCACACGGAATAGTCAGTTACAAAACTGCAGGGGAATGTAGTGAGGCTAATTCCAGAAGCATGGGTAAATAGGTGTAAGGAGTGAGCCGACTAAAACAACGGAAACCGACGACATTACAGGAGAGAATTACCAGTGGAAACATGATAACAACATACAAAATACTAAAAGGACTTGATAAGGTAGACAAGGATAGTCTGCAAGCTGGCAACAGGTACTCAGGGACAGATCTAGAAGTTAGACTCAGACGAGAGGGTCTAAAAGAGGAACTACATCGACAACGAAAAAAAGAAAGGCTCCATACTTTTAAGAGCAGGTGCAACAAGGTCCACAACTCTGGCAGGGAGTGAAAATGTCAAACGGCGACTGAAACTACGATTCGACCCTAACAACCACACACTGGTGAGCACACACCAAGGGCGCTAACAGTGAGCGACAGAGAGGTTTGTGAAGTGCTGGGCAAGAGATTCAAAGAAGTCTTGACAAAGGAAACCGGAGATCTACAGGAAGGCTGTAGACAGCTCAGACCAACAAGTGCTTAGTAGTATCAGTATAACAAAAGAAGCCGCGATGAGACTCCTGCAAGAGCAGGATGTAACAAAAGCAAAGGTACCAGATAACATATACCCATGGGTACTGAGAGAAGTCGCAAAGAAACTATGTGACCCAGTAGCAAAGTTATTCAAGAATCCTCTCCAGACAGAACGACTTAAAGATAATTGGAAAACGGTCAATGTCCTTCCTGTATTTAAAAAGGGGGACAGACGTGAGGCTTAGAATTACACTCTAGTATCTAACGTGCAAAATTTGTGGAGAAGAAAATACGGAAAAGAATATTTGACACTTGGAAATAAGAAGACACTTTACGGAAAACAGAATGGATTTAGGGAAGGAAAATCCTGTCTTACGGATTTGCTGAAATCTGCTGGTCAGAGCAATAAAACAAGAAAAATAGAGCTGGGTTGACTGCATTTTCTTGGAGAGTAGAAGGGATATGATACAGTGCCACACCAGGGATTAGTTTAGAAATGGGAAGAACAAGTATGGGCTAAAGTGCGCCAAAGAGTATTTAAATGATAGTAAATAAAAAAAGGCACAATATGGTGACTGGAACAATACATCAAATAACCCTTATATAGGAGAGATGAGTTGACGACGACGCTTCGGTCCGAATTTGGCCATTTACAAAGTCACACTAACAAAAAGGAGAGGAGGGAGAATATATAGGCCAGCAAACATTGACGGGAACAAGGGAGGTAGAAGGAAAGAAGGAAGAGAGGTTGTGGAAGAGGTAATAGTTGTAGTAGTGGAGTCAAATACTATGAAAAAGGAGCACTGCAAGGGAGCTAGGTGCCCACAAGGGAGCTAGGTGC
The DNA here is from genome assembly GCF_038502225.1 of Cherax quadricarinatus. Classification (NCBI taxonomy): domain Eukaryota; kingdom Metazoa; phylum Arthropoda; class Malacostraca; order Decapoda; family Parastacidae; genus Cherax; species Cherax quadricarinatus. The sequence continues at coordinate 9,372,336 of NC_091346.1, read as the reverse complement.
CCACAAAAGAGCAAGGTGCCCACAAGGGAGCTAGGTGCCCACAAGGGAGCTAGGTGCCCACAAAAGAGCAAGGTGCCCACAAGGGAGCTAGGTACCCACAAGGGAGCTAGGTGCCCACAAAAGAGCAAGGTGCCCACAAGGGAGCTAGGTGCCCACAAGGGAGCTAGGTGCCCACAAAAGAGCAAGGTGCCCACAAGGGAGCTAGGTGCCCACAAGGGAGCTAGGGGCCCACAAGGGAGCTTGGGGCCCACAAGGGAGCTTGGAGCCCACAAGGGAGCTTGGGGCCCACAAGGGAGCTTGGGGCCCACAAGGGAGCTAGGTGCCCACAAGGGAGCTAGGTGCCCACAAGGGAGCTAGGAGCCCCAAAGGAGCTAGGAGCCCACAAAGGAGCTAGAGACCCACAAGGGAGCTAGGAGCCCACAAGGGAGCTAGGAGCCCACAAGGGAGCTAGGGGCCTACAAGGGAGCTAGGGGTTCACAAGGGACCTAGGGGCCCACAAGGGAGCTAGTCCACAAGGGAGCTAGGGGCCCACAAGGGAGCTAGTCCACAAGGGAGCTAGGGGCCCACAAGGGAGCTAGGTGCCCACAAGGGAGCTAGGGGCCCACAAGGGAGATAGGAGCCCACAAGGGAGCTAGGGGCCTACAAGGGAGCTAGGGGCCCCACAAGGGAGCTAGGTGCCCACAAGGGAGCTTGGGGCCCACAAAGGAGCTAGGAGCCCACAAGGGAGCTAGGGGCCCACAAGGAAGCTAGGAGCCCACAAGGGAGCTAGGGCCCCACAAAGGAGCTAGGTGCCCACAAGAGAGCTAGGGGCCCACAAGGGAGCTAGGGGCCCAAAAGGGAGCTAGGTGCCCACAAGGGAGCTAGGGGCCCACAAGGGAGCTAGGAGCCCACAAGAGAGCTAGGGATCCACAAGGGAGCTAGGGGCCCACAAGGGAGTTAGGTGCCTACAATGGAGTTAGGGGCCCACAAGGAAGCTAGGGACCCACAAGGGAGCTAGAGGCCCACAAGGGAGCTAGGGGCCCACAAGGGAGCTAGGTGCCCACAAGGGAGCTAGGGGCCCACAAAGGAGCTAGGGGCCCACAAGGGAGCTAGGAGCCCACATGGGAGCTAGGGGCCTACAAGGGTGCTAGGGGCCCACAAGGGAGCTAGGAGCCCACAAGGGAGCTAGGGGCCCACAAGGGAGCTAGGGGTTCACAAGGGAGCTAGGGGCCCACAAATTAGCTAGGGGCCCACAAGGGAGATAAGGGCCCACAAGGGAGCTAGGTGCCCACAAGGGAGCTAGGTGCCTACAAGGGAGCTAGGGGCCCACAAGGGAGCTAAGGGCTCACAAGGGAGCTAGGGGCCCACAAGGGAGCTAGAGGCCCACAAGGGAGCTAGGGGCTCACAAGGGAGCTAGGTGCCCACAAGGGAGCTAGGGGCCCACAAGGGAGCTACGGGCCCACAAGGGAGCTAGGGGCCCACATAGGGCAGGAACAAGAAAACAGAAAAATAATACTGGACCAAATACCCAAGGCAGAAGAAGGAAAACCCATAGAAGAAAAGGGAAAAAAGGAAGAAGAGGTAGAAAGCGGAGAAAAAAGAATCAGATTAAGCATTTTACGATGTAATTCAAAGTTTATTCTCTATAAGGATTACAATGCTGAGTTAACAGAAATTTGGTTATTGTGTGGTTTACATGTAGTAAAATTGTGATTACAGAGTGTATCACTAGAACGCTTAGCATGGCTAGGCATTACAGAGTGTACCACTAGAACGCTTAGCATGGCTAGGCATTACAGAGTGTATCACTAGAACGCTTAGCATGGCTAGGCATTTTGGGAAAGAAAGGCATCTACAGAGACAAAGCCTCGACTAAGATTCTTACAGGGAAAGTTTTGTATAAGGGAGGATTCAACTAGACGGCGACTGTGAAAGTTAGAAGTAGTGTAGACAGATTTAGCAGAAGCCCAGTCAATAGGAGGACTGTGATATGCAGTTTTCACACACACACACACACACACACACACACACACACACACACACACACACACAAAACAGCACGAATTCATGGAAGGCATATCATGTGTCACAAACCTACTGGAGTTTTATGACAAGGTAACAGAAGTAAGGCACGAGAGAGAGAGAGAGAGAGAGAGAGAGGGTGGGCGGGGGAGGGTTGATTGTATATTCTCGGACTGCAAGAAGGCCTTCGACACAGTTCTTCACAAGAGATTAGTGCAGAAGCTAGAGGATCAGGTGTGTATAACAGGAAGAGCACTACAGTGGATCAGAGAATATCTGACAGGGAGGCAACAACGAGTCATGGTACGTGATGAGGTATCACAGTGGGCATCTGTGACGAGCGGGGTCCCACAGGGGTCAGTCCTAGGACCAGTGCTATTTTTGGTATATGTGAACAACATGATGGAAAGAATAGACTCAGAAGTGTCCCTGTTCGCAGATGATGTGAAGTTATTGAGGAGAATTAAATCAGATTAGGATCACACAGGACTACAAAGAGACCTGGACAGGCTGGACTCATGGTCCAACAACTGGCCCCTCGAATTTAACCCCGCCAAATGCAAAGTCATGAAGATTGGAGAAGAGCAAAGGAGATCGCAGACAGAATATAAACTAGGTGGCCAGAGATTGCAAACCTCACTCAAGGAGAAAGATCTTGGGGTGAGTATAATATCAAGCACGTCTCCAGAAGCACATATCATCCAGATAACTGCTGTAGTATATGGGCGCCTGGAAAACCTGAGCTATCCGATACCTCAGTAGGGAATCTTTAAAGACTCTCTACACCGTGAACGTCAAGCCCATACTGGAGCACCAGTTTGCAACTCACACCTTGTCAAGTACGTCAAGAAATTAGAGAAAATGCAAAGGTTTGCAAGAAGGCTAGTTCCAGAGCTTAGGGAATGTCCTACGAAGAAAGGTTAAGGGAAATCAGCCAGAGGACACTGGAGAACAGGAGGGTTAGGGGAGACATGATAAAGACGTACAAAATACTGCGAGGAGTAGGTAAGGTGGACAGAGAAAAGATGTTCCTGAGAGGGGACACAGAAACAAGGGGTCACAAATGGAGTTGAAGATTCAGATGAGTCAAAGGGATGTTTGGAAGTATTTCTTCAGTTATAGAGGTGTCAGGAAGTGGAATAGTCTGGCAAGTGATGTAGTGGAGGAAGGAACCATATATAGTTTTAGGACGCGGTATGATTAAGCTCATGGAGCAGGGAGAAAAAGGACCTAGTAGCGACCAGAAACTGACTATCGACCCCTGTAACCACAATTAGGTGAGTGCACACACACACACACACACACACACACACACACACACACACACACACACACACACACACACACATACACACATACAAACACAAACACAAATACCCCTTTCCAACTTAAATCATTCCACGATACTCACAATTCCGATCCACCAACAGCACTGCACTCCAACCTTATCATAGGTGATGTTTTATGATACAAGTGAATATAACAAGCTCATCCACAGCTGGGGAAGAGAAACAGTGAGGTAAGAAGGTACGTGAACTAGAAGCATGTATCAAATATTTAATGAATTGATAGAGGGAAACATGTATGATCAAAGGGTCACTTGCCTTTGAATCTCGGATACAATTACTCAACCAGGCAGAGAGAAGAATCACTGAAGAGCAGAGGGAAAGACCCGGGAGAACTTCAGCAAGTTTATGCAAGAGGACGAGAAAATAGGAGGAGAAAGGAATGAAGACCTGATAAGAAAGACACGTTAAGAAAGACATAATGAGAAAGACACAACGGGAAAGACATAATGAGAAAGAAACAACAGGAAAGACATAATGAGAAAGACACAACATGAAAGACATAATGAGAAAGACACAACAGGAAAGATATAATGAGAAAGACACACCAGGAAAGACATAATGAGAAAGACACAACATGAAAGACATAATGAGAAAGACACAACAGGAAAGATATAATGAGAAAGACACAACAGGAAAGATATAATGAGAAAGACACACCAGGAAAGACATAATGAGAAAGACACAACAGGAAAGACATAATGAGAAAGACACAACATGAAAGACATAATGAGAAAGACACAACAGGAAAGATATAATGAGAAAGACACAACAGGAAAGATATAATGAGAAAGACACACCAGGAAAGACATAATGAGAAAGACACAACAGGAAAGACATAATGAGAAAGACACAACAGGAAAGACATAATGAGAAAGACACAACAGGAAAGATATAATGAGAAAGACACAACATGAAAGACATAATGAGAAAGATACAACAGGAAAGACACAACAGGAAAGACATAATGAGAAAGACGCAACAGGAAAGATATAATGAGAAAGACACAACATGAAAGACATAATGAGAAAGATACAACAGGAAAGACACAACAGGAAAGACATAATGAGAAAGACACAACATGAAAGACATAATGAGAAAGACACAACAGGAAAGACATAATGAGAAAGACACAACAGGAAAGAAATAATGAGAAAGACACAACAGGAAAGACATAATGAGAAAGACACAACAGGAAAGATATAATGAGAAAGACACAACATGAAAGACATAATGAGAAAGACACAACAGGAAAGACATAATGAGAAAGACACAACAGGAAAGAAATAATGAGAAAGACACAACAGGAAAGACATAATGAGAAAGACACAACAGGAAAGATATAATGAGAAAGACACAACATGAAAGATATAATGAGAAAGACACAACATGAAAGACATAATGAGAAAGACACAACATGAAAGACATAATGAGAAAGACACAACAGGAAAGATATAATGAGAAAGACACAACATGAAAGACATAATGAGAAAGACACAACATGAAAGACATAATGAGAAAGACACAACATGAAAGACATAATGAGAAAGACACAACATGAAAGACATAATGAGAAAGACACAACATGAAAGACATAATGAGAAAGACACAACATGAAAGATATAATGAGAAAGACACAACATGAAAGACATAATGAGAAAGATACAACAGGAAAGACACAACAGGAAAGACATAATGAGAAAGACGCAACAAGAAAGACATAATGAGAAAGACACAACATGAAAGACATAATGAGAAAGACACAACAGGAAAGACATAATGAGAAAGACACAACAGGAAAGACATAATGAGAAAGACACAACATGAAAGACATAATGAGAAAGACACAACAGGAAAGACATAATGAGAAAGACACAACAGGAAAGACATAATGAGAAAGACACAACATGAAAGACATAATGAGAAAGACACAACATGAAAGACATAATGAGAAAGACACAACAGGAAAGACATAATGAGAAAGACACAACATGAAAGACATAATGAGAAAGACACAACATGAAAGACATAATGAGAAAGACACAACAGGAAAGACATAATGAGAAAGACACAACATGAAAGACATAATGAGAAAGACACAACATGAAAGACATAATGAGAAAGACACAACATGAAAGACATAATGAGAAAGACACAACATGAAAGACATAATGAGAAAGACACAACAGGAAAGACATAATGAGAAAGACACAACAGGAAAGACATAATGAGAAAGACACAACAGGAAAGACATAATGAGAAAGACACAACATGAAAGACATAATGAGAAAGACACAACATGAAAGACATAATGAGAAAGACACAACAGGAAAGACATAATGAGAAAGACACAACATGAAAGACATAATGAGAAAGAGACAACATGAAAGACATAATGAGAAAGACACAACATGAAAGACATAATGAGAAAGACACAACAGGAAAGACATAATGAGAAAGACACAACAGGAAAGACATAATGAGAAAGACACAACATGAAAGACATAATGAGAAAGACACAACAGGAAAGAAATAATGAGAAAGACACAACAGGAAAGACATAATGAGAAAGACACAACAGGAAAGACATAATGAGAAAGACACAACATGAAAGACATAATGAGAAAGACACAACAGGAAAGAAATAATGAGAAAGACACAACATGAAAGACATAATGAGAAAGACACAACATGAAAGACATAATGAGAAAGACACAACAGGAAAGAAATAATGAGAAAGACACAACAGGAAAGACATAATGAGAAAGAATGACACAATTTGAAAAACATAACAAGAAAGATATATTTTGTAAGAATGACACCATAAGAAAGACATAAAAAGAAAGGAACAGTGAGAAAGAGAGAAACAATAAGAATGAAACACACACAAAAAGGACACAATAAGAAAGAAATACACAATAGGATAGAACAATATAAGAAAAACACATCAGGTTCATACTGGAGTACGCAGCACCAGTATGGAACCATCACCTGGAGTATGCAGCACCAGTATGGAACCGTCACCTGGAGTATGCAGCACCAGTATGGAACCGTCACCTGGAGTACGAAGCACCAGTATGGAACCATTACCTGGAGTACGCAGCACCAGTATGGAACCATCACCTGGAGTATGCAGCACCAGTATGGAACCGTCACCTGGAGTACGAAGCACCAGTATGGAACCGTCACCTGGAGTACGAAGCACCAGTATGGAACCATTACCTGGAGTATGCAGCACCAGTATGGAATCATTACCTGAAGTATGCAGCACCAGTATGGAATCATTACCTGGAGTATGCAGCACCAGTATGGAATCATTACCTGGAGTATGCAGCACCAGTATGGAATCATTACCTGGAGTATGCAGCACCAGTATGGAATCATTACCTGGAGTATGCAGCACCAGTATGGAATCATTACCTGGAGTATGCAGCACCAGTATGGAATCATTACCTGGAGTATGCAGCACCAGTATGGAATCATTACCTGGAGTATGCAGCACCAGTATGGAATCATTACCTGGAGTATGCAGCACCAGTATGGAATCATTACCTGGAGTATGCAGCACCAGTATGGAATCATTACCTGGAGTATGCAGCACCAGTATGGAATCATTACCTGGAGTATGCAGCACCAGTATGGAATCATTACCTGGAGTATGCAGCACCAGTATGGAATCATTACCTGGAGTATGCAGCACCAGTATGGAATCATTACCTGGAGTATGCAGCACCAGTATGGAATCATTACCTGGAGTATGCAGCACCAGTATGGAATCATTACCTGGAGTATGCAGCACCAGTATGGAATCATTACCTGGAGTATGCAGCACCAGTATGGAATCATTACCTGGAGTATGCAGCACCAGTATGGAATCATTACCTGGAGTATGCAGCACCAGTATGGAATCATTACCTGGAGTATGCAGCACCAGTATGGAATCATTACCTGGAGTATGCAGCACCAGTATGGAATCATCACCTGGAGTACGCAGCACCAGTATGGAATCATTACCTGGAGTACGAAGCACCAGTATGGAATCATCACCTGGAGTACGCAGCACCAGTATGGAATCATTACCTGGAGTATGCAGCACCAGTATGGAATCATCACCTGGAGTATGCAGCACCAGTATGGAATCATTACCTGGAGTATGCAGCACCAGTATGGAATCATCACCTGGAGTACGCAGCACCAGTATGGAATCATCACCTGGAGTACGCAGCACCAGTATGGAATCATCACCTGGAGTATGCAGCACCAGTATGGAATCATCACCTGGAGTATGCAGCACCAGTATGGAATCATTACCTGGAGTATGCAGCACCAGTATGGAATCATTACCTGGAGTACGCAGCACCAGTATGGAATCATTACCTGGAGTATGCAGCACCAGTATGGAATCATTACCTGGAGTATGCAGCACCAGTATGGAATCATTACCTGGAGTATGCAGCACCAGTATGGAATCATCACCTGGAGTATGCAGCACCAGTATGGAATCATCACCTGGAGTATGCAGCACCAGTATGGAATCATCACCTGGAGTACGCAGCACCAGTATGGAATCATCACCTGGAGTACGCAGCACCAGTATGGAATCATTACCTGGAGTATGCAGCACCAGTATGGAATCATCACCTGGAGTATGCAGCACCAGTATTGAATCATTACCTGGAGTATGCAGCACCAGTATGGAATCATCACCTGGAGTATGCAGCACCAGTATGGAATCATCACCTGGAGTACGCAGCACCAGTATGGAATCATTACCTGGAGTATGCAGCACCAGTATGGAATCATCACCTGGAGTATGCAGCACCAGTATGGAATCATCACCTGGAGTACGCAGCACCAGTATGGAATCATTACCTGGAGTATGCAGCACCAGTATGGAATCATTACCTGGAGTATGCAGCACCAGTATGGAATCATCACCTGGAGTATGCAGCACCAGTATGGAATCATCACCTGGAGTACGCAGCACCAGTATGGAATCATTACCTGGAGTATGCAGCACCAGTATGGAATCATCACCTGGAGTATGCAGCACCAGTATGGAATCATCACCTGGAGTATGCAGCACCAGTATGGAATCATTACCTGGAGTATGCAGCACCAGTATGGAATCATTACCTGGAGTACGCAGCACCAGTATGGAATCATTACCTGGAGTATGCAGCACCAGTATGGAATCATTACCTGGAGTATGCAGCACCAGTATGGAATCATTACCTGGAGTATGCAGCACCAGTATGGAATCATTACCTGGAGTATGCAGCACCAGTATGGAATCATCACCTGGAGTATGCAGCACCAGTATGGAATCATCACCTGGAGTACGCAGCACCAGTATGGAATCATTATATGGAGTATGCAGCACCAGTATGGAATCATCACCTGGAGTATGCAGCACCAGTATGGAATCATCACCTGGAGTACGCAGCACCAGTATGGAATCATTACCTGGAGTATGCAGCACCAGTATGGAATCATTACCTGGAGTATGCAGCACCAGTATGGAATCATCACCTGGAGTACGCAGCACCAGTATGGAATCATCACCTGGAGTACGCAGCACCAGTATGGAACCATCACCTGGAGTACGCAGCACCAGTATGGAATCATTACCTGGAGTACGCAGCACCAGTATGGAATCATTACCTGGAGTATGCAGCACCAGTATGGAATCATTACCTGGAGTATGCAGCACCAGTATGGAATCATTACCTGGAGTACGCAGCACCAGTATGGAATCATTACCTGGAGTATGCAGCACCAGTATGGAATCATTACCTGGAGTATGCAGCACCAGTATGGAATCATTACCTGGAGTACGCAGCACCAGTATGGAATCATTACCTGGAGTATGCAGCACCAGTATGGAATCATTACCTGGAGTACGCAGCACCAGTATGGAATCATTACCTGGAGTATGCAGCACCAGTATGGAATCATTACCTGGAGTACGCAGCACCAGTATGGAATCATTACCTGGAGTATGCAGCACCAGTATGGAATCATTACCTGGAGTATGCAGCACCAGTATGGAATCATTACCTGGAGTACGCAGCACCAGTATGGAATCATTACCTGGAGTACGCAGCACCAGTATGGAATCATTACCTGGAGTACGCAGCACCAGTATGGAATCATTACCTGGAGTATGCAGCACCAGTATGGAATCATTACCTGGAGTATGCAGCACCAGTATGGAATCATCACCTGGAGTACGCAGCACCAGTATGGAATCATTACCTGGAGTATGCAGCACCAGTATGGAATCATTACCTGGAGTACGCAGCACCAGTATGGAATCATTACCTGGAGTATGCAGCACCAGTATGGAATCATTACCTGGAGTATGCAGCACCAGTATGGAATCATTACCTGGAGTACGCAGCACCAGTATGGAATCATTACCTGGAGTACGCAGCACCAGTATGGAATCATTACCTGGAGTACGCAGCACCAGTATGGAATCATTACCTGGAGTATGCAGCACCAGTATGGAATCATTACCTGGAGTATGCAGCACCAGTATGGAATCATCACCTGGAGTACGCAGCACCAGTATGGAATCATTACCTGGAGTATGCAGCACCAGTATGGAATCATTACCTGGAGTACGCAGCACCAGTATGGAATCATCACCTGGAGTACGCAGCACCAGTATGGAATCATTACCTGGAGTATGCAGCACCAGTATGGAATCATTACCTGGAGTACGCAGCACCAGTATGGAATCATTACCTGGAGTATGCAGCACCAGTATGGAATCATTACCTGGAGTATGCAGCACCAGTATGGAATCATTACCTGGAGTACGCAGCACCAGTATGGAATCATTACCTGGAGTATGCAGCACCAGTATGGAATCATTACCTGGATTACGCAGCACCAGTATGGAATCATTACCTGTAGTATGCAGCACCAGTATGGAATCATTACCTGGAGTATGCAGCACCAGTATGGAATCATCACCTGGAGTACGCAGCACCAGTATGGAATCATTACCTGGAGTATGCAGCACCAGTATGGAATCATTACCTGGAGTACGCAGCACCAGTATGGAATCATCACCTGGAGTACGCAGCACCAGTATGGAATCATTACCTGGAGTATGCAGCACCAGTATGGAATCATTACCTGGAGTACGCAGCACCAGTATGGAATCATTACCTGGAGTATGCAGCACCAGTATGGAATCATTACCTGGAGTATGCAGCACCAGTATGGAATCATTACCTGGAGTACGCAGCACCAGTATGGAATCATTACCTGGAGTATGCAGCACCAGTATGGAATCATTACCTGGAGTATGCAGCACCAGTATGGAATCATTACCTGGAGTATGCAGCACCAGTATAGAATCATTACCTGGAGTATGCAGCACCAGTATGGAATCATTACCTGGAGTATGCAGCACCAGTATGGAATCATTACCTGGAGTACGCAGCACCAGTATGGAATCATCACCTGGAGTACGCAGCACCAGTATGGAGCCATCACCTGGAGTACGCAGCACCAGTATGGAATCATCACCTGGAGTACGCAGCACCAGTATGGAGCCATCACCTGGAGTATGCAGCACCAGTATGGAATCATCACCTGGAGTACGCAGCACCAGTATGGAATCATCACCTGGAGTACGCAGCACCAGTATGGAGCCATCACCTGGAGTACGCAGCACCAGTATGGAACCATCACCTGGAGTACGCAGCACCAGTATGGAGCCATCACCTGGAGTACGCAGCACCAGTATGGAACCATCACCTGGAGTACGCAGCACCAGTATGGAGCCATCACCTGGAGTACGCAGCACCAGTATGGAACCATTACCTGGAGTACGCAGCACCAGTATGGAACCATCACCTGGAGTACGCAGCACCAGTATGGAGCCATCACCTGGTCAAACACGTCAAGAAATTAGAGAAAGTGCAAAGGTTTGCAACAAGACTAGTCCTGGAACTGAGGGGTATGTCTGTGAGGAGAGGAGAACTCATCCTAATGAGTTGGAGCACAGGAGGGATAGGTATAACATGCTAATGTCATATAAAATACTGACAGTAATTGACAAGGTGGATAGAGATGGGATACAGCAACAAGGAGTCACAACGAGAACAAAACTTCGATAAGTCACAAGGATGTTAGGAAGTATTTCTTCAGTCATAGAGTTGTCAGGAAGTGGAATAATCTGGAGAGTGATGTAGTGGAGGTAGGATTCATATATAGGTTTAAGAAGAGGTATGATAAAGCTCGTAGAGCAGTGAGAGGGTGGAGTTAGTAGCGACCAGCGAAGAGGCGGTGCCAGGAGCTGTGAATCGACTCATGGAACCACAAATAAGTGAGTAAAGATAAGTGAGTACTCGCGCATACACACACACACACACACATACACACACACACACACACACACACACACACACACACACACACACACACACACACACACAAACATCAGAGAAGGACCATGACGACCTGAAACAGTGTTTAGACTTCGGGGACAAATGCTCCACAAAGAGCATAGTCCCACACATTTCACCCCAGACACAACGACCGAATAACTGCTGCAACAAACGAGAAACTGGCAAATTTAAAAGCCAGTTTTCAGGAACCACAACAAGGAAGCACTCACGACTCTACACGGCATGTCAGGCACATTTTAGAGTTTGCAACGCACGGATGCAAACCACATATGATGAAGCATGTTAAAATGCTGGAAAAAAATAATATTTTTTTCATTGTGACTAGTCACAGAGCTGAGTAGTATGACCTGTGAAGAGTGAGCTGGAGGAGCTAAATATTACAACACTAGAGGATAAAAGGACAAGATGTGACAAGATTACAACTTACACAATGCTAGGAGGAATTGACAGGGTGATCAAGGCGAGTCTGTTTTAGAGGCAGATCTCGGGCACATGAGATCACAACTGGAAGTTAAAATCACAGATGTGCCACAGAAATGTTAGGAAATATTTCCTTAGCCTTACAGCGATAACGATGGGCATTGACTTAGGCAGCACTATCTGAACCACTAGGTAGGATTTGCGACTAGTGACTGAACATTGGCAATGGGCCCAAATAACATCTCTCCATTGGTCTTTAGAGAGGTAACAGAGGCACTGTATGTGCCGCTAACAATAATTCTCAACAAATTTGTAAAAACAGTGCAACTGCCTGACGTGTGGAAGACAGCAAATGTAGTCCCAGTTTTTAAGAAAGGAGACATACAGGCAACATTAAACTGGAGACAACCCCCCCCCCACACACACAAGCACAGGAACAAGCGGTCAGGCACTTGTAAAAGCTGTAGTACACACACACACACACAGGATTTCACACCTCCCTGTAAACTGACCTGATAACCCTCCCTCTAACATTCCACTATCCCCCCTCTCTTTCTCTCTCTCTCTCTCAATACCTATCTCTCTCACTACCTATCTCTCTCTACCTATCTCTCTCTACCTATCTCTATACCTATGTCTCTCCGCTCTCCGCTTCCCCTCTCCCATCTCTCTCCCCCCACTCCTCTCTCTCCCCTCTCTCTCTTCCATCTCCCCCTTCTCTCCCCCTTCTCCCCTGTCTCTCCCCTCTCTCTCCCGTCTCTCTCCCCTCTCTTTGCCCCCTCTCTCCCCTCTCTTCTCTCTCCTCTCTCTCTCTCTCTCTCTCTCTCTCTCTCTCTCTCTCTCTCTCTCTCTCTCTCTCTCTTTTTTACACATGGTTTGACAAGGTTAGGTTAAGGATCCCTAGCTTTATTGGCAAGCTAATAGATGTTACCTACATCAGCTCATTTGAAAGCATTTTTATTGTTATGAGACATACAAGCAGGGAACAGGATGAAATTGGAGCCATCTGTGGGCCAGCATTTTCATTTGATCAACTGACTTTATCTCATTGACATCATTATGCTGTACGAATGTGTTCCATACTCGAGTCATCCTGGGTATATATGATCTCAGAGTGATGTTCTGGAGAAGGGTACAGCCAGAGTGAAGTTGCAGCTTTCTGCCCATCTTGTGGCATAAAAGCTTGTTTCTCGCTGTCCTCGAAGTGGATCCAAGTGTGGTACTTTGACAATATTGGCCTTGTACATAACAGTAAGGCCACCCACATCCCTCTGCTGAAATGACAGGTCTATCCAGGATGGGTCCAGGCGAGAGATGAGACGTCTTGCTCTGTTCTCTACTCTGTCAAGCAGTCGCAGATGAGAGGGGGGGCAGGTAAACCAAGAAAGTGGAGCATACTCAAGGTGTGAGCGTACTTGTGCCTCGTACAAAATCTTGCAATCCCTACTGTCAAGCAGATGGGAGATACGGCGAAGTACTGTAAGCTTCCTGGCTGCCTTGTTTGCAATATTTACAACATGGTTCTTCATGGTTAGTTTGGAGTCAAATTTTACCCCAAGGATATCAACTTCTCCAGGTGCCAACACCCTCCCATTCATCCTTACTACTGCACCAGCATTACCATCATGGTCCCTAGAGACAATCACCATTTGCATTTTCTCACGTGCAAATGTTACTTGCCATCTATTTCCCCAAGCTGATATAGCTCTTAGGTGGTGATTGATGTAGCTTAGATCAGCTGGCTTTTCTTGTCTTGGATAAGTGAATGTCAGTGTACAGTCGTCTGTACATGTATGAGATTCAGGGATGAGATGAAGACGGTCGTTTTAGTAGACATTCCATAGCAATGGTCCCAGCATGCTTCCCTGTGGAACACTTGCCCAAATAGGATGTCTTGCTGATTCCGTTCCATTGAGAACTAGACTTAGAGATCTACCATGAAGGTAATCACTGAGGAGATATAGCATAGAGCCTGTAATTCCCAGTGCTTGAAGTTTTGCTAAGAGGCCCTGGTGCCACACCCGGTCGAAAGTACCAGCAATCTCCAGTGCTACCACACAGCTGACTTTGGATTCATCCAGTGACTGGTGCCACTTAGTGGAGAGGTTAACAACAGATCAGCAGCAGAGTAACCTTTCCTGAAGCCATATTGACGATCACAAAGTAGTGAGTGGTAGTCAAAAAACTCTGTCATTTGTCTTGGGATTATTGTCTCAAGGATCTTACCAGTGATTGACAGGAGTGACACTGGTCTGTAGTTGCTGATTTCTGCTCTGCTCTTCTTTTTGTGAACAGGGACTACATTTGCCTCATTCCACAGAGAGGGTCATATACACTGTACTAGGCAGTGCTAAAAGATGCGAGTTAGAGGTGCTGCTAGCTGGTCTGCACATCTCAGCAATCTTGGGCTCAACTTGTCTGGGCCCACAGCCTTTTCTTCGTCAAGCGATTTAAGAAAGAAATGCACCTCCTCCTGCCTTATTGTCACCACTGACAGTTTTGACACAGTTATTGCAGCTAGCCAAGGAGGGTGCCTTGCTGGATCAGGAACTTGCATTTTGGTAGCAAAGTGTTCGGCAAAGAGATCTGCCTTCTCTTGACTACTAGTAGAGGTGGTTTCATACCGTTGATTTAGAGGTGGAATAAGTTCATCAGGCAGATAACCTTGTCTGTCCTTGACCAGGGACCACTAGGTTCTGGAGCCTACCCTACTTGATGCTAGCTTTCTTTTTGTGTCCACCTCCCATTTAGCAATGGCCCACTTTTGAACGTCACCCATATATGCCTACAGGCTTGCCAGTGCAAGTTCCTGTTATAGGCGGTAGGATGTCTCTTATACCTTCGCCATGCTTTGTACTTAGCAGTAGCAGCCACTCTACAACGAAAGCCAAACCAAGGCTGATCTGTAGGCTTCGTCACATATTGGCGGTGAAGAATGTGTTCTTGTTGTAGATTAAGGATGTGTCCAGTGAAGGCTTTCACTTGGTTGTCAACATCCCCTTGGAGAAGAGCATTCCAATCGGTGGTGGCGAGCTCAGAGCAAAGGGCTGGCCAATTATCTCTTTTCCATAGCCACGTTGTGCGTGTGGACTCCTCACCTCGTTCTGTTGGGATCTTAAGTGTCGTAAAAACAGCTTTGTGGTCAGACGATCCAACGTAGCCGAGGGGTTGACAAGTGACTATACCTTCTGCCAGATCACTCACTACTGGGTCATGGGAGGAGCCAGAGGTGTGAGTAAGGAAATCAACAAAGTTTCTCATGTCAAATACTGCAAGAAGATCATCAAAGTCCCTCTGTATAAGGTGTTGGTTGAGGTCACCAAAAATTATGATATGTTGACAGTTGTGTTGTAGCAGGAGGGAGTCCATATTTTCCATTAGGAAGTTGATGGGGTCTGCATGTTGCCACTGAGGTCTGTACATTGCACATGCTAGTACAGAGGTACTATTGTTTATGCAGAGCTTGAAGAACATTTCAGGATGAGTAGAGGTGGCAACATAAGTGTGCTGGACATGAACACTTATAGAGAAGCACACAGCAACACCTCCTCCTTGCCCTTGCCTGTCTCTTCTCATCCATGAGGTGTAGCCAGGAATTCTCTCTCTCTCTCTCCCCTTTTCCCTTCTCACTTTCCCCCTCTCTCCTTCTACCTTCCCTTCTCTCTCTTTCCCTCTCTCTCTCTCTCGCTTTCTCTCTTCCCCCTTTTCCCTTCTCACTCTGCCCATCTCCCTCCTTCTACCTTTCCCTTCTCTTTCTCTCTCATTCTCTCTCTTTCAAAAAAAGAAAAAAGATAGGGAAGAAAAGGAAAAAATGAAGGAAAAAAAACTGTTGGGTAGTGGCAAAAACCAGGGATCAGATGAGAATGGTTCTCGTAGGGAGGAGTGGATGGAGGAGCAGTGGAAAAGGAAAAAGAGTGGGAGAGAAAATTAGGAGAGCTTTCTGCAAAAAATGGAGACAGAGCTTTCTGTGAAATTAGAAAAGAGGTTGGAGAAGGAGTAGAAGAATTGGGAGGCATAAGTCGAAACTGCAGTAGCCAGGATAAGGGTCCTAGAAGATGAGGTAAACAGGCTGAAGCAAGTTACAGGGGCACTGACCAGAGAAGACACAGCATATGAAGCTGAGAGGCCAAACAGGAAGGAAGGAGATATGAATTATGCTAGTGTCACATCAGCCTGCAAAGAAGAGCCAAAAAGTGAAAGGGGAGAGCAGCTGGGTGCAGATGGAGAGGGTGATAGGTCAAATGCAGATGCACAACCATGCTACCAAGAGATACTGGAAAAAAACAAGGGAGAAAATGACCATGTGCAGACAGAAACCAGAGTCACAGAGGGAAAGGCAATGGGAGGAGGAAAGGGCAAAATTAGTGTTTATCCATGGGCTTCAGGAGAGAGAGAGGAAAGGACACACACTGAAAGACGGCAGGCAGAAAGAAAGGAGATTGAGAACATCACAGAAATAGGTGAAGAAGAAGTGGACGAGATTGCAAATTTTCAGAGAATAGGGGGATACTTGAAAGGGAGAAAACGACTGATCAAGCTGATTCTCAGGACAGAAACAGTGCAGAACAGGATCCTCCAAGAGAAACCACGGTTAAAGTACTCGGAAGAGTACAAGAGGGTATTCCTAGACAGAGACAGAACACAAACAGAACGACAACAGCTGAGGGAGAGGACAAAAAAGCGAAAGGAGCTAGGAAAGGAGACAAGGACGGAACCAGCAGAGGACAATCAGAGCTGGACAGAGCAGCAAGGGCAAGCACACACAGAACCCTCCTCAGAACCCCACAACCTATCACACCATCCCAACACAGACTACAATCCATACTCACAGCTTCCACCCAATACCCAGCTATAGAATCCCACAGTATGCTACCAGGTCTCCCACCCTCACAGGCCCCCCAAACCACAGTGTTGGAAAGGAAACTGAAGGTATGGTACACAAACGCTGATGGAATAACAAATAACTGGGAGTGGCACGAAAGAGTCAAAGAGGCATCACCAGACATCATAGCTCTCACAGAAACCAAGCTTACAGGTATGATAACAGATGCCATTTTTCCAATGGGATACCAGATCCTGAGGAAAGACAGAGGGAACAGGGGGGTGGAGGAGTGGCACTGGTGATCAAAAACCGATGGAATTTTGATGAGCTGGAGAGAGGAGACAGTGGAGAAGCAAGCAATTACATAGGAACACTTCACTCAGGAGGTCCCAAAGTGGTAATTGCAGTGATGTATAATCCACCACAGAACAACAGGAGGTTAAGGCAAGAGTATGATGAGAGCAATAGATCGATGGTTGACATACTGGCGGCAGTGACCAGAAGAGCTCATGCATGCAGGGCAAATCTCCTGATCATGGGTGACTTTAACCACAAGGAAATCGATTGGGAGAACTTGGAGCCACATGGGGGCCAAGATACATGGAGGGCTAAGATGATGGAGGTGGTACTGGAAAACTTCATGTACCAACACGTAAGGGACACTACAAGAGAGAGAGAGGAGAGGATGAGCCAGCAAGACTGGACCTAGTATTCACCTTGAGTAGTGCAGATATTGAGGACATCACATATGAAATACCCCTTGGGGCCAGCGATCACGTGGTTTTAAGCTTCGAATACACAGAGCTACAAGTGGAGGGGAAAGCAGGAAGGCCAGAGCAAATGAAGCCAAATTACAAGAAAGGGGACTACACAGGAATGAGGAACTTCCTGAACGGGGTTCAATGGGACAGAGAACTGGCAGGGAAGCCAGCTAATGAGATGATGGAATGTGTAACAACAATGTGCAAGGAGGCTGAGGAGAGGTACCCAAGAGTAACAGGAATAATGAAAAAGCCAGGATGAGCCCATGGTTCACCCAAAGGTGCAGGGAGGCAAAAACAAAGTGTGCTAGAGAATGGAAGAAATACAGAAAGCAAAGAACCCAGGAGAATAAGAAGAGCAGTCATAGAGCCAGAAATGAATATTCACAGATCAGAAGGGAGGCCCAAAGACAATATGAAAACGACAAAGCAGGAAAAGCCAAATCTGACGCGAAGCTGTTATACAGCCACATCATGAGGAAAACAACAGTCAAGGACCAGGTAATCAGGCTAAGGAAGGAAGGAGGAGAGACAACAAGAAGTGACCGTGAAGTATGTGAGGAACTCAAGAGATTCAAAGAAGTGTTCACAGAGGAGACAGAAGGGGGTCCAGAAAGACGGAGAGGTGGGGTACACCACCAAGTGCTGGACACAGTACACACAACCGAGGAAGAAGTGAAGAGGCTTCTGAGTGACCTAGACACCTCAAAGGCAATGGGGCTGGATAACATCTCTCCATGGGTGCTGAGAGAGAGAGAGCAGAGGCGCTATGTGTACCCCTAACAACAATATTCAATACATCTATCGAAACAGGGAGATTGCCTGAGGCATGGAAGACAGCAAATGTAGTCCCAATCTTTAAAAAAGGAGACAAACATGAAGCATTAAACTACAGACCAGTGTCACTGACATGTATAGTATGCAAAATCATGGAGAAGATTATCAGGAGAAAAGTGGTGGAACACCTAGAAAGGAATGATCTCATCAACAGCAGCCAACATGGTTTCAGGGACGGGAAATCCTGTGTCACAAACATACTGGAGATCTATGACATGGTGACAGCAGTAAGACAAGAGAGAGATGGGTGGGTGAATTGCATTTTCTTGGACTGCAAGAAGGCGTTTGACACAGTTCCACACAAGAGATTAGTGCAAAAGCTGGAGGACCAAGCAGGGATAACAGGGAACACTACAATGGATCAGGGAATACTTGTCAGGAAGACAGCAGCGAGTCATGGTACGTGGCGAGGTGTCAGAGTGGGCACCTGTGACCAGCGGGGTCCCACAGAGGTCAGTCTTAGGACCAGTACTGTTTCTGGTATTTGTGAACGACATGACAGAAGGAATAGACTCCGAAGTGTACCCTGTTTGCAGATGACGTGAAGTTGATGAGAAGAATTCATTCGATTGAAGACCAGGCAGATCTACAAAGGGATCTGGGCAGGCGGCAGACCTGGTCCAGCAATTGGCTCCTGGAGTTCAACCCCACCAAGTGCAAAATCATGAAGACTGGGGAAGTGCAGAGAAGACCACAGGCAGAATACAGTCTAGGGGGCCAGAGACTACAACCCTCACTCAAGGAAAAAGATCTTGTGGTGAGTATAACACCAGGCACATCTCCTGAAGTGCACATCAACCAAATAACTGCAGCAGCATATGGGCGCCTAGCAAACCTCAGAACAGCATTCCGACATCTTAATAAGGAATCGCTCAGGACCCTGTACACCGTGTACGTTAGGCCCATATTGGAGTATGCGGCACCAGTTTGGAACCCACACCTAGCCATGCACCTAAAGAAACTAGAGAAAGTGCAAAGGTTTGCAAAAAGACTAGTCCCAGAGCTAGGAGGTATGTCCTACGAGGAGAGGTTAAGGGAAATCAACCTGACGACATTGGAGGACAGGAGAGATAGGGGAAACATGATAACGACATACAAAATACTGAGAGGAATTGACAAGGTGGACAAAGACATGATGTTCCAGAGATTGGACACAGCAACAAGGGGACACAGTTGGAAGTTGAAGACACAGATGAATCACAGGGATGTTAGGAAGTATTTCTTCAGCCACAGAGTAGTCAGGAAATGGAATAGTTTAGGTAGCGATGTGGTGGAGGCAGGATTCATACATAGCTTTAAGCAGAGATGTGATAAAGCTCCTGGTTCAGGGAGAGTGACCTAGTAGTGATCAGTGAAGAGGCTGGGCCAGGAGCTTGGACTCCACCCCTGCAACCTCAACTAAGTGAGTACAACTAGGTGAGTACACACACACACACACACACGTGCGTGGGTCTGTGGGGTGCAGACGTGGGTAACAAGGCTCCGAGAACCTTAGGATTGTAAGGTGTGCAATAACAGCTAGCAGTAATCAATGGTAGTGGAACGTCATTGAACAATACTACGAGTGATAATTAAAGTTATTAGTTAAAGAAAGTGAGAGGAAAGCTGAAATCATAATATTTCAAAGTGCAAACCGTTGGGGGTCTTAGGCGCTGTTGCCACATTGGCAGCGGCAGGCCTGAAGAAGTGTCGTCATGACAAGTTGTGTGCCATTATACATATAAAGTGAAGTGTATATAATGTGAAGTGTATACTATCATCAGTGAAGAGTGAAATCGCGTGAGGAAGCGGGATGTATGAGAATATATGGTTATAAACATCACGGGTGAAGGATCTCCAAAATAGGGATTTTAGGCCTACGTACGACGACTCCGTCATCAGCAGCTGGCAACTTGTCACTGCACCATTGAGCGCAAGTTTATTCGCCTATTTGTGGTTTGCTTGTTGACGGCCCTGGCTGGCCTTGATACTGTTTGATACTGGTCACTCACTCCTGCAAGCTATCACCAGAATTAGAATAGAAATAGCATAGACATAGAGAATATAGTGTTGACGAGTGTGAGAAGGTAGGTGGGACAAGCTTTTAAGGGCAACATTGGAAGACAGTGCCAGGGTCAAGTCCCAGGAGGGTTGTGTCAGGTCACAAGAAGTTGCGGCCAGTCATTACACCGCACAAGACACTCTCACACACACACACACTCACACACACACACATGCACACACGCACACAGGCAGTGTTACTACCGGTAGTTATTAGCAGTAAGAATACTTAGGAAGCTAGGAAGTCCTCTCTCAATGTGAACAAGGAAAATGATGATAACCAGCAACAATTAATATGTAAATCCAGAAAGGGCAATAAGTGGAGAAAGTAGAATAATTGGGAAAGATAAATGAGACTAAATTTGTGCCTACACACGGATCTTTCAAACACACCACCTACCCCCCCTACCCCTCCCTCCCTCACACACAAGCACACACACACAAGGGTAGACACACACACACACACACATACACACACACATACACACACATACACACACCAACATCTTAATAAGGAATCATTCAGGACCCTGTACACCGTGTACGTTAGGCCCATATTGAAGTATGCGGCACCAGTTTGGAACCCACACCTAGCCAAGCACGTGAAGAAACTAGAGAAAGTGCAAAGGTTTGCAACAAGACTAGTCCCAGAGCTAAGAGGTATGTCCTACGAGGAGAGGTTAAGGGAAATCCACCTGACGACACTGGAGGACAGGAGAGATAGGGGGGACATGATAACGACATACAAAATACTGAGAGGAATTGAAAAGGTGGACAAAGACAGGATGTTCCAGAGATTGGACACAGTAACAAGGAGACACAGTTGGAAGCTGAAGACACAGATGAATCACAGGGATGTTAGGAAGTATTTCTTCAGCCACAGAGTAGTCAGTAAGTGGAATAGTTTGGGAAGCGATGTAGTGGAGGCAGGATCCATACATAGCTTTAAGCAGAGGTATGATAAAGCTCACGGCTCAGGGAGAGTGACCTAGTAGCGATCAGTGAACAGGCAGGGCCAGGAGCTCGGACTCGACCCCCGCAACCAGGTGAGTACTAGGTGAGTACACACACACATGCACACACACACACACACACACACACACACACACACACACACACACATATACACACACACACACCACACACACACACCACACACACACACACCACACACACACACACACCACACACACCCACACACCACACACACCACACACACACACACCACACACACACACACCACACACACACACACCACACATACACACCCCACACACACACACACCCCACACACACACACACCACACACACACCACACACACACCACACACACACCACACACACACCGCACACACACACACACACACACACACACACACACACACACACGCACATACACACAAACACACACACACACACACACACACGCAGGAACCAAGGATCAGATGAGAATGGTTCTGGTAGGCAGGAGTGGATGGAGGAGCAGTGGAAAAGGATGGAACAAGAGTGGGAGAGAAAATTAGGAGAGCTTTCTGAAAAAATGGAGAAAGAGCTCTCTGTGAAATTGGAAAAGAGGTTGGAGAAGGAGACAAAGAATTGGGAGGCACAAGTCGAAACTGCAGTAGCCAAGATAAGGGTCCTAGAAGTTGAGATAAATAGGCTGAAGCGAGTTACAAGGGCAGTGACCAGAGAAGACACAGCATATGAAGCTGCGAGGCCGAACAGGAAGGAAGGGATTGTGAATTATGCTAAGGTCATATCAGTCTGCCAAGGAGGACCAAGGAGTGAAAGGGAAGATCAGCTGGTTGC
Organism: Cherax quadricarinatus; assembly: GCF_038502225.1. Taxonomy (NCBI): domain Eukaryota; kingdom Metazoa; phylum Arthropoda; class Malacostraca; order Decapoda; family Parastacidae; genus Cherax; species Cherax quadricarinatus. The sequence goes on along the minus strand of NC_091346.1, from coordinate 9,349,871 downwards.
AGATGGAGAGGGTGATAGGTCGAATGCTGAGGCACAACCAGGCTATCAAGAGCCACTGGAAAAATCAAGGGAGAAACTGACCACATACAGGCAGGATCCAGAGTCACAGAGGGTGAGGCAATGGGAGGAAGAAAGGGCAAAATCAGTGTTTATCCATGGGCTTCAGGAGAGAGAGGAAAGGACTCACACCGAAAGGCAGCAGGAAGAAAGAAAGGAGATTGAGAAAATCATCACGGAAATAGGTGAAGAGATGGACGAGATTGTAAATTTTCAGAGAATAGGGGGGTACTCGAAGGGGAGAAACCGACCAATCAAGCTGATTCTCAGGATGGAAACAGTGTGGAACAGGATCCTCCAAGAGAAACCACGATTGAAATACTCGGAAGAGTACAAGAGGGTGTTCCTAGACAGAGACAGAACAAAATCAGAACGACAGCAGCTCAGGGAGAGGACAAAAAAACGAAAGGAGCTAGGAAAAGAGACAAGGAGGGAACCAGCAGAGGTCAGTCAGAGCAGAACAGAACAGCAAGGGCAAGCACACACACAACTATTCTCAGAACCATACAACCTATCACACCATCCCAACACACACTACAATCCATACCCACAGCCTCCACCCAACACCGAGCTATAGAATCCCACAGTATGCCACCAGGTCTCCCACCCTCACAGGCCCCCCAAACCACAGTGTTGGAAAGGAAACTGAAGGTATGGTACACAAACGCTGATGGAATAACAAATAAGTGGGAGGAGTGGCATGAAAGAGTCAAAGAAGCATCACCGGACATCATAGCTCTCACAGAAACCAAGCTTACAGGTATGATAACAGATGCCATCTTTCCAACGGGATACCAAATCCTGAGGAAAGACAGAGGGAACAGGGGGGGGTGGAGGAGTGGCGTTGCTGATCAAAAATCGCTGGAATTTTGATGAGCTGGAGAGAGGAGACAGCGGAGAAGAAAGTGATTACATAGTGGGAACACTTCACTCTGGAGGTCCCAAGGTGGTAATAGCAGTGATGTATAACCCACCACAGAACAGCAGGAGGCCAAGGCAAGAGTACGACGAGAGCAATAGAGCGATGGTTGACACACTGGCTAGAGTGGCCAGAAGAGCTCATGCATGCAGGGCAAAGCTCCTGATCATGGGTGACTTTAACCACAAGGAGATCGATTGGGAGAACTTGGACCCACATGGGGGCCAAGATACATGGAGGGCTAAGATGGAGGTGGTACTGGAAAACTTCATGTGCCAACACGTAAGGGACACTACATGGTTTCAGGGACGGGAAATCCTGTGTCACAAACCTACTGGAGTTCTATGACATGGTGACAGCAGTAAGACAAGAGAGAGAGGGGTGGGTGGATTGCATTTTCTTGGACTGCAAGAAGGCGTTTGACACAGTTCCACACAAGAGATTGGTGCAAAAACTGGAGGACCAAGCAGGGATAACAGGGAAGGCACTACAATGGATCAGGGAATACTTGTCAGGAAGACAGCAGCGAGTCATGGTACGTGGCGAGGTGTCAGAGTGGGCACCTGTGCCCAGCGGGGTCCCGCAGGGGTCAGTCCTAGGACCAGTGCTGTTTCTGGTATTTGTGAACGACATGACGGAAGGAATAGACTGAGGTGTCCCTGTTTGCAGATGACGTGAAGTTGATGAGAAGAATTCACTCGATCGAAGACCAGGCAGAACTACAAAGGGATCTGGACAGGCTGCAGACCTGGTCCAGCAATTGGCTCCTGGAGTTCAATCCCACCAAGTGCAAAGTCATGAAGATTGGGGAAGGGCAAAGAAGGCTGCAGACGGAGTACAGTCTAGGGGGTCAGAGACTACAAACCTCACTCAAGGAAAAAGATCTTGGGGTGAGTATAACACCAGGCACATCTCCTGATGCGCACATCAACCAAATAACTGCTGCAGCATATGGGCGCCTAGCAAACCTCAGAACAGCATTCCGACATCTTAATAAGGAATCATTCAGGACCCTGTACACCGTGTACGTTAGGCCCATATTGGAGTATGCGGCACCAGTTTGGAACCCACACCTAGCCAAGCACGTGAAGAAACTAGAGAAAGTGCAAAGGTTTGCAACAAGACTAGTCCCAGAGCTAAGAGGTATGTCCTACGAGGAGAGGTTAAGGGAAATCAACCTGACGACACTGGAGGACAGGAGAGATAGGGGGGACATGATAACGACATACAAAATACTGAGAGGAATTGACAAGGTGGACAAAGACAGGATGTTCCAGAGATTGGACACAGTAACAAGGGGACACAGTTGGAAGCTGAAGACACAGATGAATCACAGGGATGTTAGGAAGTATTTCTTCAGCCACAGAGTAGTCAGTAAGTGGAATAGTTTGGGAAGCGATGTAGTGGAGGCAGGATCCATACATAGCTTTAAGCAGAGGTATGATAAAGCTCACGGCTCAGGGAGAGTGACCTAGTAGCGATCAGTGAAGAGGTGGGGCCAGGAGCTCGGACTCGACCCCCGCAACCTCAACTAGGTGAGTACAACTAGGTGAGTACACACACACACCCACACACCCTCCACCACTTGACACAAACACTTGACACAAACACGTACCCCCCCTCCCCTAACCACCTCACCTTAGCCACCTACCCCTCCCCCAAACCACCTAACCCCTCCCCAAACCGTCTAACCTCCCAACTACTTCCCTCCCTCCAATAACCATCCTCCCCCTCGCCCATAACCATCCATCCCCTCTCTCCCTCAAACCATCTAACCCCCTCCCCCAACTATCTCTACCCCTCCAATAACCGTCCTCCCCCTACCTCACAACCATCCATCCCCTCTCCTCCTAACCATCTATTCCCCTCCCCCTAACCACCCATCCCCCCTTCTGTGGAGCAACAGGGGAACCTAGAACCAGGATGAGGACAAGGGGCTCCAAGGACGAATCTGGGAGGGAGGAATGGGAGGTAGAGCTCAAAAAAAGGGAGGAAGACTGGGGAAGGAGACTAGATGAGCTGGAAAGGAAGATGGAAGAGAGGTTAGCAGCAGAATGCAGAAGGTGGAAGCAACAGGCCACAGCAGCAGAAATCAAGATAGATTAGAAGAGGACCTGAGACATCTGAAACAGCACAGAGACAAAGATATTACAGACGTAGCATCGGCAATGGCTACATCAAACATAGACAACAGGTCTGAAGGAAGCATGGAAACTAAACTGTATGCAGAAGTCCTGTCAAACCCACATGAGGCCAAAACAAAGACAGGGAGCACATTAGGACAGAATGAGAGGTTGGAAGACATTGAAGGAACTAGGACATGTGCAAGGACCTTACCAGATACCTGTGGGGGCCAGGAACAGGTGAGCAGGAAGGACAAACCAAGAAGCATAGGGGCCATAACTAGGGAAGGGACTGAAGGAAGGAACACTCCACGGGAAGGGAAGGAACTAAAACACAGAGGATGCAATGGGAGTCACAGTGGGAGGTGGAAAGGGAGAGATCCGTGTTTGTCTATGGGCTAGACGAAGCTAAAGGGGAAACTTATGATGAAAGAAAGCAGTAGGAGAAAAAAGCGATTGAAGATATTATGAAGGTGATAGGCGAGGGAGACATGACCCAGGTGGCAAATTTTCGGAGAATTGGGTGGTTCACAAAGAAAAGGAATTGGCCTCTCAAAGTAATTTTCAAGGCAGAATCAACCCGAACCATGATCCTGCAGGAGAAAGCACGGCTGAGAGGCAGGCAGGAGTTCCGGAGTGTGTACCTCGATCGAGACATAACACAGGACGAAAGGAAGACAATGAAAAAGAGAGTTCAAAAACGAAAGGAGAAATGGAAGGAAATGAAAAAGGAGAGCAGATTAACCCAGGATCAAATGGAAGGACAAGCGCACCCCCCAGAAACACCTGCAGAAGGACTCCAGCCACAACACCCCCAAGGCAACTGAACAATCCAAACCAACCATCACACACCAATCCCTCTGTTTCCACCCCCCGCACCACAGTTACAGTATTAGAACAGAAGTTGAAGGTTTGGTACACAAATGCAGATGGATTAACGAATAAACATGAGGAATGGCAAGAAAGAATCAATGAGAAGTCCCCAGACATCATAGCAGTTACAGAAACAAAATGCATGGAGACAAGAACAGATGCAATCTTCCCACCAGGATACCAGATCATGAGGAAAGATAGAAGGGGCAGGGGGGGGGAGGTGGGGTTGCTCTGCTCGTAAAAAACAGATGGAAATTCGAGAAAATGGAAGGCATAGATGAGACAGGAGAGAGAGACTACATAGCAGGTACACTTCAGTCTGGGGAACACAGAGTAGTTATTGCAGTGATGTATAATCCACCACAGAACTGCAGGAGGCCAAGAGAGGAATATGAAGAGAGCAATAGAGCAATGGTGGACACACTTGCTGAGGTGGCAAGAAGAGCTCACTCCAGCAGAGCAAAGTTGCTGGTTATGGGGGATTTCAACCACAGGGAGATTGACTGGGAAAACCTGGAGCCACATGGGGGTCCCGAAACATGGAGAGCCAGGTTGTTGGACGTGGTGCTGGAAAACCTCATGCACCAACATGTTAAGGACACTACCAGAGTGAGAGGGGAGGATGAACCAGCAAGATTGGACCTTGTGTTCACCCTGGGCAGCTCAGACATTGAGGACATCAAGTATGAGAGCCCCCTAGGAGCTAGCGATCACGTGGTTCTGTGCTTTGAATACATGGTAGAGCTGCAAGTGGAGAGAATAACAGGAGTTGAATGGGAAATGCCTGACTATAAAAGAGGGGACTACATAGGGTTGAAGAACTTCCTGCGGGAGGTCCAGTGGGACAGAGAACTGGCAGGAAAGCCAGTAAATGAAATGATGGAATATGTAACAACAAAATGCAAGGAGGCAGTGGAAAGGTTTATTCCCAAGGGCAACAATAACAACGGGAAGACCAGAACGAGCCCCTGGTTTACCCGACGGTGTAAGGAGGCAAAAACAAAGTGCAATAGAGAATGGAAAAAGTACAGAAGGCAGAGAACACACGAAAATAGGGAGATCAGTCGCAGAGCCAGGAATGAGTATGCACAGGTAAGGAGGGAGGCCCAGCGAAAGTATGAAAATGACATAGCATCGAGAATCAAGACTGACCCGAAACTGTTGTATAGCCACTTCAGGAGGAAGACAACAGTCAAAGACCAGGTGATCAGATTAAGGACAGAAGGTGGAGAACTCACAAGAAATGATCAGGAGGTATGTGAGGAGCTGAACAGGAGATTTAAGGAAGTTTTTACAGTAGAGACAGGAAGGGCTGTGGGAAGACAGCAAAGAAGGGAACATCAAGAGGGAATATACCAACAAGTGTTGGATGACATACGAACAACTGAGGAGGAGGTGAAGAAGCTCTTAAGTGACCTTGACACCTCAAAGGCGATGAGACCGGACAACATCTCCCCATGGGTCCTTGGAGAAGGAGCAGAGATGCTGTGCGTGCCTCTAACCACAATCTTCAACACATCCCTTGAAACTGGGCAACTACCTGAGAAATGGAAGACAGCTAATGTAGTCCCCATATTTAAAAAAGGAAACAGAAACGAGGCACTAAACTACAGACCTGTGTCTCTGACATGTATTGTGTGCAAAGTCATGGAGAAGATTATCAGGAGGAGAGTGGTCGAACACCTGGAAAGGAACAAGATTATAAATGAAAACCAGCATGGGTTCATGGAAGGCAAATCTTGTATCACAAACCTCCTGGAGTTTTATGACAAGGTAACAGAAGTAAGACACGAGAGAGAGGGGTGGGTAGATTGCGTTTTCCTAGACTGCAGGAAGGCCTTTGACACAGTTCCCCACAAGAGATTAGTGCAGAAGCTGGAGGATCAGGCGCATGTAAAAGGGAGGGCGCTGCAATGGATAAGGGAATACCTGACAGGGAGGCAGCAACGAGTCATGGTACGTGAAGAGGTATCACAGTGGGCGCCTGTTACGAGCGGGGTCCCCCAGGGGTCAGTTCTAGGACCAGTGCTATTTTTGATATATGTGAACGACATGATGGAAGGAATAGACTCTGAAGTGTCCCTGTTCGCAGATGACGTGAAGTTGATGAGAAGAATTAAATCGGACGAGGATGAGGCAGGACTGAAAAGAGACCTGGACAGGCTGGACATGTGGTCCAGTAATTGGCTTCTCGAATTCAATCCAGCCAAATGCAAAGTCATGAAGATTGGGGAGGGGCAAAAAAGACCGCAGACAAAGTATAGGCTAGGTGGACAAAGACTACAGACCTCACTCAGAGAGAAAGACCTTGGGGTGACCATAACACCGAGCACATCACCGGAGGCACACATCAACCAAATAACCGCTGCAGCATACGGGCGCCTGGCAAACCTGAGAATAGCGTTCCGATACCTTAATAAGGAATCGTTCAAGACACTGAACACTGTGTATGTTAGGCCCATACTGGAGTATGCAGCACCAGTCTGGAACCCACACCTGGTCAAACACGTCAAGAAGTTAGAGAAAGTACAAAGGTTTGCAACAAGGCTAGTCCCAGAGCTCAAGGGAATGTCGTACGAGGAAAGGTTAAGGGAAATCGGACTGACGACACTGGAGGACAGAAGGGTCAGGGGAGACATGATAACGACATACAAGATACTGTGGGGAATAGACAAGGTGGACAGAGATAGGATGTTCCAGAGAGGGGACACAGGGACAAGGGGTCACAACTGGAAGCTGAAGACTCAGACGAGTCACAGGGACGTTAGGAAGTATTTCTTCAGTCATAGAGTCGTCAGCAAGTGGAATAGCCTAGCAAGTGAAGTAGTGGAGGCAGGAACCATACATAGTTTTAAGAAGAGGTATGACAAAGCTCAGGAAGCAGAGAGAGAGAGAGGACCCAGTAGCGATCAGTGAAGAGGCGGGGCCAGGAGCTGAGTCTCGACCCCTGCAACCACAATTAGATGAGTACAATTAGGTGAGTACGTGACGAGGTGTCAGAGTGGGTGCCTGTGACGAGTTCCACATGACCGAAGGAATAGACTCAGAAGTGTCCCTGTTTACAGATGATGTGAAGTTAATGAGAAGAATTAAATCGGCCGAGGATCAGGCAGGACTGCAAAGAGACCTGGACAGGCTACAAGCCTAGTCCAGCAAGTGGCTCCGTGAATTCATCCCCGCCAAATGCAAAGTCATGAAGATCGGGGAAGGGCAAAGAAAACCGCACACAGAGTATAGTCTAGGTGGTCAAAGACTGCAAACCTCACTCAAGGTAAAAGATCTTGGGGTGTGTATAATACCAAGCACATCTCCTGAGGCGCACATCAATGAGATATCTGCTGCAGCGCACAGGCGTCTGGCAAACCTGAGAATAGCGTTCCGATACCTCAGTAAGGAAGAGTTCAAGACTCTGTACACTGTGTGCGTCAGGCCCATGTTGGAGTATGCAGCACCAGTTTGGAATTCATACATGGTCAAGCACCTCAAGAAATTAGAGAAAGTACAAAAGTTTGCAACAAGACTAGTCCCAGAGTTAAGGGGCATGCTCTTCAAGGAGAGGTTAAAGGACATCAACCTGACGACACTGGAGGACAGGAGATATAGAGGGCGATATGAAAGCAACATATAAAATTCTGGGAGGAAGTGACAGGTGGACAGAGACAGGATGTTCCAGAGATGGGACAAAGTAAGTGGCAGGCAAGTCAGTAAACGAGATGATGGTATATGTGACAAAATGCAATGAAGCTGAGGAGAGATTTGTACCCTAGGGTAACAGAAATAACGAGAAAAGCAGGGCCGCCGGGGCGTTGACCCCCGGAACTCTCTCTAGGTATGCTCCAGGTAAAGATGTAGAAAGGCCAAAACCATATGTGCAAGAGAATGGAAGATGTTTAGAAGGCAAATGCCTTCACGGAAGGACAAGGAGAGCAGTCGTATAGCCGGAAATGAATATGCACAGGTAAGAAGGGAGGCCCAACGACAAGGTAATAAGGCTGAGAAAGGAACAAGGAGAGTTCACAAGAAACTACCGCAAAGTATGTGAGGATCTCAACACGAGGTTCAAGGAAGTGTTCAGGAGGAGACAGAAGGGACTCCAGAAACACAGAGACGTGGGGTACACCATCAAGTGTTGGACACTTACATACAAACGAGGAAGAAGTGAAGAGGCTGCTAAGCGAGCTAGTTACCTCAAAGGCGATGGGGATGGATAACATCTCTCCATGGGTACTGAGAGAGGGAACAGAGGTGCTGTGTGTAACACTAACAACAATATTCAACACATCTATTGAAACAGGACGACTACCTGAGGTATGGAAGACAGCAGACGTAGTCCTAATTTTTGAAAAAGGAGACAGACACTTAGCATTACACTACAGACCAGTGTTACTGACATGTATAGTATGCAAAGTCATGGAGAAGATTATCAGAAGAAGAGTGCTGGAGCACCTAGAAAGGAATGAGCTCATCAATAGCAGCCAGCACGGTTTCACAGATGGGAAATCCTGCATCACAAACCTACTGTAGTTTTATGACAGGGTGACTGCAGTAAGACAAGAGAGAGAGGGGAGGATAGATTGCATTTTCATGAAGTGTAGGAAGGCGTTTGACACAGTTCCACACAAAAGGTTAGTGCAAAAGCTGGAGGACCAAGCAGGGATAACTGGAAAAGCACTGCAATGGATCACGGAATACCTGTCAGGAAGACAACAGCGAGTCATGGTACGTGGCGCGGTGCCAGAGTGGGCACCTGTGACGAGCGGGGTTCCACAGGGGTCTGTCCTAGGACCGGTGCTGTTTCTGGTATTTGTGAATGACATGACGGAAGAAATAGATTCGGAAATGTCCCTGTTTACGGATGACCTGAAGTTGATGAGAAAAATTCAATCGAATGAAGACCAGGCAGAACTTCAAAGGGATCTGGACAGGCTGCAGACCTGGTCCAGCAAGTGGCTCCTGGAGTTCAACCCCACTAAGTGCAAAGTCATGAAGATTGGGGAAGGGCAAAGAAGACCGCATACGGAGTATAGTCTAGGGAGGCCAGAGACTATAAACCTCACTCAAGGAAAAGGATCTTAGGGTGAGTATAACACAGGGCACATCTCCTGAGGCACACATCATCCAAATAACTGCTGCAGCATACGGGCGCCTAACAAACCTAAGAACAGCATGCCGATATCTCAATAAGGAATCATTCAGAACCCTGTACACTGTGTACATTAGGCCTATATTGGAGTATGCACCACCAGTTTGGAATCCACACCTAGCCAAACACGTAAGGAAACTAGAGAAAGTGCAAAGGTTTGCAACAAGACTAGTCCAGGAGCTAAGGAGCATGCCTTACGAGGAAAGATTAAGGGAAATCAATCTGACGACACTGGAGGACAGGAGAGATATGGGGGATATGATAACGACATAAAATACTGTGAGGAATTGACAAGGTGGACAGAAACAGGATGTTCCAGAGATTGAACACAGCAACAAGAGGTCACATTTGGAAGTTGAAGACTCAGATGAATAACAGGGACGTTAGGTAGTATTTCTTCAGTCACAGGGTTGTCAGGAAGTGGAATAGTCTAGGAAGTGTTGCATTGGAAGCAGGATCCATACACATCTTTAAGAATGGGTATGATAAAGCTCATGAAGCAGGAAGAGTAGCCCAGGAGCAAGCAGTGAAGAGGCGACGTCAGGAGCTGTGAATCGACCCTTTCAACCTCAACTAGATGAGTACAACTAGGTGAGTACACACACACACACACACACACACACACACACACACACACACACACACACACACACACACACACACACACACACACACACACACACACACACACTCGATCTTGTGCGTGGCTTTGACTTTATAGACTGCGGACGTGGGTCAGTAGCTGGTGCATTTAAAACTTTGTATGTCTCTTTTTAGTCTGGTAGACTTGCGAAACACATGGAGTTAGAATGTGAAAATATCGGTATGTGAAAATATGGTAGTGAAATATTGGAGGCTGTATCAATCAGTTTAAATTGAAAAACTAATACAGGAAATTAGTTATCAAATGGCTGATGATATCTAGAGTTGAGGAAGTTTTTGTTGCCACAAGATTCAAGAAGAGTAAGACTCAGGGAAGACATCAGAAGTGTGATAGGAAAGTGTAATATCTCTGTGTGAGAATATGAAGAGATGAACAGTAGCTGCCGGACCAGACATTACCTTCGAGAGGTAGAAACTACAGCAACATCTACCGTACATACTGGTGTGAGTTGCAGGGGTAAGCCAGGCTCAGTTGGAAATATTTCTTTTATCTTTGAACTGCGTGATAAAACATTTTCAACTGGAACATGATATAAGAATTTTTCCCCAACAGCTGTATTCGCAAAATCTATTTTTTTTACCGACACAAATACTCTCCCACTCAGGGACAGGAAAACACTAGGGTAGCCCTGACAGCCAGTACTGAGTACATCTACTCTCATTCATACACAACACATCGCAAGTTCCCACATCCATCCAACTTACCCCATTCCACATAAAATTAGATATATTTTGATCGCTGCACGATCCAAGGAAGGCCTCCCCATGCTCCATAACCACAGTGTCCTGCACGTCAGTGCACTCGACTGGAATAGTGTAGAGTGCAGCATAAGTTGATAAAGCAGTTGAATATCATTATTGAAGCTTGGAAGGGATTATGAAGAAGCAATTACAAAGAATTGAAAAAACCCACACTTAGAGGAGGAATGTTAGGATGACGTCTTGGTTCATCCTGTACTATTCATTGTCAAAACACAACTGAGAGAATAAGAAGCAGGGAATGACAGGAGAGAGATTGAAGTTAGGGAGGAGAAGGAACAATATGAGAATTGTAGTAGTAGTAGTAGTAGTGATGATGATGGTGGTGGAAGTAGTGATAATAGCACAGTAGTGGTAGTAATGAGGACGCAGTAGTAGTGATAATGGTAACTAGTGGCAAAAGTAATAGGAGAGAAAGCAGAAGTGGTGAAATAATTAGTAATAGTGGCAGAAGTCGAATCATAAAAAACAAGAAAGGAACACAGAAGGAGAGCTACTGGACAACCGGTTTATGGCAATATTCCCACGGGACAAAAATCCCCCAGAGGGTTCTACACTTAGCCCAGGGTGTTCATGCCCTCCACGTCTGCGACCCACAATTTCTTGGCTCAGAAATTTCCAGTCTTTGCAGCTCGTTCTCTCGTCTTAGTTATCCTTCCGATTTCATAATCTCTTCATATTCTCAGCCCAAATGAACATTATTCTTCCCCAAAATTCACTTCTCCTATGAAATCTCCAATTCTTTGCCTTCCCTACATTTCCAGTCTTCAAAATCTTAACAAAATCCTCCGTCCTCTGCATGATTAACTTGCTTTTTGTCAGACTAATATTTCTCGCTCTAGTCTTGTTCATTCTTCTCCTATTGCTGATGCTTCCTGTGTCTACTCTAATTCCTTCTCTTTCTTTCCTCTCAGATACTCTGGTGAAACTAGCAGTTCTCTTTCTGATAGACATAGAGAGCGAAGGATGTATTTACCTTGGCGGCACTAACGAAGCTCTTTTCTGGCATGTCAGCGATCACAGTTATACTTTTATCTGACCCCTCTTTCTGACATTATCCTTCTTCCAACTTCGAAAATACCGTCTTGCTGAGTCAGCTCTTATGAACAACTTTCTAACTTGAGACTTACTCCTAGCTCTCTTTCAGTAGATGCCTGCCTCTCCCATTACGTTGTTAAATGTACTAAACTTTACAAAGCCTTTGGCTTGACTTAAACTTTGTCGCTTTCTCTCCTACATCTCTTGTCTTTAACATTATCTTTATCTTTGCCTTTTCTGTCTTCTGTCTTTGTGAGTTCTGTCCTGGGATTTTTCTCCTGAGGGGATTTTTATCTCCTGGGAGTATTCCCTTAAAACCGTGGACCAGCTGTCCTCTGGCAGTACTACGTAGTTCTCTTGTTCTTTTAAACTTCAGTTTCTTTCCTACTACTTCTCTACTTTTGTTTCTACTACTTACTTTATTACTACATCATTACTACTAATATTACTACTATTTCCTTCTCTACATTCACTTCTATCACTCGTTTTACCATTATCACTTATACTTCATTGCTGCTACCACTGCTGTGCTGCTGCTTCTACTAATACTAGTGCTACTAGTACTACTTTTACCACCACCACTACTACTACTACTATAACTTCCACTACAACTACTACTATTGCCAGTCCTACAACTACTCTCGTGCCCCCTCCCCATTCCCTCTTCTGGTTTTCCTTCCTTTTTATTCTCTCACCTGTGACTTGGCAATGATCCAGATATGAATGTGACATGTGAACTGAATTAAGAGGACCAGGATCAAGAGGACACTGAAGAATGTAAACGATTAACTACAGTTACATGGGAAATATTTTTTTAAGTCTCTGTGTGGTTAAAAAGTGGACTGGCAAAGATGAAGTAGTGTGGAGTGCGAGGACAAGGTTCCAAGCATTGTATATATTTCTTCCATACCTTTTTTGAGTATTAAGGATACGAGAAATGGCTCACCACCTCATTAGCTAAAGTGTTTGTACATCAGCTCCTCCTGGCTCCCCTAGCAGGAACTATTGTTGTTGACCTGGTGAGGAGATTAAGGCAGTAGAGTCGCTTTACTCCTGACGTAATCCCTTGGGAATAATAGGATGTTTTGTCTTTGAATGTTACCTGCTTTGTTTTGTTTAAACTTGGCTACTAACTTTTGTCTGTGACAGCCTGTGTCTTCTATGATAACCTCTGTTTGTATCATCCCGTAGAACTAGTGTTGTGTGGCACTATTGTTTTGAACCAGCTGAAGCTATCACATTCCTGAACAACTAGATACCTGATGGCTTAACGACTATAGCTGTCGATTGGTCATAGTATTTTCTGCTTACTGTCAACTGGACATGACAGGCCGCCGTAACTATCAGTTATCCTCCAAGAACCTTCATGTGTGACGATAACTTTATACAATGATAACTGCATCAAGGGACACCTTTAATCTACACGACTTAGCAGGTCTCTGCAGAGCAATGCACTTAGGATTATTGTAGGCACCAGACATCTTTGAATTCACATCCGCTATTAGCATCAGTCAGGGTTACTGTTTCCACTTTTTCTTATTAATTTTCATATTAAATTTTTGGTATCTCTTTTAATTATATTCCTGTCGTGAATGATTCAACTTCGAGTTACTTTCCTGTACTGGTCACCTTGATAGAACGTAAGATTCTGCTTTATTTTCGGCACTACTACCGGATGCCGGTCACGTTATCCACTACAGTACAGTAGGAGCCGGATGACACTGGTGTTAGAGAATCAGGCGAGTAGCTGTGTAAATAAAAAAGTTCATTAAATTAGAGTGGAAAACTGAATGGGTATTGGAGGTAGTATGACTGGTGTTATGGTTGTTCAGAAAGGGGTACGTTAGCCGTTACCTTTACCCCCCCCCCTTCCTTCACCGGGTGGGAGTCAACAATGGACCTTTGCTGAAGGAGTAGCATCACTTGGCTTCCTGTTCTCAAATCTTTAACTATGAAGTTCCACTCTTGATTTAGTTCATGTTTGATGTTTTTTTTCTTTATTTAATATAGACAAGTCTACTCTTGTTGGGGATTTTAATTTGTCAAGACTTTACTATACTTACATTTAAAATGTAAAGTTTAGTCTTCACCATTTCTTTGAAAGGCCTTTAGCCTATCATGTGAATAAGTTCTTGTCTGGTTTGTAATTCCATTGTATTTTCTCATCCATGCTGTATGGTTTGGGTCAGCCGACAGAAGCAAGATAAGAAGAGCAGTATAATCTGATAATATATAAAAAACCTGATATTTCATCACCTTGGGAACTCTGCTGTTCCTTCACCTTTGGTTCATCTGCACTACTACTACATTATTACAAGAACTTGTCGTTCTACTACCTCTGCGCAGGTCCAAGATCTCATCAAAAGCCTCATCTTGGGAACTCTGCTGTTCCTTCATCTTTGCTTGGGATCTACACTGCTAAATCTTTACGAGAACTCTGCTGTTATACTACTATATAAGTAAACGATCTCATCAAAAGCCTTATCTTGAGATCTCGGCTTTTCCTATACCACCAGGACAGAGTTACTATTTCTGCAATAATCTACTATGGAGGCACTTGGCTTGTTTCTTATACCTCTGTTGCCGATCTCCAGTTGTCTACCGCTACCGGCAGCAAACTTGGTTAGCTGAGCTGCTAGTTACGTACCTTCATAGGCATTGTTACCTTCTGGAGCTGGACTTCACAACTGTCTCGACCACCTGTGACCTCACTATACTATCTCCAGCTTCCCTTTCCACTCCAGCTATTAGTGTGTGCCTTTTGCATACCAACGGTGCCCAACTGTACGTACAGTGGGACCTCTGGTCACGACCATAATTCATTCCAAAACTCTGGTCGCGACCCGATATGTCGTGACCCGAACTTAATTTCCCCATTGGATTGTATGTAAATACGATTAATCCGTTCCAGACGCCTACGAACTGTAAATATTGTTTTTTAAAGATTTTTAAACACAAAAATAGTTAATTGTACCACAGAATGCACAGTGTAAAAACCTTGAATAACACTGAGAAAACCTTGAACGACAGAAAAAACTAACAGAAAAAAACTCCGTTCTAGAACTCTACGAACCGTTCACTGTAAACAGTTTCTTCTGTGTGTTTTAAGGGACGTCTAATGGCTAAGAAGTGAACTCTGTTATTTATCGTCCGGTTTCTTTCATTTTTGGTGTACGTTAAGAAGCTTCTTCCCATCATACATTACTCACGTTTCAATAAGCGCAATAAACAACAGAGAAAAAAAATGTTTACCAAAAATCATATATGGGAAGCCCTAGACGGGTACTGCCACTGCGAGAGACTGTTTGTGCACTACCTGCTCATAAAACATTACTAATCCGAATTTATCACGGTCGTAATTACGGTCGTAAACAACAGGAAATTGGAAAAATTGACGCGTGCAAAAAAAATGTGGTGCGGAATGTGAAAATTGGCGTCGTGAACCGATCTGTTCGTGTTCGGAAGCGTGCGTGACCAGAGTTTCCACTATATTAGGCTTGTTTCATTTGATTTATTTATTTTTTCCATCATTTGCTTCAGTTAGAACGAGTTCATATTTGTTTTATATTTTCAGAGATTTGCTTATTTAATAAAAAGTTGTCTCTTTTGTTACGATTTATTTATTTTTTCATAAGGAGGAAGGGTTTCCTTCAAATGCTCTTTGAGGGTCTGAAGCGACCCTTACACCTTCACAAGCTGTCTGCTTTAAGAACCCAGGAGTCACCAGTGACAGTACTCTTCATTTAGTCTTCAATTGTCTAGGGACTCTCGGGACGGACGGGTTAGGAATTCTGTCGTTTTCTGGCGACATATTTTTCACTGGAATATCACTCCAACTGAAATAGTTTTTTCTGTATTTATTTGTTTACCTATACAATAATTTATCCCTTATCACTTATCCCGACTTCTGATATATTCTTCCACAGTGAGAAATATTAAAGATTTAAATAAATGCAGGTTTAAGGATGAACCTCGCTGGAACTGCCTAGGATTCATTTATCCCGGAAAATCCAAGAAATAATGAAGAGAGAAAAGTGAAAGGGAAATACTATCTAGAGAGGAAGAGAAAGGCTAGCAAGAGAAGAAACGAAAAACAAATGCTACATAGAGGGAAAGAAAGAAAAAGGCTTGCTGGAAAAGATAGTCTTGAGGGAGAGGAAAGAGTAATTGCCAGAGGAGAAAGAACAAGAAAAATAAGCTAAAGAAAGGGAAAGACAAAGATTAGGGTTTGTTAATAACAATTAGTCCTGAAAGTTGCTTGGAGAGAGCAGGCGCAGATTAAATTAAAAAAAAATGAATGTGGAAGATGTGGTCTGTGATTCAGCCACATCTAACGGAACTTCAGGTACCGACCCATTATCCTGTTACTAAAGTACAAGACATTACATCTGTAGGTAATTCTTCTCTTTTTGTGGATGACCATTTGACATTTGTACTGGACAGTTCGGAATGTTATTCTCTGGCACATCTTTAAATATGAATGCTTTACTGTCATCTCAGGTAGTGGCAGGAAAACAACAAACTCTTACAGGAAAGAGTTTCTGAATTTAACTCTCCTACCTGGGCAAAAAATCGTGCAGTTCCAGATGCAGCTCTTTAGAATATTAGAGTTCTTGGGATAAATAGCACGGGAATTGATCATAGATAATATTTCCCTAGAAATTTAATGGTTGCTGATAAACTGACTGTTATCTTTTACCCTATTTGAACATTTGTGATGGAATACAACATAGCTTCTGAGGTGACAAACTGGGAATATTTACACCTCAGCCTGTAATGTTTACCATGAAGAGTCATAGAAACTAAATCATGTTTCGCAGAAACATCTCGTAAGCCATGAAATTCACATGCTTTACGTGTGGTGAAAGTGGTTATAAAAACACAAATTACCCTAATAAAATTAACAATGTTAACAGGTATTTTGCAGAAGGTAGAACGTTTTAATTCTCTGGCAGAATAAATGGGATGAACATGTCCACTAAATTTCTTGATTCTGGATAGTCTTGTGTTGTAGTCTCGGAAATTTCCTAATTTTATTCGTTCTCAGCTCAATGCAAAGACTTTTCAAATTATTTCAAATTATTTAGGACTTAGGCAAAGCAATTTACAGAATGGACCGAGGCTATCGATGCACCTATCACGTTCTGCCTATGATAATTTTCAATGTCAAGGGTGCCACTTTTCCTATGGGAACTGATTCTTCTGTTCCCTGTAACGCGTTTGCTACTGTAATAACTTCTGTTCCTAAACACACACTGGTTCACAGATCAAGGAATTTGAAAATGACGATATCCCTTTTGTTGACGTCAATGTTTAATGTGCTCAACAAGTACAGGGTGAGTTTATATCATTATTTTACTCGGTGAATGTTTTATATTGAATCCAGTCTAAAGTAAGAAGTACTCCATTAATTTTCTCTGAATTTAAACCTTTGATTTTGAGAAATTACTCTTGCTATACAATAAAAACTACAGTTCCTTTAAAGGAACTTTAATGGAGACTCCATTCTCCATAAATCTATTTTAATATTTTCTTATGTGGAGGATGTATGCAGTTATATTCTAGTTAAACCTCAGCGGCGCCATAAGGTCGAGCTCGGAGTAACTCATGATCTACCTATATCAGTTCATTTATTTTAAAGAACAACCTAGTTAACTATTAAGTATTTATTTCTGATTAGAAATGTCTATTGTCTAGAATCACTTCTAGAATCATTGTGGATTTTGAAAGAGTCAGATCTTTGCTGCTAATAAAGAGGAATTTAGAACCAGTTATAAAATATAGAACAATAATCAGTCCTTTCACCGAGGCAAGGATCTACATCAGTTCCATTCCTATTCATATGTGAATAAGACCTACGAGTCCCTACGTGTCAGCAAGACCTCCGAGAAGGCTGCCAGAGAAGCCCTTGCTACTGACAGAGGCAGCACTGAATTTGTCTTGATCCACTGGCATGATAAGTGGGACGTGTTTGTTATTTGTTATTCCTACAGCGTTCCCCAAACAAAAGTAACGTAAATTGGTATTCATTAGGTGACAGCGTAATAGTTTGACGTCGTAAGAAATAAAAATAAGCAAGAAAAGAAAGATGACTTGGTGGACAGACTACCAAAGATGTATAAAACATGGGAGGAAGAGACAAGAGTGAATAAAAAAATGCAGAATTCCCATATCACAACAGATGACTCGAAACTATATAGTCACCCACTGAAAAAACACATTAAACAAAAACGTCAGTTAACCCAACCCCTCCCCACACATAGTGCTAACCAAGACCCATCCCCCAGCCCTCGTGCTACTGCCCACAGTGCTAGAGCTAGCCCAGGCTCAGCCCCCAGCCCCAGTGCTGACTCAGACTCAGCTTCCAGCCTTAGTGCCAGTCCAGACTCTACTAGGGACTCTACCGTAGTCACCACTAAAATCTTAAATATACAACCATCATTGCATAAGACCATAGCCCACATTACAGATGTAGTGGAGGAGTCTTCTTCTTCTTCTTCTTCTTCTTCTTCTTCTTCTTCTTCTTCTTCTTCTTCTTCTTCTTCTGGGGAAAGTAGTTTCCCGGAAGTAGGAAGGGGTGGCCTTATATTGGTTACTGAGGATTATAGTGCAGTCCTAAAAATTTCACCAGGAAATCTACCCAACCAAAAGCGAAATTGTGCAAATTCTATGTTTGGGGCATCTGTAAGTTTGGAATATCAGGAAAATCAAATGGGACATGCAACTTTGAGCATCCCAAAAAATGTCGTGACCCCCTGTCTAAAGGAGTCTGTCGTTCTCCCTCCTGTAAATTCTCTCACTCAAATGTGCCACTCTTCGGTCCTCCAAAAACAGTGCTGCAACACCAGCTGCCCTGCATATCATCTAAAAGGAACCAGAAGGTACAGACCTCATAAGACAAACAATAGTAGTTACCACAACCCCGCCCAAAGTGATTTTTTAGTGGCAGGAAACGAAGAAAGAAAATTGAAGGAAATAACGAAAATAGTCCACCATCTTGGAGCCTAGTCGGACTGGAGGAACATGCCCCTCCATGCCCCTCCAGAACCGCAACTACTGATGCCAATAACAAAATCCCCCCAACAAACTCAGAATACGGCCTCGTTTATATTTGCTAATATACAGGGCCTTAAACCATCCACCAACAACAAAATATCTTTTATCAGTGGACTTCTAGAGGAGTTAAATGTGATGTTTGCAGCCTTCACAGAGACCCAGACAAAAGATCACTTTGACAACGAAATATGGAAAAATGGATACAACCTTTTTAGATGCGACAGAAAGAACAGGCAGCAAGGGGATTTTGGCCTGTATGACAAAAAGTCACTTATTTGCATGGATTTGCTGAACACCACAAATGACAAATGATGTATTTGAAGTTCTAACAATAAAGATCGAGAACCAAAACCTAGTCATTGTGACTGTATATAAGCCACCAGATGCAAGCTCCAAACAGTTCAAGGAACAGCTACTGAAAATTTATTACTGTCTGCAAAGCCTTCTAGTTCCATCCTTGGTGATTTCAATCTAAGGCAAACAAAATAGGACAATGTAGCAAATAATGTTATAGTAGAAACAATCCCTGGAGGTAGTGCAGATGAAAAGTCACACACACACAATTTATCAACATCTACTAAATCTCTGCAATAAACACACCTTAAGCCAGCAGACAGTGGAGCCAACAAGACTGGAAAACACATTTGACCTTAACTTCACAAATAATGAGAACCTTGTAAGATACATATCAAAAACAACTAATCGAAGTTCAGACTTACATGCACACGGGTTCTGATCAGCAAAATGCACATAGCTGTGAAAGTGTCCTTACCAAATACAACTTCAGCAACAAGAATATTAACTGGGACCAGATGAACCATGTTTTAAATGAAACATGTTGAGAAGATATCTTAAATAACATGGATCCAAACCAGTGCCTTGAAAGGATCAACTTCCTGACAGCTGAAGTATGTTCAAGGTATATTCCCCTAAGAAAGAAGAAGAGAAGAAGTAAACTGGAGAGAGAAAGACGCTCCCTCTACAGAAAACGAAGAAAAATCACTGAGCTCTTCAAGAACGCTAGATTATCTGATACACGGAAGGAAGCGCTGACCAGGGAAGTGGAAAGTGTCGAACTTAAGTTAGACAATTTTAACTGGTAATGGGACAAAGGGGATTGCCATTTTTGTCCAAGTAGACATAAGCTTCATTTTTTGCATATAACTCTGTTAATTAAATTGCCTAGACCCGCTGTTTTTGATGCTCTTCCACTAATTAATCTATAACGATCTTAGTTTCTTCTCTCGTTTCTTTTGAATTTGTTGGGCTACTCTGAGCATGACAAGTCGTCCACTCTTGCAAGTCTTGGCTGCCTCCCCATAGTATTTGACTACCTGTGCTGACTCAGGTGGTGGTGACGGGGATGTGATGAGTGGATACTTTCTGTTAACGATGTATGTGATTATGTTAGAATTCCTACATGGAAATGACATTTGTCTTTAACACAAGAAAATATCATGTCTTCTTATCATCACTGACCTTATTGTAAGCTAATGATTACGGATCTTTTAAAATAGTTTAATTTTCTGAGAATAACGGGTTATAATGATAATTTCTTCCACCAAAAGATTGAAATAATATCAGATATACAATTTACACGGGGTTTATTATACTGTTCAAGCAAAACTCTGTGCTGTTTATATTTTGATCCGGATAACAAGAGTATCAAACCTTCTTATAATGAGTCTTGGCTTTTTTAAATTGTGAACCAGTCATTTTAGTTTACCAAAGAGTTAAAGGCTACTTATGCAATTAATACAAGAAGTGAAGCAATTACTAATGTGAAAATATAGTGAAAGTTTGGTACAGAGAAAGATATCCGAGAGTTATTAATAACGAAGCTTTATGACCCGAGGATCAGATAAATGAAACTGTGAAAAACTCATAACATGAAATAATGAAACAGTTTTTAAATATCTGATGGTGAAATGTTTAGCTAAAATTGAAATATGTAGTGGTTGCACGTTGCCTAAACCTTGAAATACATATAGAAATTAGAAAATGTCCAAAAGAACGACTACTAAATGGCTGCCAGAGTTAAGAAATATAAGATTTTTAATTTATCTCTTCAAACAGGTGTAGTGTCTGATATGTGGAAGATGGCTAATGTAATTCCTATTTTTAAAACAGGGGACAAGTCGTTACCGTCATATTACCGCCCAATAAGCCTGACCTCAATTGTAGGCAAATTACTAGAGTCAATTATAGCTGAGATTATAAGAAGCCATCTCGATAAGCATAGCTTGATTAATGATACTCAGCATGGATTCACAAGAGGCCGGTCTTGTCTAACTAATTTATTAACTTTCTTCAGTAAAGCTTTTGAGGCTGTTGACCACAATAAAGAATTTTATATTATTTACTTAGATTTTAGTAAGGCATTTGATAGAGTTCCGCACCAAAGACTGTTGAAGAAAGTAGCAGCTCATGGCATTGGGGGAAAAGTGCTCTCGTGGATCGAGTCATGGCTCACTGACAGGAAGCAGAGAGTGTCCATAAATGGGGTTAAATCCGAGTGGGGATCTGTAACAAGTGGCGTTCCACAGGGATCAGTCTTGGGCCCGTTGTTGTTTATAATATATATCAATGATCTTGATGAGGGAATTACTAGTGATATGAGCAAATTCGCCGATGACACAAAGATAGGTAGGATAATTGATTCAAACGTAGATGTTATGGAACTTCAGGAGGATTTAAACAAACTCTATTCTTGGTCAGAAAAGTGGCAGATGCAGTTCAATGCAAGGTTCTGAAGCTTGGGAGTGCCCATAACCCTAGTACTTATAAGTTAAATGATGTAGAACTTAGCCATACAGATTGCGAAAAGGACTTGGGGGTTATGGTGAGCAGCAACCTTAAACCAAGACAGCAATGCCTAAGCGTACGTAATAAGGCAAATAGATTACTGGGATTTATATCAAGAAGTGTAAGCAACAGAAGTCCAGAGGTCATACTGCAGCTTTATACATCATTAGTAAGGCCTCACCTAGATTATGCAGCTCAGTTCTGGTCTCCATATTACAGAATGGACATAAATTAGTTAGAAAACATTCAGCGTAGGATGACTAAAATAATACATAGCATTAGAAATCTTCCTTATGAAGAAAGATTGAAGACACTTAAGTTACATTCACTTGTTAGACGAAGAATGAAGGAGACCTGATCGAAGTGTATAAGTGGAAGATAGGTATTAATAAAGGGGATATTAATAAGGTCTTGAGGATGTCTCTCCAAGAGAGAACCCGCAGTAATGGATTTAAATTAGATAAGTTTAGATTTAGAAAGGACATAGGAAAGTATTGGTTTGGAAATAGGGTAGTTGATGAGTGGAACAGTCTACCTAGTTGGGTTATTGAGGCTGGGAATTTGGGTAGTTTCAAATTTAGGTTGGATAAGAGCGGTGACGTGTACTTAGCTCAGTGGTGACGTGTACTTAGTTTGAGTGGTGACGTGTACTTAGCTCTGTCAGTAGTGACGTGTACTTAGCTCTGTGAAGACCTGTTTGTGTGCTCTCTGTGAATCTGAACCAGGATGCCCTCTCTTGAGCAACTTTACCAACAGCTGAGAGAAGAGCTCAGAGTTGCTAAGATGGAGATACGGCGATTAACGGAGGAGAACAAGAGGATTCGTAGTAATCCTCCTGTTGTGAGTCCCCAGGTTAAGAGGGGAGCTTGGTCAGTGGCCGGGCAACATGGAACCAAGCTGAAGATCAAGAAAACGGTTGGAGAGGCAGAAACAACGAGAAACCAGAAGACTACCGTGGAAACTTCCAACCCATTCTCGGTGCTACCTGACGAATGTGAGTGTTCTACTGGGAATGCCACAACGAGCACCAAAGAAGCATTGGCAGACATGAGTGAGACATCCCTAGAAACCCCAACGAAGACCATCGAGAACGTCTTGACGAATTCTATAAGTGGTGTAATGCTACCTGGCGAATGTGAGTCGACTACTCGGAGCATCACGACGGACAACGCCAAGGAAGGTAAAAACATTGTTGTTGTTGGGGATAGCCAGATTAGGTACATGGATAGGGCATTCTGCTTGAAGGATAGGAGTAGGAGGCAGAGAGTGTTTTCCTGGGGCTAGGATGAAGGATATTGTTAGCCGTCTGGATGACATCATGAGAGGTAATGGGAGCAATCCTATTATCTGTCTCAGTGCTGGAGGCAACGATGTTGGCAGACGTAGGAGTGAGGACCTGATTAGCAGGTATAGGTCAGCAATTGAGATAATTAGGAGGAAGGGTGGGAAACCTGTTATATGTGGCATTTTGCCAAGGAGAGGAGTTGGAAATGAATGGTTGTCCAGAGCAATTGGTGTCAATTGCTGGCTGGACAAATACTGTAAGGAAAATGCGGTAACATTCATTGACAACTGGGACCTCTTCTATGGCAGAAATGACATGTATGCCAGGGATGGGGTTCACTTATCTAGGTGTGGGGTGGGAGCACTGGCCAACGCAGTGGAGGGAGCTGTTAGGTCTTTAAACTAGGAATAGTTAGTGGTATGGGTTTTTGCGGGAAAACTGTGAAGTCTCAGGGTAGTAATATGAGTACTAGGAGAACTAGTAATAGGCAAAATGAGGTGGATATTGGAAAGCCAGTGGCACTAATTGACAAGGACAGTAATAGGTTTAGTGGAATAACAGAAAGGAGCAGGAAGAGTAAAGAGAGAGGAGGGTCTTTAAGTATTTATTACACAAATAGTCGCAGTGCTAGGAATGAGATGGACGAGTTGAGACTAGTTGCTAGTGCAGGTAACATGGATGTATTTGCCTTTACTGAGACATGGTTTAATTCAAAAAGTCGGGACATGCCTGCAGAATGTCACATTCAGGGTTTTAAATTGTTCCAAGTAGATAGAAGTATCGGGAAGGGGGGTGGGGTGGCATTGTATGTCCGAGATCGCTTGAACTGTTGCATAAAAACGGGTATTAAGTCTGAAGTAACACATACAGAGTCTGTTTGGATAAAATTTTCAGAGGGGCATGAAAAATTAATTTTAGGTGTGATATACCGTTCCCCAAATTTGGATAGGGACCAGGGGAGACTACTATGGGAGGAAATTGTTAGGGCCACAAGGCACGATAATGTAGTAATTCTAGGAGACTTTAACTTTAGTCATATTGATTGGAATTTCTTGACTGGGAATTTAGAATCATACGACTTCTTAGAAGTAGTTCAGGATTGTTTTTTGAAGCAGTTTGTGACAGAACCTACAAGGGGTAATAACCTGCTTGACTTAGTTCTGGCAAACAATGAATCCCTTGTTAATAATTTAGAAGTTTCAGAGAACCTGGGTGCTAGCGACCACAAATCAATTACATTTAGAATTGAATGGAAGTATGATAGTAGGGATAACTCAGTAACAGTCCCAGATTTTCGCTTAGCAGATTACGATGGGCTTAGAGAACACTTATCATCTGTTTTCTGAACACAATACATGCTGATAAATTAGACACATGTGCAACTCTTGGGTATCTTTATTGAGGAAACGTTTCGCCACACAGTGGCTTCATCAGTCCATACATAGGAGAAACTTGAAGAACAGGAGGAGAATGAGGTAATCAGTCCCTCAACCTTGAGTCGATGTGTTCAGTCCATCAATCTTGAGTAGAATACGGCAGATGAGCGGAGAAGCAGCTTGTAAACCGTATGGCAGGAGAGGTGCAGCAGTCATAGGTGGTGTTACATTTGTTCAATGTGGAAGTAGGTTGTGCCCAAGAATTAGGCAAGCGAAGAATTCCTAAGTATTAAGATCCCAAGAAGTTGCAGTGTCTGTCAGACACTGAGTTTATTTCTTGGGTGGCATTGAAAATTGGGTTGGGCAAATGTTTTGTTAGTGGGATGAATTGTAAACGACCTGCCTAGTAAGGGCCAACAGGCCTCCTGCAGTGTTCCTCCTTTCTTATGTTGTTATGTTCATATGATTGGGAGGGGTTGGATTTGAGTGGGCCTTGCACATCAGAGCTTGTTAGGTAAGACACATATGCAACAGTTAGGTATCTTTATTATGAAACGTTTCGCCTACACAGTAGGCTTCTTCAGTCAAGTACAGAAAAGTTGATAGAAGCAGAAGATACTTGAAGACGATGTAATCAGTCCATCACCCTTAAAGTTTTGAGGTGGTCAGTCCCTCAGTCTGGAGAAGAGCATTGTTCCATAGTATGAAACAATATGGAGATGAAGTGACAGGATGGAGCTTTTTTATAGCGCCAAGAGGTGAGACGTAGGCCACTAGGAGAGGTAAGAACTCAGATGCTGAGAGGTCAGGTCCCTCTCAAATCCAGCCGCTCTCACTAGTGGAAGTTGTCGAAGTTGATTGCAGGTCTGTACCAAGATACCCTTGTGTTGCAGTGTCTGACAGATTGAACATTAAAATGGTATAAAATACCGACAGGTTGTTAGGTAAGACACATATGCAACAGTTAGGTATCTTTATTATGAAACGTTTCGCCTACACAGTAGGCTTCTTCTTGGGTAGCATTGAAAATTGGGTTGGGCAAATGTTTTGTTAGTGGGATGAATTGTAAACGACCTGCCTAGTATGGGCCAACAGGCCTCCTGCAGTGTTCCTCCTTTCTTATGTTCTTATGTTAAGATGTGATGAAATGTTGAAAACATTAAGACTCTCATGTTGGTTGATAAGATGACAAGTGGAGATAAAATAATAAAGTCTTGAAACAAATTCCAGGAATACAGATAAAGATAATTTCTCAGGACCTGTGACAGTGATGTCAAGATTCAACAATTGTAAATTGAGGAAAAAATGTAGTTAGGATTGCGGAATATTTTTCTTCTAAAATTGAGTGGTTAAAACGTGGAATACATTGAAAGGGTTGTTAGTAAGTTATTAGTAATGGTTATTAGTAAGTAATAAATGGAAATTTTATAAATAGAATATCCAGGACGAGGTACCACCAGGATGACTGTGACACACACACACACACACACACACACACACACACACACACACACACACACACACACACAATGTACCCTCTCCCCCCATCCCCCTCACCACAAACCCCACCCTCACAGTAACCCACAGCAATTCATACACTGTACCCTCTGATAAATTAGACACATGTGCAACTCTTGGGTATCTTTATTGAGGAAACGTTTCGCCACACAGTGGCTTCATCAGTCCATACATAGGAGAAACTTGAAGAACAGGAGGAGAATGAGGTAATCAGTCCCTCAACCTTGAGTCGATGTGTTCAGTCCATCAATCTTGAGTAGAATACGGCAGATGAGCGGAGAAGCAGCTTATAAACCGTATGGCAGGAGAGGTGTAGCAGTCATAGGTAGTGTCACATTTGTTCAATGTGGAAGTAGGTCGTGCCCAAGAATTAGGCAAGCGAAGAATTCCTAAGTACTTAGGAATTCTTAGGTAGAACACTTCGACAGTGAGAAGCGATCAAGCGACTTAGCTCGAGTGGTGACGTGTGCTTACCTAACACATCGACGATCTCGCCTCTCTCGAAATTACCCCGTGTTGAGTAGTGCTTTGAGTAGTGCTTGCTGGACCTTCGTCTTCCTCTCCACCATCAGGATTGGTGCGTCGGTGGTTGCCGACCGAAGGGCAGGAAGCCTCTTGCTGCCTGAATTCTCTTCGCCTGTTGACTGCACGCCATACAGCCAGTCTCGCCACCACTCAGGATATACAGTGCTCCATCAAGCTACAGTTCACCTCCTCAGTGTCATGCGCCAGGCAAGTACGTGTGTCTACTTACACGTACTTGCCTAGCTGAGTACTCTCACTTTTTGGCCGATTGTCACCTCCAATTACATCTTTTCGTAATTAGACGATGCCTTCGTTGCCTTCCACCTCCCACCCCCCTTCCACTCTCCCCCAACCTCCCACACCTGCCTCTGCTTCTACTAAATCCAATTCCTTCTCGCTAAACCTCAAATTTTCTAATCCTGATGCCACTATC
This sequence comes from Cherax quadricarinatus, assembly GCF_038502225.1. NCBI lineage: Eukaryota > Metazoa > Arthropoda > Malacostraca > Decapoda > Parastacidae > Cherax > Cherax quadricarinatus. The sequence continues at coordinate 9,323,298 of NC_091346.1, read as the reverse complement.
TGTCCAGAAAATTTATTATATCAGATCACTGGTGCACCTCAACTTAAAGTCTTCAAAACCAACTCAGGCTTCAAACTCCTTCTTGACAAACATTCCTACGAAGCGTACACCTCAAGCGATACCAGACAAAAACTTCTCAACGCAGGCTTCACCATTATTTGGACTCCTGAGCACCGTGCCAAAAGCACAGTCATTGCTAAACACGTAGACTACTCTCTCCTGACAGCCTATGACACAGACAAAGAAGACTTAATAAAAGATATCAGTACTAAGAACAAAGTCTCTGTTGGCGATATTTACAGACCAGAAAACTCTACCATTCTCAAAATACGCTGTTCTACTCCTGCTGACGCCTCTACACTCTTCAGTCAAGGAATCTTTGCCAAGACCATCCGCATTCCTCCAAACGCTCTCTTCACTCCGAACTTCCACCCAATCACACAATGTCTTAAATGCTACAAATTCGGCCACGACAAAAACACATGCACATCTACACAAGTCTGCTCCAGATGTTCAGCAACTGGCCACTTCTGGAATACTTGCAACCTCCCCCTTAAATGTTCTAACTGCGGCGGGTCACACACTGCAGTTGCAAATTCCTGCCCTTCTAGAAAGCACATTCTCTCCTCCCTCAGAGCAAACCAACCTCCCTCCCTACCCAACCCCTTCCCTGCTCCTCCCTCCCCTTCCTTACCTCCCTCCCCTTCCACACCTCCCTCCCCTACCCCCAATGCCTGGGCCTCCCCACGCACTTGGTCTACCTCTTCTACTCTACACACATCAAACACCAACACACAGACTACAAGCACTTCTCCTTCTACACCCACACTAGACTACAAAACTAACTGTCAACTTGCCACTGCTGCCCACTCTGCGATGGTAATCTCACAAGCTTACCAATCAGACTACTCACATGTCCTTAACCTAATCTTGTCTGCTAACAATCTTCCCTCTTTAATTATCCCTCCTTCCTGCTTCTCTTCCAAGCCTCCTACAACCTCGCCCTCCTTCCTCTCTCCCACCCCCCCACTTCCTACTCCCACCAGCTCTCCTCCTCCACTACCTCTCTTCACTACTTCTACACCTCCCACCAACACCCCTACTGCTACTGCTACGACCACCCCTCCCCCCACTTCCTTACCCACTTCATCCCCTTCCAAAGCTTCCACTTCCTCACAGCTTACCAAAACTTCCACTTCCTCTGCATCCACCTTCGCCCACTCCACCACAACCAAAACCTCATCCAGGTCCAACTCCACCTCCTCCAGACAAAATCCACTCAAACCTAAACCTACCCCAACTTCTAACGGACAGACCAAAGAACATAAAAACAGATCCATCTCTTCCTCCCCCTCCAGGAAACGGGTCCGTAGCACCTACAAACACACATCCACTGATGGCACCACTATCACGGGCTTTAATCCAAACTCCTCCCCCGACATTAACTTTGCTAAGACGAAACCATTAAATCACGTTTAAGGCGATTCAGTTCAACGTACGTTCTTACTTTACAATTAGACACCTACTGGCCGAGCTCCTTGAAGCAGAGAGGCCAGATATTGTTTTGCTAAACAGTACCTGCCTCAAAGCCCCTCAATGTATCCGCCATTATGGTTATACTGCACTACAGTCCCCCTATGATCCCCACGATGGAGTTGCCATCCTTGTCAATTCCAACATAAAACATGAATTTCTCCCAATCCATTTTATTCACCAACACTGTCTTGCGGTCAGAATACACACCCACCTTGGCCCCTTTATCTTTTTCACCACCTATGCTCGCCCAAACACTACTCTCAACATACACGACCTCTCCTTAGTCTTCAACTACACCAACACACCAACTTACCTACTAGCTGACATGAATGCCAAACACACTGCCTTTCATCACACCAGTAACAACCAACTTGGTCACCAATTACTCAACTTCACAAACCATAAACACCTAATTCATCTTGGCCCAGACTTCAATACATTCTTCAACCACACGGGCCAAGGCAAACCAGACATCATTCTGGCAAACCGAGCCAGCTCTCTATTTCAACATTACATCTCACCTGGCCCTATTACAGGCTCTGTTCACATCCCAGTCATCTTACACATCTCCTCCAACCCTATCCTCATTCCAACCACATCTTCCTTCTCCTACAAGAACGCTGACTGGGATGCTTTCAAACAACACATAGACAATATTAACCTCACCTATGACTACAACAACAAACCTATCTCTGACATCGATACTCAACTTGATCTCATCCAGGACACCATTACACAAGCAGCCAACATCGCAATACCAAAGAAAACTCACACCACTCGTTATTCCTTCAAACCGTCACTCAGAACAAGAAGACTAATTATCTGCTACCACAACCGCTTCCTCTACAACACACATAGATTTAATCAAGTCCGATTAGATCTCACTTACCTTAGAAACAACATTTTACACAGCCTAGACCAAGACCACAACAATCACTGGTCACGACTAATACAACAAGCGGACAGGCAGCGTGTTAAAAACACTAAAGCCTTCTGGAACTTTATCAAAAAAATCAGAGGCACTACTCCCACCAACAAATTCAAACACATCACCCACAACAACACACACATCTCAGACCCACAGGCTGCTACCAACATCTTCAAACACATCTGGGAGAACATCTTCCACGCTCACCCACCTCACCCTAACGTTATTCAACACATTCAGAACATAGAACACTGGAACACTGCACACACACAAGAAACAACACCAGACAGCCACATACATCTAGACACTCTTACCTCCTCCCAAGAACTCGACACTCCTTTCACCAACACAGACATTAAAACTCTCCTCAGACACCTTCCTCCAAAGGCTCCTGGTGCCTCTGGCCTAAACCATATTATCCTGAAACACCTTCCTGACTCTATCATTACTGCCTACACAAACCTCCTCAATGCCTCCCTTGCCTCTGGATACTTCCCTTCCCTCTTCAAAGCTGCTACTGCTATCCTCCTTCCTAAACCCAATAAAGACCACTCTGACCCTAGAAACTATCGCCCTATCAGCCTCCTCGAAACTTTAGGAAAACTCTTTGAAAAACTCATTAATCATCGCCTTCGCAGATACCTGGAACATAATTCTCTACTTTCAGATGGCCAGTTTGGCTTCAGAACACACAGATCCACACAGGATGCCATTAACATCATTCTCAACTACATCCACATGAACACAAAACAAAGAAACAGGACAGCCCTGGTTGCAAAAGACGTTGAAAAACTTTTGACACTGTGTGGCACGAGGGGCTCAAGTACAAACTCTGCACTAACTTCAACCTGCCTCTCAATACTCGTAAACTCCTCTGCAACTTCCTAGACGGCCGTACCATGAGAATCAAATTCCAAGGCTGTTACTCTGACTACTTCACACTAAATGCTGGAGTACCCCAGGGATCTGTCCTTTCCCCTACCCTCTACATTTTATACACTAACGACATTCCAACACCTATATACCACAACTCCATCACACTAGCCTATGCAGACGACATTACACAACTTATCACTCATGCCAATATAGATACACTCACACACAAAACACAAAATGAGGTTGACAGGATAGCCATCTGGGAACAAAAATGGAGGATCAAAACCAATGCAGCAAAATCCAGCATTACGTATTTTAACTACAGGAAACGTGATCCTCCATTACCTGTCGAACTCAGAACAGCTGACACCCGCACTTACTTCCCTATCACACAATGTGTCACTGTCCTTGGCGTTAATCTTGACTACCTTCTTCGTTTACACGGACACATTCACTCAAGGCATGCAATAGCTAGTAAGGCCCTTGCGGGCCTCTACAAGCTGAAACATGCCTCTCAACGCACCAAACTACACCTCTACAAATCCCTAATACGTCCTCTGATAACTTACTCTCCTCTAGCCCTCTCTCTTGCAGCAAAAACAAACTTACTTAAACTGCAGCGTGTCCAGAACAAGGCGCTGCGCTGGGTGCTTGATGTCAGATGGGAGGACTTCGCCACAAGCGAGTCTCTCCATGCCCAGTTAGACGTCCCTGCGCTGAATCTGTACTGGAAGAGGCTCAGTGACAGACAGATAGACAAACTTGAGACACGACATGACTACTGGACCTCTCTCCTTGACGAAGACATTCGCAGACCCACAAACCAACACAACCTTTTCTACTCCTTGCATGATCCTGCTCCTAACCTTACTTACAAATAACCTTGGATCCGCTGACAGGTACCTTCTAAGACAGGTACCATTCTCTGACCCACGTTCGCCTTAGCTTTTTTGGGTTAAGACATGACTCAGTTCTGCACTCCTCTCTAGCTCTAAAGGTCGCAAGTCCCTTACTCCCAGCTCACCCCACCGGAGTCCCAACAGAAGAACCGGAATTTCTCTTTTCAATATCTGTCCCACGATCGCCTTTGCTGCTGGGTTAAGCCCTGGCTCTATTTCTACGACTAAGAACACTCCTCTCCAGCACTATTCTTCGTCTGTCCCGTCTTCCCCGCTCATCCCATTTGGGATCTTACCTGAACTTTCGTTCGTTCGTTCATCTGCCGTATTCTACTCAAGATTGATGGACTGAACACATCGACTCAAGGTTGAGGGACTGATTACCTCATTCTCCTCCTGTTCTTCAAGTTTCTCCTATGTATGGACTGATGAAGCCACTGTGTGGCGAAACGTTTCCTCAATAAAGATACCCAAGAGTTGCACATGTGTCTAATTTATCAACATGTCGGTTCTCTGAACCATTCATCTACAAACTTGTCAGACACTGCAACTTCTTGGGATCTTAATACTTAGGAATTCTTCGCTTGCCTAATTCTTGGGCACAACCTACTTCCACATTGAACAAATGTGACACTACCTGTGTTATGTAAGACACATGTGCAACAGTTAGGTATCTTTATTTCGAAACGTTTCGCCTACACAGTAGGCTTCTTCAGTCGAGTACAGACAAGTACACCTATGACTGCTGCACCTCTCCTGCCAACGGTTTATAAGCTCCTTCTCAGCACGTATGCCGTATTCTATTCAAGATTGATGGACTGACCACATCGACTCAAGGTTGAGGGACTGATTACCTCATTCTCCTCCTGTTCTTCAAGATTCTCCTTTGTGTGGACTGATGAAGCCACTGTGTGGCGAAACGTTTCCTCAATAAAGATACCCAAGAGTTGCACATGTGTCTAATTTATCAACATGTCGGTTCTCTGAACCATTCATCTACAAACCTGTCAGACACTGCAACTTCTTGGGATCTTAATACTTAGGAATTCTTCGCTTGCCTAATTCTTTGGCACGACCTACTTCAACATTGAACAAATGTTACACGACCTATGACTGCTGCACCTCTCCTGCCAACGGTTTATAAGCTCCTTCTCAGCACGTATGCCGTATTCTATGCAAGATTGATGGACTGACCACATCGACTCAAGGTTGAGGGACTGATTACCTCATTCTCCTCCTGTTCTTCAAGATTCTCCTTTGTGTGGACTGATGAAGCCACTGTGTGGCGAAACGTTTCCTCAATAAAGATACCCAAGAGTTGCACATGTGTCTAATTTATCAACATGTCGGTTCTCTGAACCATTCATCTACAAACCTGTCAGACACTGCAACTTCTTGGGATCTTAATACTTAGGAATTCTTCGCTTGCCTAATTCTTTGGCACGACCTACTTCAACATTGAACAAATGTTACACGACCTATGACTGCTGCACCTCTCCTGCCAACGGTTTATAAGCTCCTTCTCAGCACGTATGCCGTATTCTATTCAAGATTGATGGACTGACCACATCGACTCAAGGTTGAGGGACTGATTACCTCATTCTCCTCCTGTTCTTCAAGATTCTCCTTTGTGTGGACTGATGAAGCCACTGTGTGGCGAAACGTTTCCTCAATAAAGATACCCAAGAGTTGCACATGTGTCTAATTTATCAACATGTCGGTTCTCTGAACCATTCATCTACAAACCTGTCAGACACTGCAACTTCTTGGGATCTTAATACTTAGGAATTCTTCGCTTGCCTAATTCTTTGGCACGACCTACTTCAACATTGAACAAATGTTACACGACCTATGACTGCTGCACCTCTCCTGCCAACGGTTTATAAGCTCCTTCTCAGCACGTATGCCGTATTCTATTCAAGATTGATGGACTGACCACATCGACTCAAGGTTGAGGGACTGATTACCTCATTCTCCTCCTGTTCTTCAAGATTCTCCTTTGTGTGGACTGATGAAGCCACTGTGTGGCGAAACGTTTCCTCAATAAAGATACCCAAGAGTTGCACATGTGTCTAATTTATCAACATGTCGGTTCTCTGAACCATTCATCTACAAACCTGTCAGACACTGCAACTTCTTGGGATCTTAATACTTAGGAATTCTTCGCTTGCCTAATTCTTTGGCACGACCTACTTCAACATTGAACAAATGTTACACGACCTATGACTGCTGCACCTCTCCTGCCAACGGTTTATAAGCTCCTTCTC